>NC_077241.1:48396316-49003102 GCF_947179165.1 Solanum dulcamara
CTCAAAGCTTGGATTTAGATTTTATTCATCATTTTATCTTGTAATAAATATTTCATTTATGGGTATTATCTCTATTCCCTATTTTATGAGTAGCTAAATCTATAGCTAGGGGTGTTTGTACTTGATGAGGGTGTAAAAAGCCGAATAGGTTTTGATTAATCTTCTATGAAATTGATTGTATGATATGGATCTAACCCATTTTCGCTTGGGAAAGCAAAATGGAGTTGGGTAAGCCTCAATAGTGAGGACTTGTTGAATTACTCTATGGGTTTGAGCCAGGGATGGGATAATCTGAGTAATTTCTCATTTAATGGTGCGGGCTAGGGATAGTCAATATACTCAAGCAATGTTTGATTTTTTGTTTGAAAGGGTATTGGTGTTTGGAAGAAACCAAGGGACATACACTTTATAGTTCAAGAGAATAACAAAGCATAGCCTAGACAAAATTCTATCCATGTATTATTCTCTTTTGTTGAGGTTAATAATATTCTGTTCGAGTTGTAACCCTAATCATTATGCACATACCTCCTGTCATTTCCAATCTTGGTATACAAAGTTATTTTAAATCCTTAATTTTAATTAGAAGTAGTGATAAATTGCAATTGTTAGATAAAACCCCCAATTATATACATATATATATATATATATGTGTGTGTGTGTGTGTGTGTGTGTATGTGTGCGCGCGCGCGCATGTGTGTGTTTTCT
The DNA here is from genome assembly GCF_947179165.1 of Solanum dulcamara. Classification (NCBI taxonomy): domain Eukaryota; kingdom Viridiplantae; phylum Streptophyta; class Magnoliopsida; order Solanales; family Solanaceae; genus Solanum; species Solanum dulcamara. The sequence goes on from NC_077241.1 coordinate 48,397,022, forward strand.
TGTTTAAGAACTATAATTGATAATCTGTTTAAATTGTTGAATCAATCAAAGAAGAGTCCTATCTCTAACTCCTTGAGGTTCGACCCCAACCTTATCAGTTGAATATATTTTTGAAAATGACCACCTATACTCTAAAATATGAGACATTGTTGAGCGTTCATCAAAATTAGTGTTGTTGCAGGGGATTGGTTAAGAATCGTCTTTGATTAATTATTATCATCAAACTTGTATCCAATTTGTGTTCTTGTTACATGGTGTTTTGTGTTGTGCTTTCCAAAATAGGGAAACATGGAGCAAATGGTTGGTGAAGAGAGCATAGGAGATATGGGCTTTACAAATAAGTTTTTCGCAAATGAAGCACCCAAAGTAATTCTCTTTCCCCCAAAGGCGGGGTAAGGCAGTGTTTCAAATCACTGGTCCTATGTTCCATCTTTTAGAAATGAAAGACTTATTTGGGTGCCAAGTGATTGAGGATGCAAACAAGCATTTGCAGAATTTCATGGAACTGTATCTTCCTTGAAAGATATATAATATTAGCCAAGAGTCAATTCAGCTATGATTATTTCCATTTTCACTCACCGATGAAGACACCACATGGCTTCTGGAGTTATCCATAGGTCAATCACTACTTGGGATGAGTTGTAGAGAGTTTTCCTCACAAGATTTTTCCCACCATATGGAATGCTAAAATTGAGGGATGAGATTAATAATTTTGAGCAAATGTAAGGCTAAGCTATACATGAAGAAAGCCTAAGGTTTAGGAAAAAAGTGACTGAATGCTTTAATCACGATTTATCCGACCAAGTTCTACTACAAATTTTCTGTCACTCATTAGATGAGGTCAACCAAGCGGTAGTAAATAACTTAGAGGGTGTTTCATTCATGAATCTCACTTATCTTCAAGAGTCCACTTCATTGAATTAAGTGACAAAGATTTATATGACATAGCAAACTAGAGATAGAGTGAAATTGAGTGGTGGATCGACATCTACATCAATGGTAACTAATGAAATTTAAACAAAAGAGGTGGAGTGTGCTGAACAAATGGAAAAGATGATGACAAGAATTGGCCTCTTAGCAAAGCATATGATAAGAGTTGAAACAAAAAATGTGAATGCCATTGGGGCACACACTTCAACTTTGAGTGAATATGTAAGGTACTTGGTGAACTACGTATCGTGTTCTCGCCTGGGGTACGAAGGGACCAATCAAGGTCCTTGGCATTCTAGGAATGCGAATCAAGGTTGGAGAGATTGTGAAGGTCAATGGAGAGACCATGATAGACAATGGCTCGAGCAGACCGAGTTAGATGAGATGTTAGGTACAACCATCAGAGTTCCAATCCATATGTACCCCCCAAAAATTTTATGCGCCTCTTGGAAAAGCAAGTGTGAGTGACCCAGCAGGTTCTAAAGTTGAAGAGATGCTTAATCTCGTCTTTAAAAGGGTCTAGTCTATGGATAATAGTTTCAAGGATCTCAAAATGGAAGGATCAAATTTGACTCAAACCATTAGCTCTCATTCTGCTTCAATCAAGCATTTAGAAACTCAAATCAACCATTTTTCATCTCAAATAAATCCAAGAGCGAAAGGAACAATTCCAATTGACACTCTCCCAAATCCAAAGAATGATGGCTATTGTATGACAATAGTCACAAGGAGTGGTAAGGTGATTGAAGAGGCTAAGGTTGCACCAAGGAAGGTAGTTTATGAAACTAAAAATGATTGGTTGAAGCCAAGTGCACCCATCCAAATGAAAGATGATGAAAGATTGCCAAATGAGGGCATGTTTTGTGTAGATGAAGAACAAGGGGTTGACCCTCCTACAATCTTGATTGATGATGAAGGAAAAAAAGGGGATAAATTCTCTAAAGGTGATAAGCCTAAGTGTCCCCCTCTATACCTTCAAAAAGTGATCAAGTAGGAAGATGAGCACTTCTAAAAATTTGTAGATCAGTTGAACAAATTATCCATGAATATTCTTTTGAATGATGTCTTATTGTAGATGCTGAGGTACTCAAAGTTCATGAAAGAGCTGTTGCAAAAGAAAAGAGTAGTGAATGTGGGATTTATGATTCACCCAAACTTACACTTCAATTAAGTAGTATAAAGTGGTCACTATCAAATATAGAACCCAACTAAGTTGAGGTCGATCCCACAGAAAATGCGGAGGAAATAAATCTTCTAGTACATGTTCAGTGGTAGTCAATATTTCCCAAAAGTAAATATGCATAAAGTAAACTCGTGTTTGTTGTCTTAATTGAGTAACTTGTAACAATGCTCGCAATAGCTTGGTAAAATAGACTAAGAGTTGTAATTAGTATCAGAATGTACCTACGACTGTGTTCCCCATAAAATGTAACTTAGAAGACATATCATATGTGTGATCCTATTTCAATGTGTCGCATGAAAAATATAGAAAGTTATGGACATCTAAATGCCTTTTGGCCCTATTAGATGAATTCCACTCTTTACCTCCTGGTCTTAAAATATATTTCTACATAACCCTTACTTTTGACCTCGGAAGATTATTCCCTTCTGGGCTCAAGTCCTTAGATGAAGGTTTGTAACTTTGAATCTCCATTGTAGTTATATTTTCCTAATCACTACCCCTCTCCAAATCAAGTAATGAATTTAGGCGAGTTTGAACGTGTACACTCATTAAAAATAAATCAAAATGAAGATTGCATCATTCATTGATTGCGAATCACTTATACGTTTGCTTAATTTGTTATTTTTGTCATGGTTCTCATAACCCTAGTTGTTGAGTTTAACTACTCATAATCACAAGAAAATTATCAAGAACTTATGTAGAATTCATGCAGTAATAAATTATGATAGTTAAGTAATTAATCTCCGAATAATGGACGAAACAATGAATCAAAAAGAAAGCAAGATTCTTTAATTATGTTCAAACTTGAAAAGTTGTTCACAAAAATTCTAAATCATCATTCAATACTCCCAAAAATTGTAAAAATGTGTACCATCACAATAAACCTTACACAAACTATTCATAAAAAATAAACCAAATCCTAAACAAAATACGAAAACTAAGTCAGCACTGTTTCACGATAGGGCTTCACGGTTCATACTATATTTCACGGCTCGTATAGGTTCCCCTAATGTTGGACTTGGCTCCATAGATGCATTTGGTCATATCTCTTCCATGGGCACCTTCACGATTTGTGAAGAGCTTGACGACCCGTGGAAGGTCTTGTATAAACTCCTCCTAGTTTTTTTTTGTGTTGCTTCTTACGCTCAAGTTCACAGTCTATGAACACTTGCATGACTTATATAGGGCTCTGTCTCAATTCCCTTAGCCTTTGTTTCCTTAGAAATCTCAACAACATCTTCAATGGCAATGTTAACGGTCTATCACATGTACCACAACCCAGTATTTGTTATGACCCAACTTCTAGAGACATAATGGGACCTACTATAACACACAAGTAGATAAGCTAACCCCTATCTCGAAACTATAAGTAGTGGGATTAAGGGTAGAAACTAAACAAGATTTAAATAAGTATAGAAATCACAAGAACAAGCGAAAACCAATAAAAAATATATACAATAAAGGATCCCTCCCAGAACCTAGAAGTCACAAGTACATAGCTACTACAAAATGAACACAAATCCCAAAAGTGGACCACAGAAACAAGACTTGTCTCAAAAAGAAAAAGACTAGTCATAATATATAAAGAAGGAGACAGGTAAATCCAAGAAGCAATGTGCTCACCCTCGTCTCCAGGTCCGACTGTTGAAAGATCAATATCAACACTGATAGCTGGTGCTTGGACCTGTATCATGAAAACGGATGTAGAGTAAAGTATGAGGACCAAACCAACAGGTACCTAGTAGGCATCATAGGCTGACTGAGCAGGAAAAGTAAAGGTAATATGAAATGCTAGAATTTAAACATAAAACTAGACAAAGGGCAAAAATCTAACTGGGGGGCACACGAGTGTACTAAAATACAAAAAAGGGAAGACATCTAGCTAATTCCAACTGGACTCCCATATGCCTAGTGGGTTCCACAAGTTGAAGTAAAACCTAAATGGACCCTCATAAGCCGGCAGGTTTATAGAAGAGTTAAGATCAATAAAGAGAACGTGGCGATGTTTCCAAGATTACTACAAACTTCCAGGGACTTGAACCAAACCAACTGAATACTTGAGACTTTATTCATAGATGAATAAGGCCTAAGGACTTTAACCGAAGTAAAGATGAAGAACTCAAGGACTTTAATCAAAATGGGAGTAGCCGACTCGAACCAAGGTTGACGATAATGATAGACTCGAACCAAGTTTGTAAATAGCCAAGGAATCAAACAAAGGTTGAAGATAGCAATGGACTTGAACCAAAGTTGCATATAACAGTGGACTCTAACCATGGGTGCAGGTTGTGGTAGACTCTAACCATGACTAAAGAAGGCCTAAAACTCGGCATGGACTTGAACTATATTCGGTGAAGTGAATAGGGACTTAAACCACAAATGGAGGTGAACCAATTAGATTTAGGACCAGTGGCCAATCTAACATCACCGGGAGAACCCCAAACTGAGTTCCATCAATAAATCACTCTAAGCCCAAACCAAATCCAACCAGTGGCTTTCGAATCAAGAACTAAGTACACTAGAACTGACAGAATGAGGGAATTATTGATATATGGTTCCAAGAGATATGTTGCTTCCCAGATAAGGTTTAGACTAGCAAACCCAAGTCTGCTTTATCAGTCTAGAGGGAGCTAAGCCATTTGGAGCAACATCAGAGAGATTCTAAGGCCTAATGTCTCTAAAATTATGCAATTCTATGGCAATCACTAGTCTAAGCCTAGCATAAGGCCAAACATGCTTTCAATGAAAAAGATAATCCATAATCAAGATATACATAATCAACTAACACAACCAATATGCTTTTATTGCCCGAAATACCCAAAACTAGCCTAACACGTGGATTTCATGAATTAAGCATTAACAACTACCAATTCACCTCAAATGCACACAAATCAACATACAGTTAGGTAATCATGCTCAATCAAAGGTGAGCGAAGCTATAGCCTACCCTAAGGCTGACAATGCACGCTCTAAATCAAGTTTCCTAAGATTTCTCCTTCTGTATGGCTTTGAAACACTGCCACACTATCAAAAATAGAATCACACTACTATGGTGGTCGTTTAGACACTAAAATTACTAAAAATAGAGAGGACCAATTTTGGAGTCTAAAATTAGAATGTGGGACCTATATAGGTAAATTCCAGAATTGACTCTGTCAAAAGGTCCTAATTATCTCCCTGAAGTTGTGTCCCAAAATGGAACACAATTCAGTGCTTTGAATGTCCCAAAATCAAGTAATGCAAAATATTCACCATTTAAGCTAAGAAACCAACCATGGAACAGTTAAAAAGATAAATTTACCTCAAATGGAGGATATCTAACACTCCTTGAATGCTCTAATATGCTCCCACAATCATTCGATAGACACAGGACTTGAAATCACTAGAATTGAAGCTCTAAAACTCAAGTTATAAAGTTTGGAAGTTAGGAAATGAGGGTTGGTCGTGTCTAGATTTTAATTTCTAGACCAAAATGACCTTATCAAATGTGGCCACAGTGGTATGAAAATGCGGAGGTCTCAAGACTTGCCTTTTGTAAGTGCGTTAGAGGCCCGCGAATGTGAAGGCTAGAGGGAAAGTGGTCCATGAATGCGGCTCTTGGACTGTGAACGCAGAGAGAAAGAGGTCGGATCTCCGCGAATGTGGCTTGGCCCACGCAAATATAGAGGGTCCAATGCCAGGGCTCCGCAAATGTGGCCCTTGGATCCAATAAAAGGAAGGCCAAAAGTGGCCTGGACTAGCAACTGCTGCAACATCAAGATTTTGCACTGTCCAAGTCTATGAATGGGTGTTCGGGATTCGTTCTGAATCTCATAAAGCCAAACAGACTATTTTACCCCACCAAATTCGACATCCTAGACTCAATATCACTATATAAATTTTTATTAGAGGTCATCTTGACAAAAAGTGGGTCCCATACTCAAGTGTCATTTTTAGCGAATTTCAAAAAGGGCCTTTGGATTAGTATGGAAGCCTCGAAAAGTTTACAAAAGGTCGTTCTAAGCCAAACATGACATTATAATACTAACCATACTGATGGAATTTTCATCAGAACGGTGTTTTACAAGAATGTTTACCAAGGTCAATTTAGGCCAAATTTCAAAGGCTAAAATTCCTAATGGTCTAAACTTGATAGCCTCACCGCCGTCGGTAGAGCTCCCCAGGCCACCGGATAGTAAGATAAATATAGCTCATCAAGCATTATTCTCTAATCTGGCTAATAATACTTTGAATTTACAAAAAGATACTGAAAATGTAGTAGAAAATGCAAGTAAAGCTAGATTGACTCAAGTAGAATTAATCGGGAAAGACTCCATTGTTATAATCGAAACTTCTCAAAGGCCTGAGCTGCGTCTCCAAATTCAAGAGGAGTTGCAGCATATACAAAGAATCATTTCTTTGCAAAATTCTAGATTGATTCGACAGAAATGAAATGCAGGAGCCGAATAAGCATCACAAGGGCTACATATGATCCAAAAATAAAAACATTTGACCGTTCAAATTGGGAGCAATCGTCAAGCAATTTCTGCGAGAAACCCATCAGAATTGCCTGAGATGCATCTCCAAATTCAAGCAACTTCTGGCAAGATTTGAGACATGGAAACCACTGGGTATTTTTCTCCAGGTCAAGACAAATCGATAGGTATATTTTCAGCCAATTCCATAGGAGGAATCATCGGTGGCGAAGAAATTAGTGGCGGCATCTGAGCTCTGGCTACCCAAATTGAACAAAAGTTATGCCAAAATATTCCTCACTTAGATGTGTTTCTCCCATGCTTTGAGCTCCATTTCGAATCACCTCCAATAGATTAGAATATTCCGTGGACCTTTTAGAACTTAAATATCCAAGAACCTATAGGTTCAACAACCCAATTTTTGAAAGAATTGAATTTTCTGGGCCAAGTAGAGCAAGAAATGCATGGAATACAAGCATGGGATCGACATGATCATGATTCAATTTAAATTAGAAGAATTCAAGGGAATGATAAGCAATGTAATAGTAAGTTGTCAATGGAAACTTAAAGATGTAAAGTTGTATTGTGGAGTATGCTGCTATGAAAGATCAAACTTTGGATGATTCAAATTACCAAGGTCAATTGCACCAGCAAAGTGATAAAATACAAGTAATTGATTGTGCTAAGGAGAATGATCATAGATCAAAGACTACTAAAACTATCTAGGAACTGATCAGCAATGTAACAGTCAAGCTATTGAAGAACCCTAAGTTGAACAAAATACTGCGAGTGTTATTTCCAACAGTCTGCAAACTGGTAATGTTCCTACTACTAGAACTAATGACCAGCAACTAGATGTGATTAATAAAAATAAGAAAGTCCAGGTTGCTGATGATCATGTTGAATTAGTAGCTAATTAAAAAGATTAAGGGAACCGTCAATCCCATGGGAATATGCAGAATAGCAACAGAATAAACCAATAACCTGTTCATCTTTCTAAGGGGTCCAATGTGTGCCAATAACGTAAACAAAAACCTTATATTCCTAATTGCAATCCTATGAAAGTGTCAGTAATGCTGTGACATTCACTCCTACCAATCTAGCTAACTCTGTGGACAACAAAAATAACTCAATATCAAAACATCCAAACCAAAAATATAGCTCCTAATCCAAATATTCCTAATCCTCTTACTCCTTGAAATCCTGTAGTGACCTAGCTCTAGTGACTAGATTAAGAGCTCAAGAGGATGTGCAAAATGCTCCTATTGATATAAGCCCCCCTAATATCACTACTAAGAAAGGCTACCCTGCTGTAGTTTGTAGAAAAGAGGACTTTATGGTTAAATTGGTTGCTAGATATAAATATACTCATATTGGGAAGTTTACCAATACTATGTCAAAAATGGAGGTTATAAGGAAGGAGCTTATACTGCATACTAAACTGAGGGGGGGGGGGGGGTCAAGCTTACTCATTTCAACTCTAGAAACTTATATATTGATATTAAAAATGAGTTTGATCACTCAGCAGTGTGGTCAAAAGGGAAAATGTTCATAGCAAGTCAACGTATGAGAAAATAGATTCGGACTCCCACATTCAAACCTGAAATGGAAACTCCTTTGGTCCCTATATGGGCTATTCTATCTGAATTAACTTGGCATTGTTATTGTCTAGAAGTGGTAATCCTTTTACTATCTCCTATTGGTAAGGTTTTATTCTTGGATTTGGCTACTTATAAGTAAATAAGGGGTAGTGTAGCTAAAGTCAAGATTCAAATTGATCTCACCAAACAAAGACCGCAGCATGTTTGGATGGGATTTGATAAAGATGAGAATGGTGAAGGTAGGTGGCAACCTATTCAGTATGAAGGAGTGACAAAGTACTGTGAATACTGCAAATATCAGGTCTATCTCTCTAGAGTCTTTACTGTGAAGAGAAGAGATGAGGAGAACAGAAGAAGAAAAGAATATGAGGAAGCTGAGAAGACCAAAAAAAAGCAAACAAAGCTAACGCGTTAAGTATCCCGCCTGGGGAGTACGTTCACAAGAATCTTTTTTTTACGTCATCCATACTTTTTCACTTTTTCTAAAGTGTGGGGAAAATGGCTAGGGGGATTGACCTTTCTAACGCATATTCAGTCGTACCGGTATGGCCTCACTGATTTTTTTTCCGCCACAGGGTAAACCACCGCCTCTCAGGTCCCCTGACTGATTCTACATATACCGATTCGATCCGAGGAGCTCTCTTATTGAGAATACTCATTGAATGAATGACAAGAATAAAGAGTTACAGATTTAGGAAGTTGCAGGTAACACAGATCAACCAAGTGTTCTCCACACCGACGGTAAGGATAAGGGCCAAGACCATGAGGAATGAAAAGTTCAAAAAAGAAAGGGAAGAAGATTATTTAACAAGCCAATGCACAAAAGAACCACAGGAATTAGAACGAGAAGAGGAACCAAACTCTAGTCATCCACCTGTAACTAGGCAGCAGTCAGGACAACAACTTCAGCAAACAGGTATAAATATTAACTTTCAGGAAAATGCTCCCCATGAATGTAATGTTGATTCTGGAGTGCAGAATCAACAACCCATCCCAATTTAAATGTAAATCCCAATCCTTCTAGCCCATCAAAATAGGTGATCCAAGATAATGCAACAAAACAAAGCCAGGAAAATGATAATCTACTAAAATAGAAACACCAACAAACTGATATTGTCCCTACAAATGATGACTTTGATTAGCATACTAATACTCTCAATAAGAGTAACTCGAGTAATGACTTAATGCTCCCATACCCCCATGGCTCCCCCAATAACTCTAATATTCTTAATAAAACTGCTGTTGTTGCTCAAGTAGTTGATGGAGGTGAGGATGGGGGAATACAGTAGACACTCACCAACTTACAGGAACGGGATACCAAGGGGAGGGAAGTTCTTTTGGTTCACTATAGGAAAGACTCTAGATCCCCTGCAATCATCTTTCAAACTACTACCTGGCAAAATGTTCAGTTTCAGCATGCTGATGTCCAAGCAGATAATAATGCTAGAGAAAAGGGTTCTGAGGTCAGGCTTTAGGTTAATGAGACTGATATGGGAAGTGCTAAATCTCAAAATATCAACAAAACATACTAGGGAGAAAATTCCCAGATTTGGAATAATAAATCTACTCTGTCTCTGAGTAAGAAAAAGAGGGATGAATTGAAGAAAAAACAAGATAAGGTAGGAAAAACACATTCTAAAAATTATCAGCAAAGGGTGGCTCCTCTACAGATTCAAGCCAGTTCTACTGAGATGAGGGTTCTTAATAAGAAAGCCATATTAGATGATCTTATTAATGAATATAGAGTTACTCACTCTAAAGATAAAGAGGATCCTGATCAGAGTTAACAAACTCATGATGAGGATGAGGAAACAAGTGCCCATCTCTTAAAGGCATTTGGCTCTACTATAGAAACTACAGTTCAGGATGAAGTGCTACAGGTTTCTAAAAAGAATGGTCTATTACCTAGGGGTAAGCAGGAAAAGAAGAAAAAGAAGAAACAAGAGATTACCATCAGTTCAGATAATGATATTTGTAAGAGTATCATCAATACAAGGTCCAAATCCAAGAAATCTTGATGATTAGTACAACAGGCTGGAATGCAAGAAGTATTGATACTCAAGGTGACTTGGATAGACTCCAATAACCTAAGGATTACCACAACCTTTCTATGTTGGCAATTCTTAAACCCATTTCTAATCAATCACAACTCAACTACTAAAGAAATTAGCTTATAATGGACAGTGGAAGTCATAATTCTAATAACAAGATTTGGTTTTCCTGGAATCAAGATGTGGATTGCTCCATTATAGATCAAGTTGAACAACAGGTTGCTTGTGAAATCAAACATGTTTCTAGTCTTATTGCTTATATTATTACATTTGTTTATGCCAAGTGTAAGGATTACATGAGAAGAAGTCTATGGGAGAAGATGATGTAGTTTGCTGATATAGACAATCCTTGGTGCATTATTAGAGACTTTAATGTGATCACTGATGTTGAGGAAAAGCTAGGAAGGGTACCTTACAATATGAACAAAACTTTTGAGTTTATTAGTGCAATTGAAGCATGTGGCCTCACTGATTTGGGATTTCATGGTCAAAACTTTACATGGTGTAATAACAGGGACAAAAATGCTAGAATATGGAAAAGGCTGGACAGGGCCATGGTTAATGATAGGTGGTTAGAGATGATGCCTTTAAACCCATCAAATATTTCAAGTTCCTTCACTATAGGGTGGAGAATAAAACATTCATAGACACTGTTAAAGCTTGCTGGGAAAGACCTATGGAAGGTAACCTATGAGAATATTTCACCTGACGCTTAAGAGGGTGTCTAACACTCTTAGAAGTTGGTCAAGACAACAATATGGTGACATATATGAAGCAGTTAAAGAATTATAAGAAAGGGTAAAAGAAGCAAAAGACGTTATCATTCATGACAATTATGAGGGTAATAGGACCAAGCTCAATCAAGTGAATGCTCAGTATATCAGATACTTGAAGACAGAGCAGTCCATCCTTAAACAAAAAACTCAGCTTTAGTAGTTTACGGATGGAGATGCCAACTCCAAATACTTTTATGCTATCATTGGTGGAAGGAGAAGAAGATTATTTATCGATAAAGTCACTGATAACCAAGGCAATACCATTCAGGGGATCAGAATATTGCCACTACTGGTTGTGATCATTTTGAGAAGATCTTCATTGGGAAAAAGGATCTGATAATGAAGACATCCTAAATTGTATCCCCAACACCATCACAGATCAACAAAACCAGTCTCTTAATGCTATGCCTACAAAGGAGGAGCTGAAAGAAGCTGTTTTTTGAATGAGTTTTGTGTCTGCTGCAGGTCTTGATGGAATTAATGGAAAGTTCTTCCATACTTTCTGGGATATCATTAGTAGAGACTTATTAAACTTGGTGAAATACTTTTTCTATGGGCATTCTATTCCCAAGTTCATTTGTCATGCTTGTTTGGTCCTACTCCCAAAAGTAGACCATCCTAATAAATTGTTAAATTTCAGGTCCATATCTCTTAGTAACTTTACCAATAAAGTCATTTCTAAGGTATTATGCCTTAGGCTAGCTCCCATTCTTTCTCATTTAATCTCTGAAAACCTTTCAGGATTTTTCCAAGGAAGAAGCATCTTAGAAAATATCATATTGGCACAAGAAATCATTCATAGCATCAAAAAACCCAATCTTGGAGATAATGTTGTTGTCAAACTAGACATTGCCAAAGCCTATGACAAGGTGTCTTGTTCATTTATATGTCTAGTGATGAGAAGAATGGGGTTTGGAGAATTATTTATTGATATAGTTTGGAGGTTAATGGACAACAACTGTACTCAGTTATTGTGAATGGTAGTAGGTATGGTTTCTTCCATTCTACAAGAGGTCTCAAACAGGTAGGTCCATTGTCTCCTACTCTTTTTATAATAGGTGTTGGGGTTCTTTCCAGGTTGCTCAACAATCTTCATCAACACTACTTCTACAGAGGTTTTCACATGGAGAAGAAGGGCTCCTTCATTAATCATATGAGCTTTGCTGATGATATAATTATATTCACTTCAACCTGCAAATATTCTCTCAAGCTGATCATGAAGACACTGCAGGTGTATGAACAGACCTCAGGCCAGCTTATTAACAAAGAAAAGAGTCAGTGCATGATCCCTTTGAATACTAATCCTGAGATTAATGCAAGGGTCACTACCACCACTGGCTTCAAGTCAACTTATGGTCCTATTACCTAGTTGGGACGTCCTCTATACATTGGGCGTTAAAGGATCATCTACTTTACTATTATGGTGTCTAAATTTGAGTTTAGCTTCTAGCATGCTCTATTGGACTAATGACTGAAAGGAGTTACTATCTATGGTTGAGAGTTGCAGTCATGTTATGAAGATTATTCAAGTCAAATGGCATAAACCTCCTTGCACTTTAGTGTAATTAAACACTGATGGAAGTGCCTTAGATAACCTAGGAAGAATAGGGGTTGGGGGTATCTTAAGGGATCACAAAGGGAATCTCATCTATGCTTTTTCTGCACCACTTGGCTTTGGTTCTAACAACCAAGCTGAGGTGCAGGCTGCAGTATTAGGGATCACATGGTGCATTCAACATGGATATAGCAAGATTCTACTGGAAGTAGACTCACAACTACTGATTAAATGGCTAAGAAAAGTGGCCAAAACACCCTGGACTATTAGAGAATATATCACTGCACTCCAACAATTGATAACTTTGTTGGACTATTTCCAATGCAATCACATTTTCAGAAAAGCAAACTTTTTTGTAGACACTCTTTCTAAGCATAGTCACAAGGTGGATAGAACACACCAGATCTTCAATTTTTAGTAGCTACCTAAGGAGATAAGAGGGTACAACATATTGGACAAACTAGACATGTCAAATTTCAGAAGACAAAAGCTGAAAAGGATTAAAGAACTACCATAGATGGCTGGAAGGAGCTCTTCTTTTAGGACAGGTTCCCTCTTGTTCTTTATTTTGATATTATTCTTCCTTTAAGCTATATTCATTATGTACATCTTCTAGGAAGAAATTTATTTTAGTTTACATAGGCTCTTTTTTTATATTATGTAAGGGGAAAGTCTTTCTTTATTTTAGTTTAATGTATTGAGAGGAGTCCTCTCTTAGGTGCTTATTTCTAAGTTTGTTCTTATAGTAAATGGGGGTGAGTTAATCGACTTTAGTAAGCTAGTTGACTAATGTACCAGCATAGGATTGGAGGTAAGGTCTATGTCCCCCTCTATGTACTTTTTCTATTTTATATATACGTTAAGGCTTGAAGGTGTTAGGCTCAACCCTTGACCGCCATAAGGGCTAAGATCCTCGGGTTAGGTCTGTTTGTGTTTTAAAAACAGCCCTAGAACTCATTCCAACCATGTCACTAGACTAAAATTACCATTTCAGAGCTGATGGAACCCTTAGAATTTTGTTCTAAAGTCATTTACCAGATGCTTGGATAGAAATCAACTATTCAAATTGCTAAAGCTCCAAAATAGAGAAACGGGCATAAATCCCAAACGAATGACCAGACAATAAAATAGTTTGTGCCGACAAGTCATAAATTACTTGAGGTCACTCTAGAATTGCTTTTAATGACGAAAAAAATGCATTTACTCAAAAATGACCTGGAGTGTTCCTATAACATACACTCTTAAAAGAATTTTCGTCCGTGAAAGTAAGAGTCAAGAAGTACCTGAAGGCTTAAATAAGCTAGAGAATTGCTCCCGCAACTCTTGCTTGGTCTCTTAGATAGCCTCCTTGACTGGACAATGCCTCCAACGGACCTTAACCATATGAATGAATCTAAATCACAATTGCCTCACATCTCAGGCTACAATGGTAACTGGTTTCTCTATAAAAGTCAGAAGATTATCTAACTTAACTGAATCATGATGGAGCGCATGTGACTTATCCAAAACATACTGGCGTAATATCAAAACACAGAAAACTTGATGGATAGTCGAGAATATTTGAGGTAAGGCTAACTGATAAGAAATATATCTGGCTATCCTCAAAATATCAAAAGGCCCTACATAATTGGGTCTAAGCTTGCCCCTCCCCTCAAATTTCATCACGCACTTCATGGGCGATACTTGGAGGAATACTCTATCACCAACTACATACCTTAATCCCGACACATATGATCAACATAACTCTAGTGTCACGACCCAACCCCGTAGGCCGCAACTGGGTCCGACCTGGACCCTCTTATGCGTATTTATCAACTACACTTAAGTTGAACCGTGTGTGATGTGATACTATATACAAAAGCCCCAATAGTTTAAAACTTTTTTTATGTACATGTAGCCTCTTTCATTTGTATCATATCATGAAAGGGCACGTGAGCCAACAAGGCTGCTATAACAAAGACATTCACAACATATCGGATAGGCAACATCGAAACTAATTCACAAACAACCCACATAAACATATGTCTACAGACCTCTAAGAATAGTAACAACAACATATGGCGGAACAAGGCCCCCGCCGTACCCCTGAATGTACAAATATATACATTAAGTGACTAGCATCAAAATTTAGGGTCCAGAACAGTGAAGCACTTCCGACACAGCTGAAAGGAACTCCTATGCTGATGAATCTCTAGAATAAACATCTGTACCTGCGGGCATGAAACGCAGCCCCCCGAGAAAAGGGGGGTCAGTACGATATATGTACTGAGTATGTAAAGCATAACACATCGTAACTGAGATCATAACTGAAATAGGGATGCAGGGGACAAGTATAATAACTAAATAAATTACTGTACCTGCACCTTAGGACACATAAATCATACACATCATCATATGTTGTGCCCGGCCCTCTAGTGAACTCGGTGTTATAATCACTTCTTCATAATCACATATCATCATATCATAATGCATTTTATTTCATCATATCATCGTATACGTATCATACCATCGTATACGGTATCATCTTATCATGTATATCATCGTATCACACCCGGTTCACTGCGGGGCTCAGGGTCACAATGTATTGCTTTAATCTCATATGCATGCCTACATAAAGTATCCGGCCCTTTAGTGAGGGACTCGGTGAATGGAGTGGTGTACGTCTATAGCGTACCATCATTATATACATATATACCCGGCCCTCTAAGGAGGGACTCGGTATTCCTTCCTTATTTCACCACATATACTATCATATTACAGCCGGCCCGGGACTCGGTGAATAATCGTATCGTCATAACATATAACATATATCACACCTCACGTACGGCATCATCTCCTCGTGCGTGGAACTATACACATCCGGCCTGGGACGCGGTGAAAGAAGTAGTAACACTGTGCACGATAACATATCCCGGCCCATCGTGGGACTCGAGGAAGGATGGGTTACAGTATGTACGAGTAGAGTAGTGAGAAACCATATGCAACTAAGTCATTATCTAAGACTCGATAAAACAGTCAAGTGAACCGTTACCTGAAGACTGGGGGAGTAATTATCTGAGGTATCCCTTTAGATGTCATTAGGGCTTACATCAGTTGGGGCCTCAAGAATCACAGACATGCATCCAGACAATGCCATATAGCTTATGCAATCAGAAACATGGTTTATGCAATCAAAGGCACGATTATGCAATCAGAGACATAGTTATGCAATCATAGACACAGTTATCTAGTCAAAGACTCAACTTATGCAATCAGACGCATTTACCATTTTAGAGCCTTTTAAAAAGAGAGGAGCTGGTACCTCCACTTACTATTCATTATATAGAAGGCTCGAGAATAGTAGTTTGACTACTTTCAGACTCTTAATGTTCAGGAGTGACTACAAGTCACGAGTTACAATCAGAGCTCATAAATGGAATTACCTCTAAACCTATATCATATACCATTTCACTTAAAGTTAAGCCATTCCAAAGGAAAGAAGAAATAGGCTTTACATATATTAATTTTCATCACATAGAAGACTAAAAGGAAATGACTCAGCTATTATAGGAGTTCTAATATCAAGAAGTAAACAAGAGTCTCGACTCATACTCAGGGCTTTACGAATGGATTAAATCCCAAATATCGTATACATATCATTCATAACTTATGTCTAAGACATGCCAAAAGAAAAGAAGAATAGTTCTAAATATCTATTCCAAAAACACGCCAAAGGAAAGCTTCACATACCTTGTATGGACTTCTCTTAATCACGTCCACCTCGTTGTACTCGAAACCTATTTAACATGGAAGTAATGCAAGTATTAAAAACCTTGTACTTTTCAGCAACTTAGAATACCCACGAGCATTCATAACATTCATCCCTTCGCTCGCCTTCTCGACTAGTTCCTTAACTAGTTAGGATGTTAACGAAAATCGGGCAGCACCTCCCCTATAATGTGCCCTATACGAATTCCCAACCATGTCCTTAGCACCTGCAGCCAACCAACAATGCAACCAGCAGACCATACATATACATATTACGACTAAAATTACACAATAAAAACCCCCGACAATTAACTCGAAACTAAGATACCACAACTAGAGTTTTTAATCTTTCTTTCGTGAATTCTTTAATTGCAAAGCCTGTGGCTGCAAACAGCAGCTCCCACACCTCATTTAGATAAATTTTAGACCCTGCAACATGCCATAACACAACCAGCAGTAGCCCCTACACGTACAACACTTTATTTCGACAACAACTTAACTATAGCGATTCTAAATTCGTTAATTTCGAACGCTGAACTTTTCAAATCTTTTCACCAAGTTCCAGCAGCTCCTAAGGTGTGTAATACACCATAATTTAACATCATAAACTTCAAATTAGAGGGTAAGAACTTACCTTTCCCGAAATTGGCTAGAACTCGCCAAAATCGCGCCTCGGAAATATTTTCAGCATGCTGTAACGTCGTGGCAGCTTGTTGTCCGTTTTTTTGCTGCATCAAATCCTAATTTTGTACTACTAATACTTCCATATCATCGTAGTATACGCTAATTAATTAATTTACGGAAGAAAGTTGAGAAACTCACCTTTAATCTTCAAGAACCAAAGCTGCCTCTCTTTTCTCTGTTCTCACGTTTGTTTTCTGTTTGTTTTGCTGCAGTTTGAAGACCAAAACTGAAGTATATCCCTAATATACATACATATATGTGGTCCCAAGGGGTGACACGTGTCAGCCCCTAAGGATGACACGTGTCAAGCCATGATTGGCCACCGTGTCATGCTGCCAATTAGGGGCTGCCACGTGGCAGCGGGGTCCACCTCCCCCAAGCAGCTGCATCACCTACTTGACCCTAAGTAGGTGCATCACCTGCTTGCTTGAGGTGCTGCCACGTGTTGCTCCTCCATTGGTTGCCACGCGTCGTCTTTTTCCCTTCCTCGCGGGTTCGTAATTTCGTCTCACTTTAAGAGCCTATGTAATCCGTACTATGTAAGCTTGATATATCCTTAAGCAACTTAAGTGTATAAGACTCTTAACTTAGTGTCTTACGTAGGCAAATAGAGTCCTACGACTCATTTCTTAGCCTCCAACTCTTTCCGGATTCTTATGACCCTATCTCCAACCTCCCTTCTCGCGAGGTATCACAATCTTCTTTCCTTAGAGTTGTTTGATAGTGTCATAGCTTATCCGGCTCACATGATAGTGTCTAAGGAACTTAAGAAGACGTTCTGAGCTCAAGAGTGCGGGGTGTAACATCTAGTTTCTACTCTGAGCCATCTTAAGCCTTTCTTGAATCACCCTCACATGATCTAATACCTCCTGAATCAAGTTTGTACCATGCGGTCTAGGGTCCGTAGACTAAAACTGACCAATCAAAGAGAGATAATGCCTACCATATAAGGCCTCGAATAGGTCCATATGAATACTAAAGTGGTAGCTATTGTTGTATGCAAACACTACCAAATGCAAAAACCGGTCCCTTTGACCTCCAAAATCTATCACATAGGCCTGCAATATATCTTTTAGAATGTGAATAGTATGCTCTAACTGACCATCATTCTACAAATGAAAAGATGTTCTAGGATCGACATCCGTGTCCAGCTCCTCTTCAAAATTCCTCCAAAAGCTATTAGTGAATTGTGATCCCCGGTCTTAGATGATAGATATAGGCATACCATGAATATGGACCACCTTCCAAATGTAGATTTGAGTCAATCTCTTAACACTGACGGAAGAATGAATGGGAAGAATATGTGATGACTTAGTCAATCGATCAATAATATCCCAAATACTATCAACACCTCTAAAAGTGCGAGGCAACCCCATAATAAAGTCCATGGTGATACGCTTTAACTTCCACTCTAGAATGGGTAATCTCTAAAGCTAGCTACTAGGCCTGAAGTGTTTGGCCTTCACCTGCTAATAATGCAGCAACAAGACATATAGTCTTCTATATCTCTCCTCATGCCACTCCACCAGTAATGATATCTCAGATCGCTATACATCTTTATAGTTTTTGGATGGATAGAATATCCTGAAGAGTTAATTGAGTTAAAAGTGCTTCTATAGTAGAGAATCTCTTAACTAAGCGCTTGTAGTACTCTACTTGTATGACAAAGATATGAATCTAAGTCACTGAGGTGTGCCTTGCCCATTCACGAATAGCCTCGATCTTTATCAGATACACCATAATGCCATCCTTAGACACCACGTGCCCTAGAATGCTACAGACTCAAGCAAAAACTCACACTTTGTGAACTTGGCATAAAGCCACTAATCTCTTAAAGTTTAGAGCACTATCCTTAAATATTGTTCATGCTCACTCTAGTACCATGAGTATACTAATATGTCATCGATGAAGAATATGATGAAGGAATCAAGATATGGCCAGAACACATAAGTCATCAAGTCCATGAAGTTTGGAAGGCCATTAGTCAACCCAAAAGACGTCACTAGGAATCATAATGGTTGTAAAACATCCAAATATGGTCTTAGGGATGTCCACTGCACTAATACATATGTGATGGTAATTGAATCTCAACTCAATATTAGAAAGCATTTCGACACCCTGAAGCTAATCAAATAGGTCTTCAATACAAGGCATAGGGTAACGGTTCTTCACTGTTACCTTGCTCATCTACCTATAATAAACACATCCACATAGAGAAGTCCTTCTGCACAAACAAGACTGAGGCACCCTAATACGATACATTCGGCTAAATGAATCCCTTACTTAAGAGATTCTGAAGCCGCACACTAAGCTCTTTGAGCTTTGTAGGGTCCATTTAAAACGGAGAGATAAAAATAGTACGAGTAACTAGGTCCAAGTTAATGGGAAAGTCAATATCACAATCTGTGGGAAGGCTGGATAGGTCTGTGGGAAACATATTTGCATACTCTCAAACTATAGAAACTGAATCAACTGTAGGGCCCTCCCTACTAACATTACTCACATATGTTAGGTAAGCTAACAACCCACTAGCCACTAACCTCCGAGTTCGAATAAAAAAGATAACCCCAACCAGAGTGTGACTACAAGAGCCCTGCCACACCACAAGCAGAATACAAAGTATGACTACGGTAACCATCTTGGCATTGCAATCTAAGATCACTAGGTGAGGGAATAAATAGTCCATGACCAGAATCATATCAAATGTCTAATATATGGATTAATAAAAGGTTAGTATGAGTGTCTCTCCACTGAATAGACACCCAATAGGATCTAAAAACCTAATCCAGTACTAAAGGCTTGCTAATGGGGGTCGAAACACGGAACAAAACTTCTAAGATCACTGGACACATATTCAACTGAGGATCCTAATGCACAAAAACATATGAATAAATAAAGCCTGTAAAAATAAAGTCGAGGCGAGATGATGGCATAAAATATTGGTACATGTGATCACATTATTTGATACCTAATCTTCCACTCTTGTGGGAGCTGCATAGAAGTGGCTTAGAGCATATCTACCTCTAGTGTTAACTCTACCACCTAACCTATCTCCTCAGGGACCTCTCCATGCTCCTTGATGACCACCCTAACAGTCCTGACCCTGGCCTCCGCCTCTAAATAGAGGTGATGATGCTGGGGATAGTCTAGCTATGTGTGGATCTAGTGTGGTTGTTCTATGAAAGAAACACTCTCTAGACTAGTGGTTGAGCTCCCTATAATCATAAAAACCTTGGGGAGGTCTGCTCACAACTAGAGGCCAACTACTAAGTCTAGAAGAACCCGTCTATGAACCACATCAGCCCTGACTCAGATTTGGCACTAGAACCACCCAAATAATACTGGTCACCCTCTGAGGCATGTGGAGAGGCCTAAAAAGGGCGGCTTGGCTAAACAAGCTGGACCCTCTGGCAGGGCCTATCATATGATCTTTACGCCTAAAATAGGACACATTGTGGCTATCTTCCTACTTATCCCTCTTACTACTGACCTCAGGGGCCACATGACAGAACTTCTCGAGTGTACGGGCATGGTCCATAACTTTCAAAAATGAATGACCTATTAAAACCATTGATTAAGTCTCAACCCATAGCTGGAGTCTTAATTCTCTAACAAAATACCAAACTCTCTCTTTTTGAGTAGGTATAATCATAGTGGCATGATGAGAGAGCTCAAGGAATCTAACTTCGTACTTTAATATGGTCTTGAAGCATTACTCCAACCATTAAAATTGATCATAGAGCTGATCTATGGTGCTTTGTGGGATAAATTTGTCCAACAAGGCCTCTAAAAACTTTGTGCAAGACACTAGTGGAGACCATGTTCATATAGTCTTAAAGTATGAATGTTGTAAATATATAGTGGGACCATCAAGTTGATATACAGTAAAGTAAGCTCCTCACGACTCCACCAATCCGAATACATGTAGTCGCTTGTGAAAGGTAGTGAGGAACTCGTAGGCATTCTCCCCTATTGGCCTAGAAAACTTTAGCGGTGAGAGTCTCAGAAACACTCTGAGCATATTCTGCTTCTATAATGGCATAATACCATCCAAATCATTCATCTAGGTGGTTACTGGTGTCGGTGGCGTCTGAGCCTCTAGAGCCTCTAATGTAGGATCACCCTTTTGTGCTGGTATAGTTGGGGCTGGAGCTAGAGCAAACAACTGCTGGATTCCCCCAAGTGCTGTCATGAGCTAAGTAATGGTAGCCTAAATATCGGGGTCTACCATAAGTATGGGTAATTGCTGGGATGGCCCTGACCCCATCTACTGGTGATTAATTAGAGATGTATGTGGTTTCTCCCCAGTTTTAGAGTCCTCGCCCAATCATAGGCTGGTGCCTCAGCCCTATTACGACCTCTAGGTCAACCTCTACCCCTAGCTGGGGCTCTAGCCATAGGCCCAAGTGAACCATCCCTGACCTCTCTACCACGCGTGCGAGCCATCTTGTAAAAGAGTGAAATAAGTGAGATTTCATTAAACTCATAAGACACACACTGCTCAAAAGTGAAACAAAAGAGAAGGATTCCTAACGATATCTTGTACACTCCCAAAGATAAGTTACATATGTCTATACATTGATTCGCAGGACTCTTCTAGATGTTAGATCTATACAAGTGAGATTAGTGAACCTAAGGCTCTGCTACTAAATTTTTATGATGGAATCTACTATAACACAACAGTACGTAATTCAACCCATATCCCAGAACTATAAGTAATGGGATTATAGGTAGAAACTAAAAAAGATTTAAATAATTACATAAATAAAAAGAACAAGCAGAAGCAAACCAAAATTATATAAAATAAAAGATCATTCTGAGAACCTAGAAGTAACAGGTACAAAGCTATTACAAAATGAATACAATTCCCAAAAGTGGACAACAAAAATAAGATTTATGTCAAAAAGAAAAGCCTAGTTGTAATATATAAAGAAGGAGATGGGTAAATCAAGGATGCTATATGCTCACCCTCATCTTTTGGTGCGACTTTTGTAGGATTGATAGCAACAAAGGTAGCTAGTGCTAGGTTTTCTAAGTAGGAAAAGTAAAGGTAATATAAAATTCTAGAATTTAAACACAATACTAGACAAAGGGAAAAATTCTAACTGGGATGCACACGTCTGCACTAAAACACAAAAAATGGGAACACGGCTAACTAATTTTAATAAGACACTCATAAGCCTAGCGAGTACACTTGTGCGCAAGTTGTAGTAAAACCCTAATAGACCCTTATAATCCCGATAGGTTCACTGAAGAGTTAATATCAATAAAGAGAACCTGCCGATGTTTCCAAGATTACTACAACCTTTCACAGACTTGAATCAAACCAACTGAACACTAGAGACTTTATTCATAGAGTAATAAGGGCTAAGTATTTTAAAAAAAGTGAAGATAAATAAGTCAAAGACTTTAACTGAGATAGGAGTCACCGCATACTAGAACTAAGGCCGAGAATCATGGACACAAACCAAGTCTATAAATAGCTAAGGAATCGAACCAAGGCTGCCGATAGTGATGGACTTGAATAAAAGTTGCAGATAGTGGTAGACTCTAACCACAGCTACAAGTGGCGGTGGACTCTAACCAAGACTGAAGAAGGACCAAGACTCAAACAAGGGCTAAATATACCAAGCCATGGACTTGAACCATACCCGATAGAGTGAATAGGGACTTGAATAATGAATGGAGTCCAATCAATTAGATTTAGGATCAACAGCAGGTCGAGCATCACAGAGAGAACCCCAAACTAAGTGCTATCAATAAATCACTCCAAGCTCGAACCTGTAACATTCCTCAAAATGCACAAGTGCCTTAAGAAATGCTTTGGGAATAGGTTGCTCATGTAAACATTATCCTTAACCCTTTTGGAAAATTCGAGTTCAGAATATCGATCAGGGGGTCAAAACCTCTGGAAAAAAGGTCTCGGTGGATTTTTAGGACCCGTAAATCAAAAGACAGATTTTCAAAGAAACTATACGAAATAGAAAGGTCTGCGACAGGTCCGCATCGTAGACCTGGCAAGGATTTTCTGGCTGAGATGGGTTTTTAATAAGGGAATTTTAGACTTCTGCCTAATTGTTTGCTAATGAACCTAGATGTTTTTAGGACCAAATACAACCCTATAAATTGACCTAAACCTCTAATTCTATTCATTCTCCTATAATTAACCTACTTAAATATTTCTCTCTCTACAAAACACTCTGAAGGACTCCATTGAAAACTTCAAGTAAATTCACTCAAGCTCTCCATCAAACTCTCAACTTCTTTTAAATTATTTGGCATTTTCACTTAAGGTATGTGGGTATTGATTCATGGATTCTTTCATCCATGAAACCTAATCAATTTATCAAGATTTTTTATCAAATTAAAGTATGGTATTTTATGGGTTTTATGATCTCTATTCCCATTACATGAATTATGCTTCAAAATATGATCATGAGTCTATTTTGATATAAATTGATGGTTATTTCATTGAATTAAAGAGTTTTCCCCTGAATTCTTCTATTTTAATCTCTAGGGTTCATGATGCAAATTATGAGTATTTTGAATTATACTTCTAAAGGATATTATCTATATAAATTATGAATGGGCTGATATAAAGTTATTGATCATGCATGTTTTCAAGTGAATTACATGAATTTCAAAGTCAATTGATTATGCAATTGAGGTTTACTCTAAGTTCAATGTATGAATTTCATGCAAGTTATGAAGTAAGGTGACTTAGGGCCCTATGTGGTGACCTAAGGCCTAAAAGGTGACTTAGGGCCCTATGTGGTGACCTAAGGCCTAACGATATGAATTATGCAAATATAATTGAAATGATGAAAGGACAATTCTCACATTACAAATATGTTATGAAAAATAGCTACTCTATGAATTCAAACTTATGATCATGACTATGATATATGTAATTATGATTTCTATGCTATGCATGTATTCTGTGGGATTTGACTTAGCACTGAGTGGACGTGAGGTGGGGACCCTACCAAAAGCCTTAGTAGCAGCCTCATGTCCCATAAACTATGTTCCA
The DNA here is from genome assembly GCF_947179165.1 of Solanum dulcamara. NCBI lineage: Eukaryota > Viridiplantae > Streptophyta > Magnoliopsida > Solanales > Solanaceae > Solanum > Solanum dulcamara. The sequence goes on from NC_077241.1 coordinate 48,421,033, forward strand.
CCATAGGTTGTCTGCATGTCTTAGCTATTATATGACCCGCCTAGCGGGGTAGAGTCTACCTTGGTAACTAGATTCCCCTTTTCTTCATTGTATGGGTAGACAACGGGATTCCATGTTATAGCTAGCATGGTCTTATTATCGTTTATGATTCCTATCCCACATATGTATAATATTTTAAGTATGTTATGATTTTAAATTTATATTTTTAAATTCTTTGGTCAATATGATTTACTCATGACTTTACTTATTCTATCTTATCATGTGTTTTATTTGACATTTTCACTCCATGATTTACATTGCATGTCACGCCGTCATACTTAGTACATTCCAACTTACTAATTCATGCATTTTCCTATATTGTCTCCTAATGTAGGGGTTGAGGTTGAAGATCATACTCATCTATGCGGCTAGTTAAGCTTCCCTATTCAGCGACATTGTGGGGAGTCCTTATTTATCAGGTACTAGTTGTTGAATTAGTTACTATTTCCAAAATCTTTTGTTATGTTTCATATTGAGGGTGAGCTAGAGACAAGTCTTAGCCCCCATCTATATTCATGATTAGAGGAATATAGTTGGAAAAATGTTTCGAGTCTATATTGTCATGTGACATTCTTTTTTTTTTTTTAATAAAATTTTCATCTTATATATATAAAAGTAAACTGACGAGTACAAGAAGGGGGACGTGAAAGGCCTTACCTCCAAAAATAAAATGGAAGATATGTAATGAGAGGACTCCTCTCGACTAGGAAGATCAAGTATAGGAAACTAGTTCTATTCAACTAAGGTACAGAACCTAGCTAAATTGAAGAAAATCAAGTATACCCAATTTCCTTTGCATGGGTCGAGATCGGTCATATCTTCTGTGATGCTCGACTATCGTTTCTGAGAATCCATTCGGGCTTTACATTCTTGGGTCCATATAATAGCTAGCATACAAGTTGTTGAAAGTTGTTAAAATTCGGATTTTGCCAAAGAAGAAGAAACAAAGGGGTTCCATGACAATCGGCTATCTTTTTCAAGGTCGCTCGACTAACGTCTCCGATTCTCTGTTCGGGCTAAAATTTCTTGGGCTCTACAATTGTTGTAGTTACTGTATTCCTGCAAAATTTGGAGCATTTTTGATGATGTATACTGTTGCTCCTCTTGAGAGTTACTGTTCTGCGTGCAACATTGGCTGTCTTTTTCAATGTCACTCGACTAACGTCTCCGGTTATCCGTTCGAGCTGAAATTTCCTGGGCTCAACTATCTTTGGGGATGCTAATATCCTGCAAAATTTGGAGGATTTTGGATGTTGCATGATGCATGTTGTTGAAGGATGATGGCTGCTGCTGAGGTTTGTTTTTGGCATCTGCTTCTCCTTAGTTTTGACAAACTTGTTGTAACGAACAGCTCCTCTTGTTTTTGATCCTGGGATCTTGCTGAATCTGTAGAGCTGAATGTCTGCAAGTTGTTCAAATTATCACAGCTGGAGTGTGTTGTGAATTTGTACTGATAAACAGACAAACACAGATGGCTCAAGAGGTGCAATTTCAGGTTGGAAGGAGTTGTTGAGAGGTGTTCCTGATGAATGCTTTTGTATTATTGTAACTGCTGTCATCTTGGAAGAGGCTGGAATGTTGTTCTTGCTGTAGTTTATAACTTGCACAGAAACAGAAACAAAAGGCAAAATCTGGAAACAATTATGTCACCCCAAAAAGAAGCACTTCCCTTATGGCTCCTCTTATTGTTACTGATGTAGAAAAATTCCAGGATGTGTAATGTGATGTATCTGCACAGATCAGCAAATAAAAACAAAAACAAGAACTTGAATGTGTCCCATGTGTGTTGCAAGGAAATCAGCTTGGGCTTCCAATCAAGATTCCTATACCTGTTAAGCCAAGAAGGAAGAGAAGACAAAATATAAACTACTCTACTCCTTACCTCTAAAGTTAGACTGGTTATTCTAAGAAAATAATAAAGATAGTAATAAGGAAGGGAGATTTTCCTTTTGCCAGGAGTTCTAACTGTGAGATCTTCAAGGTATTTATAGCTATGCATAGACAAAACCATGTTGAAGTTTGAGTTAGAACCAAAATGGAATGAGTTAGGGAGGTTTCTTGATTCTCCTGAGTTTCTTTCTTCTGAAAGAAGGCATTTCTAGCTTGTCCATCTTAAGGTATGCCTTAGCTTGTTTGGGGAGATCATGCAAAGTGAAATAGAGTTCAGGAGATTTGCATTTGTGGCTGTGTTTGGATAAGACATCAGCTGTGTAGTTTGCTTCTCTAAGGATGTGTTTACAGCTGAAAGTTTGGAATTGGTTGATGATGTTGTTTAAATTGTCTAGCAGCTCTTTTATTGACCAAGGGGGTTTTGCTTCTTATTGTAACCACCTGATTAGGAGTTGAGAATCTACCTTTAATCTACCTGTAAATAACCAAGATGAATACACCAAGATACACCAAAGATAGCAGCCTTGATTTCTGCTTGGTTGTTAGTTTCCTCCCCCAATGGAACTGCATAGGCAAAGATAAGGTCACTATGAGTATTTCTAAGTATTCCTCCTCCACCAATGTTGCCAGGGTTGTTAAGGGCACTACCATCTGTATTTAGCTTTACCATGTGATCACCTGGTCTGATCCATCATACAGAGGTAATTTTGGTGTCATGGTAGCATTATTCCAATGAAATGACTAGGTCCTTCCAGTTATTTGGCCATTCAATATAAGGAAAAGTTGTGATGAGCAGGTTAGAGATGTCTTTGTAGACAGAAAATTTGACTCTTGAAAGGTTAGATTTCTTCCCACCATATTTGGAAGCACATCTATTCTTCCATAAGTTCCAACAAATGAAGACATGGATTGCTTCTAACAGGAGTTTATGTGCTTCATTCTTGTATTTAGATGTCCACCATCTCATAAGCATATTTCTAAGAGGTGTGTAATCCTTTTTTATGCCCAAAGAATCAGCAAACACCCTCCAAGTATTCTTGGCAAAGGTTCCTGCAACAAAGGTGTGATCAATGGTGTCTTGGCCAGGTCTATCACAACAATGGCACTGAGAGGGGGCTTTGCCAAAGCTGGTTATTTTCTCATTGGTAGGTAATTTCCTTCTAAGAGCTCTCCAAACAAGAAAGGAGCATTTGAAGGGTATTAGTTGGTGCCAAGTACATGCATTCAGCATAGTATTTGTCCTCTTGTCTCTAATGAGCTCCCAAGCAGAAGAACAACTGAACTCCCTATTGGTATTAGGAATCCAGCATGGATGGTCCTGTTTGAGAGGATGGTAGCTGAATTGAGTTGCTAAAATGTTAGGAACAAATTGAGGAGGGGCTTTTTGGATAATGAGATCAACATTCCATTGGCCATTAGTTAGAAATGCCGAAACTTGGGTGTGGTTAAACCTACAAATGTTAGCAGAAAAGTGAGCTAAAGGGCCAACACCTAGCCAGTTGTCCCACCAAAAAAGGCAAGAGCCAGACTTAATTTTCCACTGAATGTGAGGCTCAATGTTGTGTTTGTTGTTCATGAGGTGCTTCCAAATTAAGGACGGACCAGTGTCCCACTTTTTTGTAATAATATTTGCCTTCTAATAGTATTTGGATTTAAGGAATTGTCCCCACAAGGTGTTCTTGGTTCTAAGGGTCCATCACTGCTTGTATTGAAAAGATTTAACCACATCAGTGATTTGTCTAAACCCCTTGCCCCCTTCATCATAAGGATAGCTAAGGTTCTTCCATGAGGACCAGTGGTACTTGCTCTTGTCATTTTTCCATCCCCAAAAGAAGTTAGCAGTGATGCTCTGAATCTGCTTGATGATGGTTGAGGGAGGGATGCTGGCTGAAAGCAAATGTATTAGCATGGCTTGAATAACATGCTTCACAAGAATAGCTCTACCCCCATAGCTCAGGATTTTAGCATGCCAACCAGTGATCCTGCTTACAACTTTTGCAATAAGATTAGAGTAGTAAATAACTCTTTGCCTACCAATATAAATAGGACATCCCAAGTATGTTATAGGACTACTCTTTTGGTTGACACCAGTGATACTCTTGATTCTCAGTACATTAGACTTGAAAGCATTAGAGGGAACCATGAAATGACTTTTTTGCTTGTTAATCAATTGTCCAGAAACTCTTTCATAGGTAGTTAATGTTTCCATAATGAGAGCTAAGGTGTGCCTTCTTCCAGAAGTAAAGATGATGATATCATCTGCAAAACTCAGATGATTGATCTGAGGTCCCTTTTTTGTCATAAAGAAACCATGGAATTGGGGATGCTGATGAAGATTATTAAGTAGTCTAGACAACACTTCAGCACCTAGGAAAAATAAAGCAGGGGAGAGAGGATTACCTTGTTTGAGACCCCTTGTGGAGTGAAATAAACCATATCTTGAACCATTGACTATAACAGAGTACCAGTTATCAGCCATGATTCTCCAAACCATGTCAATGAAAGTTTCTTTAAACCCCATTCTTCTCATCACAAGACAAGTGTAATTCCAAGAGACCCTATCATAAGCCTTGGTCATGTTAAGTTTTATCACAACATTGCCTCCAACATTTGGTTTTTTTATCTGGTGGATTATTTCCTGGGCAAGCATTATATTTTCAGAGATGTTTCTATTCTTGACAAAGCCAGATTGGTTCAAGTAAATGAGGTTGGGGAGAATAGGAGCAAGTCTTAGGTAGAGGAGTTTGGAAATGATTTTGTTAGTGAAGTTGCTAAGGCTTATGGGTCTGAACTCAGAGATTTTTGTAGGATGGTTTACTTTTGGGAGTAGAACCAAACAAGTATGGGTGAAATATTTAGGCATAGTTTGTCCACAAAAGAAGGATGTGATCACTTTAAGGAGGTCTTCTTTGATGATGTCCCAGCACACCTGAAAGAAAGTTCCATTCATCCCATCAGGGCCAGCAGTAAAGTGAGGATTCATAGTAAAAACAACAGTTTTCACTTCTTCCATAGTAGGAATGGCATGTAAATCTTCATTGTCTTTGTCAGTCACCATTGTAGGGATGCAATAGAGTGTCTGCTGTTGGATTTGCTCCTCCTTTCCAGTAAATTTTTGTTGGAAATATTCACAAGCAGCATCAGCTATCTCTTTATCACCTTGCACCTAAGAGCCTTCTTCATTTTGGATCCTGTGGATGTAAAGCTTTCTTCTCCTGCCTCTGATGAGAGAATGAAAGTATCTAGAGTTCCTGTCACCTTCTTTGAACCAGTAAAGTTGAGACTTTTGTCTGAGGATAGAATCCTCCATCTTCATGTATCTAATGTACTCAGCATTGATAGCATGCAGTTGAGACCTATTTTCATTGGTGTTTATACTGATCAGATTCTCTTCAGCTTGTCTAGCCTTCTCCTCATATTCTTTGACTTTAGCATAGATGTCTCCAAATTGATTTCTTGACCAGCAGCTAAGAGTAGCAGTAAGTCTTTTTATTTTCTGATGAAAACTCCACATTGGATTTCCTTCAGAAGGTCTGCTCCAGTAATTCTTGACAGTATCCATGAAAGAAGGTTGCTCAGGCCAGCAGTTCAGGAATTTGAAATACTTGATAGGGTTGTGTTGTTGGTTAATCATTTCCAAGAGCAAGGGGCAGTGATCAAAACCCACAGAAGGAAAATGAGTAATGCTGGTATGGGGCATGGTCTCTAGCTAGTTATCATTAACCATCCCTCTATCAAGTCTTTTCCAAATTCTAAAGTTGATACCCCTCAGGTTGGACCAGGTGTATTTCTGACCTGAGAAACCAAGGTCTTGAAGACCTGAAGCCTCAATAATTCTAATGAACTCAAAACTCTTTCTCATATTATAGGGGACACCCCCTAATTTTTCTTTAGGGTCTACAATAACATTAAAGTCTCCTATAGTGCACCATGGATTGGAAGTAGTAGACTGCTGTAGAAGGCTATCCCATAAAGGTCTTCTGAGATGATCTTTACATTTAGCATAGACAAAGGTAGTGATGAATTGATTTGGGATCATGGCATGATTAAGCTCACAAGTGATTAGTTGCTCATCATTCTCCAAAATCTTGCAATTTACATCTTTGGTCCAGAAAATCCAAATCTTACCATTGGGATTGTGGATGGCATGGTCCATATTGAGCTGGTTTCTGAAGTATTGTAACTGAGAGTTATCAGAAAAAGGTTCCATTAGAGCTATAAGAGAAATTTGATGGATATTTTTGAGAAGTTTTATTCTATCCATGGCTCCTTGGGTATTAATACCCCTTACATTCCAGCTAAGGGTACTAATCATTGAGAAATTCTTGAAGTATGGGACCTGGTACTTGGTCTGCCTGTGGGGGCAGTTTTTGTAGAATTTTTTTCCTTGTTGCTAAATCTGGTCCTATGTATCCCTCTAGGAGATAGACCCTGTGAACTAGCCACCTGTTGGATGTCTTCCTCATATATATTCTCAGAAGAGGGGTTGATGGTTTTGATTAAATGCTCACTTATAATATCATCTTCCTCCTGATCATGCAAGGGCTGATAATTATTATCTTCTTCATTTTCTGAATCACATACAGCATACTCATCAATAGGGTCCTATATGTTGGTGTTGAAGGTGAAGTGATCTGTAGCTACCTCTGGAGTTTGAAAAGGGGTGATATCTATACCCACCTGATCATCATCAAGTACAAATTGTTGACATCCTTGTTCACTTTGCTGCATTGCAACACTGTCAGTTAAAGGAGTTTGGCATTTCTCAGAAAGGTTTGTTTTCTTTTTGATGGCCTCTCTCCTTTTCTTGCTTAACTTGTTCTTTTTAGCATTAGAGTCTTTGCCACTACTGCTTGCAATGGATCCCAAATCCTTGGCCATAAAGCCTAAGATGTTTTGCATAGTAGAATCATCAGTAGGGGGATCTCTTCTGATGGATTCAGTATTTGGTATGTCATTTTGAGCCTTGCGTGCAGGGCTAGCAGGGGCTGTAAGGGCACTCCTAAGGTCAGTGATATTCTCATGCAAAACATGAGACAAAATCCCTCCCCTTTTGGGTTCCCCATCCTGCAGATTAGTGGGATTCTCCATTACTCCTCCAACCCTTCCTCCATCAACTACACAACCAACAGCAGTAGAGATATGATGTGGGGGTGTAAGGGGTATGGGGAGTAATAAGTCAATACCTGCATTCCTTGTTACATTGCTCCCTTGAGTAGTACCTTGTTGTTGAATTATGGTGTTTTTCTGCATTTTTGCTGAATTCTTCAAAGTGGAATTCCTTTGGTTACTTGGTTCTCCTGCATCTTGGTTATTGGTTTGATCCTGGGTAACAAGATCAACATAATTATTGGAAGTATAAATAGGAGTAGAGGGCTTACCTGGACCTGTGATGTTTTGCTGAGGTTAATCAACTCCCCTGTTCTGCTGTGGTTGAATAGAGCTGATCACATTTGTTTGTTGGGGCTTGTTTTGTCCCTTAGACTGTTTCTTCCTCTAAACTTTCCACAACAGTTCTTTTGCATTGTCAAGTGTTTGTTGTGGCTGAGCAGGAGCATCTTTAACAGATGTATTGATATTTGTGTCATCATGATCCTTGGTTAGCATGCCCTCCTTGTTTTTGTTCATTTTTGCTGTTTCTTCTTCTTTTCTTTTTTTTGTTCTTCATCCCTTCTTTGAATATTACAAACATATATCAAGTGACCCTGATGTTTACAATACATGCAGTAATCAGGTACATTTTCATATAAAATAGCTTGCCACCTCCCTAGAGTTTTATCAGTTTTGTCATATCCCAGCCAAACATGGGGAGGTCTTTTATTGGTGAGGTTCACTTGAAGTCTCACCTTGGCTATGCTTCCCCTTGTTTTTTGTATAGAAGCAGTGTCTAGATAAAGTACCTTTCCTATAGAGGCTAGCAGGACAGTGGTGAACTCCATGTTATAACAATGCCAAGGTAGTTCTGGTAAGGCTACCCAGATTGGCACTATTGGGGTTTCTTCATCCGGTTTAAAAGTAGGTGTCCATGTCTGAATCCTCATGAGTTGGCCCTCTATTGTCATTCTCTGTTTGGTCCAGACAGTATTGTAATCCAACTCGTTGTCCAAGTCAATGTAGACATGTCTAGCATTGAAATGAGCAATTTTTACACCTCCTAAGAGCTGAGTTTGAATGATAAAGCTCCTTCTTATCAACTCTATCTTTGGCATGGTGTGGGTAAATTTGCCAACCAAGGTGTATTTGCATCTTTGAGCTAGTTTGTGCATAAAGTCTTCTTTTTCAAAAAACACAGCAGGCAGGCCCTGTTTGGTTGTGTATTCAGGGGTGGCTAATTCAATAGGAGCCTCATTCTTTGCTTGATTATTTCTGAGTTTGGCAGCAAAGGTCTGAACTACAGTGTAAGGGGCAGGCTGAAGTACCTGGTCCTTTAAGTTGGGAAAAATATTTTTCTGGGGGTTTTGATTAGTGGAATTTGGTTGAGGTTGGGTATTGACTGATTTAGTTCCAACATGTCTAGGACCAATATTAGCATAGCTGGTGGGCACCTTAGGTTGGTTAGTTTGAACCTGGATGTCAAAATTACTAGACACCTTAGAGAAGCTATTGTGGGTGGTGGTAGGCTGTTGAGTGTGTAGCTGGTTGCTAGTTTGAGAAATAGAATTGTTAGGCATTTTGGTAGGAATTTCAGGGCTGCTTTTAGAATTGATTTTGGTATGATCAGTGCCCTGCAAGGAGTTACCTACAGCATTACTAGGGATTACATTTGCATTAGGTTGCAAAAGAACTCCACTGCATTTCAAATTGGCAGTGTCAGAGTATATCAAGTTGGAAGGATTGGTCTTACCTTGAAGGTCTGTAATATTAGCACTGTTACATTGCTGTGAAGTTCCTGAGGCATGTTTATCATTTTTGGAAAAAGGATGCATCGACTTTGCATTATCAATTGTGTGCATATCATCCTTTAGTTGATTGAATTGACCATATTGTTGATATTGGTCTTGAACCAATGTGTGTTCTTCAGCTTTATTATCTGTGAAAATGTGCATATCACCTTGACGAGTGTCTCAATGACTTTTTGAATTTGAATTTGTTGTTGATGATTCGAGACACCTCTTATGGATGGGAAGTTGCGCATTGCCCTTAGGGACATTTTGGATTTGATCTTGTGACAAATGGTTCACCGGAGCTCCGGCGCCGGCTCTCTGACAGTGACCCTGTTGATTTGGCAAATTCGAGCTAATTTGAGAGGATTTGATTCCTTCTCTAGTGTTTGTGAGTTGCTGGTGGGGTGTATTTGTATCAATGAAACGCCCCATTTTGCATTGGTTTCCACCTGAAAATGTCGCCTGAGCTCCGGCAACCTCGTCGGTACCATCGTCCCCAACAATTTCACCGTCTATTTGGGTTGAAATTTTGGTGGTAGGAGTGCCATGAGGTGGGGAACAAACCCCAGGGGGTCCGCCGTCTCGAATTTCGCTGGAGCCCCTTCGAATATGAAGGCGCAACTCCGACGACTCTGCGATATTTCTCTCAGGCGTCGCCTGATCAGTGCTCTCAAATGGTGCGGTGGTTTGATCTAATTTTTGGACTGTATGTAGTCCAAAAGATAAGGAATCATCTACCACAGTTCTTGATACTCGAATCAAACCATGTTTCTGAAAATTGATGATCTTGTGTGCAATTCTCAGCTCCTTTTCAGAGACAGTGATTGCATCAGTATTTTGTTGACCGATCGATTGTTGTTGATTCAAACTAGCTTCACTTGAAATTGCAGTGTTATTTTGCAGATTCAGAGTGTCATTAGCTGGTGATGTTTGATGATCTATATTCAGTGGCCACAGGAGCTTCACTAGCGGCGGTGAAGCCATTAAGAACTGACCGGAGATGAACAGTGTGAGATAGAGAGGGAGGAGATGACCGTTAGTTAATGGCTCCAAGAAGACAACTATTTCCAAGGGGATATAATTTTAATGAAGCCCAATCTCCCCCGGCTCCTCAAGACAATGGTCCTCTACCGGACCAGGTGACTAATGTAAAGTTTCAAATTGCTATTACTATGCTAGCCCGAGAGGTGACCAAATAAGATGTTGTGGCTTGTCTTAATGTTCTTACTCCATCCTCAAGAATAAGGGACTTTGCACGAATGAATCCTCCAGAGTTTAATAGCTCAAAAGTCAATGAGGATCCTCAAGAGTTCATTGATGAGGTCTACTAGATAGTGAGTATTATGGGGGTGACTTCAGAAGAAAAAACAGAGATTGTGGCTTACCAACTTAAGCGTGTTGCTCACATATGGTACACTCAATAGAAGTTGGAGTGGGTGATGAGGTCCTATTAAATGAGAAACTTTCAAACTTGCTTTGCTTGATCACTTTTTACCTCTATAGTTAAGGGAGGTGAAAGTGTTAGAGTTCATAAATCTTCGATAAGGAAATATGGGGATGAGGGACTATGTCCTCAAGTTTACTAAGCTATCCAAGTATGATCCTTCAATGGTTGCCGATCCACGTGCCCGAATGAGTAAATTCATATTGGGGGTGTTCGACTTGGTTTCTAAGGAATGTCGCACCGCTATGCTTGTTAACGAGATTGACATATCGCGTATCATGACTTTTTCCGAACAAAATAAAGGAGAAAAGCTCAAGGAAATGAGGATAAGGGATTCTAAGAGGGCCTGATATGAAGGTGGGTTCTCCAATGCTAAGATCGTTGGTAGCAGTGGATGTTCTTATCAAGGAAAAAGCTCGGGGAGGAAGTTTTCTCAGAATAGGGTTCCATACCCTAAAGCTCAAGGAGAAGGAGGTGTAAATGCTAGTAACCCTTATTTTCCAAAGTGTGCAAAGTATGGAAGGAATCATGGAGGAAACTGCTTGATAGGAATGGGTGCTTGATAGGAATGGGTGTTTGCTATGGATGTGGCATGATGGGCCATATGTAGAGAACTAAGGCCTAACGATATGAATTATGTAAATATGATTGTAATGATGAAAGAAAAATTCTCACATTACAAGTATGTTATGAAAATGAGCTACTTTATGATTTTAAACCTATGATCATGATTATAATATATGTAATTATGATTTCTATGTTATGCATGTATTCCATGGGATTTGATTTAGCACCGAGTGGATGTGAGGTGGGGGCCCTTCCAAAAGCCTTAGCAGCAGCCTCATATCTCATAAACTACATTCCACCATAGGTTACCTACATGGCTTAGATATTAGATCCATATATAGCATATGCATGACCCGCCTAGCGGGGTAGAGTCTACCTTGACAAGTAGATTTCCCTTTTCTTCGTTGTATGGAGAGACAACGGGATTTTATGTTATAGCTCGCATGGTATTATAGTCGGTTATGGTTCCTATCCCACATATGTATGATCTCTTAAGTATGTTATGATTTTAAATTTATGCTTTTAAATGCTTTGGTCAATATGATTTTCTCATGACTTTACTTATTCCATCTTATCATGTGTTTTGCTTGACCTTCACTCCATGATTTACATCGCATGTCACGCCCTCATACTTAGTACATTCCAACATACTAATGCATACTTTTGCCTACATTGTCTCATAATGTAGGAGTTGAGGTTGAAGATCATAATAATCTACGTGGCTAGTTAAGCTTCTCTATTTAGCGGTGTTGTAGGGAGTCCTCATTTATTGGGGACTAGTTGTGGAGTTAGTTACTGTTTCCAAAGACTTTTGTTATGTTTCATATTGAAGGTAAGCTAGGGAAATGTCTTATCCCCCTTCCATATTAATGAGTAGAGGCATATAGTTGGACAAATATTTCGAGTCTGTATTGTCATGTGACATTCTTCATTTACTATTCATGATTTAGACTTTCTTATGATGTTTCCGCTTTTATTTTACCTTGTGTATGCTTATGATATGTACAAGAGTCTTAGTTGGAGTCTTTCGAAGTTTTAATCGTTGTGTTAGGACTAGTCCCTAGGTTGGGTCGTGACAGAACCAAATCGAATGAGAATTGATGAGTTGCTGCCGAAAAAGAATGAAGTACACTGGAATCGCCAGAATGAGGGAATTATGGATATAAGGTTCCAAGATCTATGTTACTGCATATCTAAGGCCCAAAATATCAGACTCAATTTTTCTATATCAATCTACATGGAGATTAGCAGCCTGGAGCGATGTTGGAGAGATTATAAGGCCTAACAACTCCAAAAATCCGCAAGTAAATGACAATCACTATTAGACTAAGGGTAAACATTCTTAAATGATAAACACAATACAAAATCAAGGCACACCACAAGGTATGAATGATCAACTTACACAATCAACATGCTTTTATTTCCCGAAATACCTAAAAATAACGTAACACATGGATTCTACAAATTAAGCATGATCATCTACTAATTCACCCCCAAATTCATACAAATTAATATAAAATTATGTAATCATGCTCAGTTTAAGGAGAGGGAATTCATAGCCTACCTTTAGGCCGACTGTGTGAGCTCAAAATCAAGTTGCTAGAGCTTTTTCCTTCTGTATAGCCTCAGAATGCTACGACAATATAAAAAATAGAATCACAATGATATGATGGTTGCTTAGACACTAAAATTACTAAAACATAGACTAGCCAATTTTGGAGTCTAAAATGAGAATGTGGGACCCATACTAGGAATTTTGCATTGACTTCGTGAAAAGATCCTAATTAGCTCTCCGAACTTGTATCCCAAAGAAGAACACAATGTGTTGCTCGGAATAGCCCAAAATCGAGTCATACAAAATATTCACCATTGCTTAGAATTCATTTAGAATCTCATCACAAACAGACTATGCTACCCCACCAAACGCGATATTTTGAACTCAACGGCGTAGTTAGAATTTCCATTTGAGGTCATCTTGACAAAAAGTGGGTCCCATGCCCAAGTTTCATTTTTTTAATAAGGGGCCACAAAATTTGACCGTGAGCCTTGAAAATCACTTGAAAGGTCGTTCAAGACCAAAATATGACATTACGAAAGTAATCATGCTTACAAAATTTTCATTCAAGAGAGTTTTTCAAAAATATTAACCAAGGTCAAACTTAGGCCAAATTTAAAAATCTAAAATACCAAATGGTTCAAACTCATACCGTAAGACTCGGGACTCATGCCGACTATGTCACTAGTCTAAAATGATCATTCTTGAGCTGATAAAACTGTCAGAATTCCTTTCTAAGGTGATTTATCTAAAGTTTTGACCAAAGTCAATTTTTCTAGTTTCAAAACCTCTAAAATAGAAAAACAAGCATAAATCCCAAACGAATGATCAGACAATTGAACAGTCAGTGCTAGCAAGTCATAATTGACTTGGGCTCACTATAAGAATTCAAGAAATAATAAAAAGAAGGGAAACTTACATAAATATACAATATTAAGAAAATATTTACCATTTATAGCAACAATTTTTTTCCACTGAACACTTATAATACATTTATAATATAGTTTTAATACATATTGCAGAGAACTATTTATAAAACATATATAATACAAGTTTTATAGATAGATAATATATTTATCACATATTTTAATAGACTTATAATACATTATGTCAGTTTTTTACTATACAAACATAATATATATTTTAAAATACTTATAATACATTTATATTGTATGCATAATTCACTTTTAATACAAGTATAGATTTATCATAATATTGCTATGTATTGCTATAAATGGTAATAAATAAAAAAATATCGCTAAAATCAGTAATTAATTTTTAAAAAGCATTCAATCAAGTAATGTTTCCTAAAAAGAATGCATTTACTCAGAAATGACCTTGAGGGTCATTACAACTGGACATGTGGAGATTTCTTTCCACAATTCCTTGAGAATTGTTCAACATCACTTTTAACGGCCAAGCCCACGGGCTGTATATGTCTTCATAGCCTATGGAGGGTCTCGTGATCTTTTAATTTCAATGAAATATGCAACTAGCCCTTCCATGTGCTCGAATTTATTTCTCTGTACATTAAAAACAAACACATATCATATTTAACATGCATAGAACTCATGCCAATCCAATGTTTTAAGCGTCGAAAGTATCATAAACTTGCAACACATGCACACTTTCAACTTAGAACCATTGTTTGTCCTCAAGAAATGAAATTTTAAAAAAATAATGCAAACATACGAAACATCCTAGAAAAAAGAATAAAATTGTGATGTTGGCAAAAGCCTATTTTTGAAGGGGTACCACGAAAAGATAGAGGAATGACCTAAAAAAAAATTCGATCACCATAACATTTAATTGAAAATGCTTAGTGAACTCCTAGATAAAATAAAAAAAGAAAGATAAAAATTTGATGCTTTCTCATGTTGTGCACATGCCTCATGTGAAAATAAAATTAGGTGTTTAAATGATTGATTGATGTAATCAATGGGAGAAATAAGGTAGAAACAAGTCAATGATGTGAGTGGTATGCTCAAAATAAGATGTGATAGCATTAGGAAAGTTTCTAAGTCACTTTGACCAAATGATGTCTTACCCTTTGTCCTGGCCTAAACTAAACCCGCAAGTCCTTTGTGATTTGGTGACTTGCCAATGTACATTAGTTGAAATTAACATACTGGACAAGACTATGATTCAATGTCCAAAATTCCTTTGTGATAATGAGTGTATTTGCATGATTATAATCACTTGAATTGATATTCATGATGGGTTCACGCCCCGAGTCTACACCCTAGGCATGGATGGCACTCCGAAAATATTATAAGTTCCTGAGCGATTTCTTGGCCTGGCTGACTCACTAATCAGAAGACTTAGTCATGAAAAACATAATCAACGGGGAGAATAAATGTAAATGTAAATGAAATTAACAATATCAAGTATAAAACTCAAAGCTCATATATATATATATTTATATATATACGACATGACTTAATGTTTTTAAAACATATTCAAACAGATAAATGGAATGCTATCTGATTAGTCTGTGAAACCTCTTAAACATTGACTCTAAAATAGGTAACCGAACAGGCCCACAACAACCTCTAACTAATAAATAAATGACTAGAAAGTACAGACTCAGAAGCGTCTCTAAATGGAAAGAGGTCTCACCAAAGCTGAGTAAAAACTGGATATTCAATGATCCGCTTGTTGAGGATCACTATTATCGGTTTCTGCATCATAAAATGATCGAGATTGAATGAATTCAGTACATGAAATGTACAGTATGTAAATGGATGAAAATAAAACTTACTCAAATACTCAACTTAAGGGTCTCAACTTTCAAAGTAGCTCAACTCAATAAAGCATGCACTATGATAAACAACAATGCTTTAAAAGACATGAAATAGTAAATGTAACTCAATGTATGAAAATATAATAATTTACTCCTTGACTAGTTTCTCTGAAAATATAATAATTTACTCCTTGACTAGTTTCTCTCACTGAAAACCATCACTTATTAGCTATGTGATGATATAATGAACTAATGTCGTTGCCACAGCCGCCCAATACCTTGCCAATGTCAGGGACACAAACTCATCTCTTGATCCAATAAAAGTTCTCTTTTGGGACTATGAGGAATCACCTGATTGAATGGTACGATACTATCCTACACTGGCTACGTAGTTTATAGGGTTTGAGTTATTTTATACTCTTACCTAAATCAATGCTTAATACTACTCATAAAATATAGTTTATTATGCACATAACTCAAGCGAGTATGTTTACTCAAACAACTCATATAGTCTCTTTTGGACTTAGCTCAACCCAACTCTTGTCAACTCATCTTTTCCATTTAAAGGGTATGATCTCAACACAATGAATGCATTAGAATATGAATTTATTTCTCAACTGTCATGATCTAAACTAGGGCCAAGCCATGACACGGCGATCAAGATTATGAGGGATCCCAACCAAGCTATGTAGCATACATTGCATTCATAAGGTAAACCACATAGGAATTAAGTGGAAGTAACAACTCAAGGGAATGGGTCTGAGGGATGGAAAACTCAATTGATGTCCAACCGTACTACATCACATAGCGTCTAAACATGCCTCTAGTATAGTCTTTGATGGAGGCTTAGGACAAGATCCTAGCTCATACGAAACAATAGAAGAAAGTCAATGAAATAATGTGAAAAAAGTCATGTCCTCGATAATATGAAGACTCACCAGCTTTTTGGAGAAAACTAAGCACTCTAGCCACGAATTGGATGGTCGATGTCTGCCCCTACATTATGACACAACGTAGGAAAAATATGTGTTAGCATATAGAAGGTACGAAGTATATGATATATGCATGAACAAGTAATAGTACATGATCAATATGATGCATGACCAACATAATGAACATGAGCAAAGCTTAAAAGCATTTGAAATCATATGAAACTCATGGTCAATGCCTATCATAAAACTTCACCATAAAACTCATAGCTTAACCTTCAACTTGTGTAGGATAAGATCTTTAACCGATATCTTAAGACCATGTGAGCTATAACATGGAATTCGATGAAACCCTCATCGAGAAGGGTAAGGCTACCTTGTTGGGGTATACTCCATCATGGTACCCTACTCAACTCAACTGTGCTATATGTGGATCCACTAGCTAGGACATAAAAGCAATCCTATGTGGAAAACGTAATTTGGGAATTTTGGTTGCAACTAGGATTCCCTTGGATAACTAACTGCATTACTAGACAAACCCCACCTAGAATCCCCATCGATGCTTAGTAAATATCCCAATAGTAACTCATAAAAACATGATCATAACATAATAGGAAAAGATAGTAACTACCTATAAATCCATCTTTATAAAATATATTAGGAGTAGCTCATGAACTTTAGTGATTCCTAGAAATCCATAACTTTGGTGAGAATTGTCTTTATCACCATCTTTAAACATGATGGTCTGAGAATTGTACTTATCACACCATAATAAATTTCTTAGATCATAATTAATTATCATCATAACATCATCATTAAATCATAATCTCAACTTTAAATCATGAAGCTTTCCTTAAAAATCATTAAACTCATAATCAACTCATAAAAATTATCTTTAACTTCATAATCATAACTTTGAAATAGCATTATGGATGGTTATTTATAATTCAACTTAAAATCATGCAATTCATATGAAAACATGCTTATAATGATCATAGATAATATCTAAAATTAAAAGTAAAAATAGCCTAATACAATTCATCAAAATTAGGGTTAATACACCATTGAAAATTTGAGCAAACTTTGAGAAAACTTTGGGACTCCATGGGTGAAAGGAACTCATGGATCAATCCCCACATACCTTGATTGAATTCACATAGAATCCAAAAAGAAACATTGGTGAAATCTAAAAAACTAGCTTGAAACTTGGAGAGGAATCCTTGAGAGAATTGAGTTCTTGCCTTAGGAGAATTTTGAAGAGTAATTTTAGAATGAGGAAATTTCAAAGGATTGGGTAGATATAGGTTTGAACTTAACCATATTTGTGTCTAGTCTCATTGAATCGAACTTGGGAAAAGACATAAATAACCCTTATTAAAACTCAGATATTGGCCTTATGAATAAACTTTACAATTCACCCTATAGTCTATGACTCGTAGACTTGAGTCGTCATGCAGGCTGCTGAAAAATGCCTGAAAATTGAGATTTTCCTATGAGTCATCATTAGAACTCGTAATCTTATCTATGGATCATAGACCCAACAAGTCTTACAGGGTTAAAAATCTAGAATTCTCCATTCTCTTAATTCGTATTGATGAGTCATTTTTATGACTCATTGTCTTGGTTTCGAGTCATCGATTGGACTCATCCTACAGGTCTAAAAACTTGCAACCTTTGGAGTCTTTGAACTTTTGAAACATCTCACTTTGATTTATCGCACACACTCCTACGACTCATCTTGTAGAGTCGTAGGGTTTCTTCAAAGGTTTCTTCTAGATAAAGTGTTGGGACTTACTCTATAACACACTCTTACGAGTCGTAGATAGATCTACGAGTTGTAGAGTACCTCATAAACATGAGATCCATCCAAATTTTGGGCAATTTCTTCTTGGTTCCAACTTTTTGATTTTCGAGGTCTTACATCAACTCAATTCTCAAAATAAATATTTAAAGGTACGTATACATATGCTCAAAATATGATTAAGAAACATCTGAACCTAACCCATGCTCAAAATGTAAATTAACAGACTTCTCACACTAAACTCATGCTCAAAATGTTAATTAAGAAACTTCTCAAACTCAACTCATGCTCAAACTCTTTTTCAAGTGATTGATGAAAACAATCATTCTTTATCTCAAAGTAGTGCATTAAATATTTAATGCAAGAGTCAACTAGGGTTCATGTGAACACAAACATGATTTCATAATCTCAAAAACTCAACTTAATAAAGTATAATCTAACATGTAGTATAACTCAAAAAAAAATTATTCAAACAACTCAAGTATTCACTTTATTAATAGAAAGTCAAACTCAAACTCAACTTGACTATGGGAACATGTAAAGCGATGAACTTAGTACAATGTTCTGACAGCCTTATATACCTGGAATGATGATTTTAAGAAACAATTGAAGACTTGACTTGAAATTATTTAACCCTATCTCTTCTCCTCCTCTCCAATTCTTGCTCTCAAAAGTTTTTAAGTTTTAATGAGAGAAAAGCCCCCCATTGGGTACTGATAAGAGACTAAATTTAGTGGCAAAAATGACTTGGGTTTTTGGAAATGGTGGGGAAAATACTAAAATAACCTTAAAATCATTAACGGGGACCAGTGGGAGAGATAGGCGGATCTCGTCTTCTTGATCGGTGAGTCACCGATCTCCTTTCCCTTCTTGCCAAAACCTCTTGAGCTCCGAGGATGTTTTCTTTGTAAAATTAACTAGAACAATTTGAATCATCAAAACAAATTGGTGAGTCATTGTTCCTTTCCTTTTCTCACCAGCTTGGCTTTATGTTTGATCAAAAGTCTATACTCAATTTGGCGAGGAAATCAGCTCGCAAGACCTAATTGGTGAGTTACCCTATATTCCTTCATCTTGCATAAAGTCCTTGCTCGCTTAGCAAATATTTTAGGACTTTTTAACAAGCTTAAAAGTATGTCACCATGTCACGAAGAATGTTTGGAGATTCGTTGAGCAACTCGATAAGCTCCAACTGCCAGTTTCTTTTTAACTTGATCTAAATTAGGAAAACTTTTTCTCAACCCTTTTTACCCCTAGATTCACAAACTTAATCTAGGCTAGAATAGTATGGTGGTGTCACAATATCTCTCTCTTAGGATCTCTTGTCCTAGAATAATGACCAAACTAAGAATTTTCTTAAGGCATGAATAAAATGCAAGAACTCAAAACTCTAACTCGAGAATAACTCATTCTAATAATCAAAATTTAAGAAGGTATTAACTCATAGATAGGGATAGGAATGTTACCTTCAATATTGAAACTGGAGGAACGAATAGATGCGTGTACTTGGTTTTCATATCCTCCTCGACTTTCCATGTGGCTTATTCAATAAATTGATTTCTCCATAAGACTTTGACTGAAGGAAACTCTTTGGTCCTTAATTTTAGAATCTGACGATCAAGAATTTGGAAAGGAACCTCTTCATAGGACAAGCTATCTTTCACTTTGATATTTTCTGTAGGAACAATGAGTGAAGGATCACCCATGCATTTTTTAAGCATGGAAATATGGAACACTAGATGAACAACATCTAACTCTGATGGAACCTATGAACTACATCTAACTATGACGGAAGCTCTAACTCATAGTTGACATTGCCAACTCTATTTATAATATGGTAAGGACCAATATATTGAGGACTTAACTTTTCCTTCTTCCCAAACCTCGTAACTACATTCATAGGCAAAACTTTTGGATACACCCAATCATTTACTTCAAACTCCAAATCTCTTCTTCTAACATTGATAACGCTCAATTATACCTCTCGAAAGAGATATAGACGATCATTAGCAGTGTATTTTACCCAACTAAGAGTCGGGGTCGCACCTAGAGGGAAAAGGTTGAAAAAAGTTCTATTAGTTATCACTATTCGGTGTAATTCCTACTTCCCAAAAATAAACTTGCATAAAGTAAAAGTGGGCGTTTTGGTTTTAATTTAGAATGAGTAAAAATGCAAATACAAGTAAATAAGATTATAGTTGTAAAAATATGAAGACTAGACTAGGATTGTGTTCCACATGACCTGTAGGTTAATAGGCCAATCGTATTGATGATATCGTTCATTGTATTGTATGCAAAATCTAGAGGTAACATAAAATTCACCACCTGGTTCTTGTTAGACATATTTCATTCATCGCCTCCTATTCTGAGAATGTATACTTTACTAACCGTAGGCCTGGATCCTAGAGTATTATCTCCTCCCGATCTCAAGTAACTTAGACGAAGTTTATCCCTTCTTTCAAAGCAAACCTCTTTAAAATTTTGTTGTGATTTTCTTTTCCTAATCACTACCTCCCTTCTGGGCAAGCAATGAATATGATCTAGTTCTTAATGCATGTACTTCTAAGTCATCTACATCTTTATAGATAGTATGCCAGTAATATCCATATTGTAGTATCTTTTGCGTTGTCCGGCTCCGACTGTGGTGTCCACCTACATGTGATGAATGACAGGCCTCCAAAATGCTCAACATCTCTGCTTTTGGGATGCATCTCCTGATGACATTGTCAGCAAACATCCTAAATAAGTAAGGCTCATCCGAAAAGTACCTATGAATATCATGCAAATACTTATTTTGCTGGTGGAAAGTAAGACCTTCAGGTATAAGATCACTAACAAGATAGTTAGCATAATTAGAAAACCAAGGAATGAGATCAAGAGTGACAAATAAAACCTGTTCATCTGGAAAGGAATCATCAATGTCAAGCTCAGCCTTACCTCTATTTTCATTTTCCAGCTAGGACAAGTGGCAAGATACCTAGTTTTCACTAAGTTTAGGGTACTTCACATCAAAATCAAATTCATGAAGCAAGAGGACCCATATGATTAATCGTGTATTAATATTCTTCTTGGTCATCAAATATCACAAGTCGGCGTGGTCAGTGTGCACAATCACTTTGGTACCCAAAAGGTATGCTTTGAATTTTCTAAATGCGTACACTACTACCAACAGTTCCTAGGCCTATAAACATCTCCTTCAATCACTCCACTACAGGGAATGTTTCCCTATATCGTCCATATAATTGCCTGTAATGGGGAGCTTTTGCCAATTTGTTTATGTTGTTCTCCTCCTTTGAGACCCTGCACTCACTGAACACACCATGACACTATAAAAAATCAATTAACAAAATTTAATCTATCTAATTCTAATACAATACTTGGTTTTCATCCTAAGAAGTGCTTGATTTAATATTGTGGCATGACGTAGGTCCCCTGACTACTCAGACTTCATCAAGTTGGAGTTCTTCTACCACTTTCACTTCGTCCGAAGATCCCAATTACTGCTTCACTCACTCTTGATTCACTTTTAACCTATGACCATCTTGAGCTTCAAGTTCAACTGCTCCATGAGCAAATACTTGTGTGATAGTGAAAGGTCCAGACCACTTTGACCTCAACTTGTCGGGAAACAACTTCAACCTAGAATTAAACATCAACATTTTGTCCCCACTGCTGAATTGGCGCCACTTGATATGCTTATCATGGTATATTTTCATCCTCCCTTATTAAACAACAGCACTCTTATATGCTCCGAAATGAAACTCATCCATTTTATTGATTTGATCCAGCCTCATATGCGAAGCTTCACTCTAATTTAAGTTCAACTTTTTCAAAGCCCACAACGCCTTATGTTCAAGTTCCACAGGCAAATGACAAGCCTTTACAAATACTAACTGGTATGGGGACACACCAATAGGTATTTTGAAAGTTGTCCAATATGCCCATAGAGAATAATCAAGCTTCCTTGACCAATCAATTTTGTTGGCATTTAGAAACTTCTCTAGAATCTCCTTGATTTCTTGGTTCGATACCTCAACCTTCCTGCTAGACTGGAGATGATGTGGAGTAGCTACCTTATGTTGTCGCACACCATATTTTGCCAGTAGAGTCCAAAAAATCTTATTGTAGAAATGGGAGCCCCCATCACTTATGATAGCTCTAGGATTTCCAAACTTGGAAAAGATGTTTCTTCACAAAAAATCAACAATACTCTTGCTTTTATTATCTGGTAAAGAGACATCTTCCACCCATTTGGAGACATAATCAACTCCTACAAGAATGTACTTCATCCCATATGAACTCACGAATGGCCCCATGAAATCGATGAACCAAACATCAAATAAATCCACCTTTAAGATTTGTGTCATACGTAACTCTTGATGCCTATATATGTTCCCCTGCCTTTGTCACTAGTCACAACTCTTCACCAAGTTATGTGCATCTTTATAGATAGTAGGCCAGTAGTATCAATATTGTTCTATCTTTTGCATTGTACTGCTCCAAATATGGTGTCCACCTACTTGTGATGAATGAAAGGCCTCCAAAATGCATAACATCTCTGCTTCTGGGATGCATCTCCTGATGACATTGTCAGCACACATCCTAAATAAGTAAGGCTCATTTGAAAATTACCTGCGAATATCATACAAAAACTACTTTTGCTGGTGGAAAGAAAGACCTTCAGGCATAAGATCACTAACAAGATAGTTAGCATAATCAGCAAACCAAGGAATAAGATCAAGAGTGGTAGCTAAAACCTGTTTATTTGGGAAGGAATCATCAATGTCAACCTTATCCTTACCTTATTTTCATCTTCCAGCTAGGACAAGTGGTCAGCTACCTGGTTTTCACTACATTTATGGTCCTTCACCTCAAAATCAAATTCCTGAAGCAATAGGACCCATATGATCAATCGTGTCTTAGCATCCTTCTTGGTCATCAAATATCATAAGGTTGCATAGTCAGTGTGCACAATCACTTAGGTACCCAAAAGGTACGCTATGAAATTTTCAAATACATACACTGCTACCAACAGTTCCTAAGCCTATAAACATCTCCTTCAAGCACTCCAACGCTTTCATGCATGCCTCATTAAAGTAAAACTTTATCTCTTTCTCTAATAAATAGCACAAAGGGTGTGCAATTTTAGAGAAATCCATGATAAAACACCTATAAAAACCTATATGGCCCAAAAAGCTATGGAAACCCTTTACAGAGATGGGAGGAGGTAATTTCTCAATCATCTCTATCTTCACCTTATCGACCTCTAACCCTTATTTAGAAATCTTGTGACCTAGAACAATAACTTTTATGACCATGAAGTGGCATTTTCCAAGTTCAAAACTAGGTTAGCCTCTTCATATCTCTGCAAAACCCTGCTAAGATTTAACAAAAAGTCATTGAAAGTATCACCTACCATTGAAAAATCGTCCATAAATACCTCAGTAGTATCCTCCACCAAGTCAGAGAATATAGACATCATGTAGCAGTGGAATATGGCAAGAGCATTACATAGTTGAAATGGCATGCACTTGAACGCAAAAATCCCATAAGGACATGTGAAGGTGGTCTTCTCCTGGTCCTCTGGTTCTATGAAAATTTGGTTTCCCATCAAGAAAACTATACCAACCTCTGCTTTCCGACTTATCTAACATTTGGCCATGAAGGGCATTGGAAAATGATCCTCCAAAGTCTATTTGCTATGCTTTCTATAGTCCATGCAGACTCGCCCTCCAGTGACTGGACTAAGTGGGACCTTCTCAATCTTATCATTCGTGACAACCATCATACGTCCCTTCTTAGGGACATATTGAATAGGATTCACCAGTTGTTGTCAGATATGGGATAGACGACTCCTGCATCTAATAACTTAATGATTTTTTTCTTTACCACCACTTCTGTAGGTTGGATTAATCTCCTCTAGTGTTCAATACTGGGAATGTGATCCTCTTCTAACTAAATTTTGTTAGTCTAAAGGCTAGGAGGAATACCTAAGATATGAGCAATAATCCACCCAATAGCTTTTTTGTACTCTGCAATATATCCACCGGTGTTGTAACCAATTCGTAACTCAAATCTGTAGCAATAATGACTGTCAAAGTGTTATACTCACCAACAAATATGTACTTCAAATGGACCAGTAATTCTTTGAGATCAAGTATAGGTGGCTCCTATATGAATGGTTTAGAAGGTGGAGTCGGCTTATTCTTTAAGTCATGGTCAAGCTTCCTGGGAGTATATGAGTGTGAACCCACACCCTTCAAAGCATTTATAGATTCATCTTACCCCTCAATACCATCACTATCAAAATTCATGATGGCAGCTACTAAAGGCTCAAACAAAAGACATTTCTCAATGGACATATCAACAACACTTTCTACCTCAATAGCGAGATCAGATATCACAGTCATATCTATTGGCTGCTTTATATAAGCACATATATTAAATTTGACCTCTTCATCGTTGAGTCTAAATGTGAGATATCCATGCTCCATATCTACCAATGCTCCACCAGTCGCCAAAAATGGTCTCCCCAAGATGATAGAAACCTCAAAATCAATATGGAAATCTAATATGATAAAATCAGCAGGAAAAATAAACTTGCCCACTTACACCAACACATCACCCAAAATTCCAACTAAGCATTTCACAGACCTATCCGCCATCAACAACCATATAGAAGTCAGTTTGGAGGCTCCCAAGCCCAACTATCTATAGATGGCTAGCAGCATTAAATTTATGGTAGCGGTTGAGTCACAGAGAGCCCTTGCAAAATCAAAAGAACCAATCGTACAAGGTATGGTGAATGCACTCGGATATTTTTTATTTTCATCCAATGACCTTGTAGGAATGGCACTATAGTGATGTAAGTTGTCAGCTGGATCAAAAGAATGCATTCTTTCTTTGTAACCAAATACTTAATGAATTTGGAATAAACTGGCATTTGTTCAAGTGCTTCTGCCAAAGGGATGTTGACTGATATTTCCTTAAGCATTGAAATAAATTTCAGAACCTTGCCATCCTCAGCTTTTTTCTTCAATCTATGTGGAAATGGAGGCGGTGGCTTGTGAAGATGTAGCAAAGGGTGAGGTCTCTTTGCTTCTGTTTGTTACGTACCACTGTTCTCTTTGATCTTTTTCTTCTCAATTACTATGTCATCACCCTCATCATCGTCCTCGAATAAAACTGCATTATCTGACTGATGCCTGGCATGCTCATTAATCTCAGAAGTTGTATCCTTAGTCTACTCAGTGCTTGCAATAATAGTGTCAGAAAATACCTTACCACTCCACATTGTCACTGCCATTTATTGCCCATCTTTTCTAGGATTTTGCACTGTATCACTAGGCAAAGTACCAGTCTTCCTCTGATTAAGTGTTGCTGATAAATGGCCTATGTGATGCTTCAATTGTTTAATAGAGGTAGAGTATGAATCCACCAACAGGCTGATATTAGACATGTCTCCTCACATAATTTTGACACTAGACTCAGTTGCCTCAATTTTTTATAGAACCTTTTCCATCATCTCTTCCAGCTTAGAGCCACCATTATTATTTCTGGCTTGCTCTTGGTTCATAGGTGTCACATACACCCCATTTCTGTCATTTTTAAAGTTTTCTTTATTCTTCCACCCTCCTTTATCACGATTCTCGATTCCGTCATAGTGGATTTTTCTTTGAGAGTTAACACCTTGGTTCCCAGAGTTGTATTTCCGAAAAACCCCCTATCTATTTAGAAACTTGGCTTCCTCCTCATAGTCAAAGTCTTGCTTATCATATTGACTTCTAGTATCCACAGCTTTCACCTTCTCTAATCCTCCACCTAACAGGCGCTTGGTCAATAATTCTATCTACGTTCTCATGTGAGCCATGTCTTGATCACACTCTTCCGCTTTTCACTTTTGTTTTACTGACATCTCAAACATGAATCCCGAATAATCTACATCTCAGTTATACCAATCCCTATTGTTCTTTGCAAGATGATTTAGAATTTTTATGGCTTCCTGAAATGTCCTAGCTATAAAGGATCCCCCACAAGACGTATCTATCACCATCTTGGTCACAAAGTTGCAAAACCTGTAGAATATCTCTTTCAAATGCTCGTCAGTCGAATTGTGATTTGGACACTTCTTTATCTTTTGTCTGAATCTTACCCAAGTTTCATGCATTGCTTTATTAGGTCATTGTTTATGAGCATTAATCTAATCCTTAATTTGCAGCTTCTTGGATGGTGGGAAGAATCTTTCCATAAATGCCTTTTTCAACTCCATCTAGGTTGTGATAAAGTCATAAGGAAGTTCATTTAGCCATTTCAACCCCTCCCCAAATAGAGATAATGGAAATAAATGCAGC
This sequence comes from Solanum dulcamara, assembly GCF_947179165.1. Taxonomy (NCBI): domain Eukaryota; kingdom Viridiplantae; phylum Streptophyta; class Magnoliopsida; order Solanales; family Solanaceae; genus Solanum; species Solanum dulcamara. The sequence goes on from NC_077241.1 coordinate 48,447,236, forward strand.
CGTACGGCTGATGGGCTAACCCCTGGGATTTTAGATGACTTGAAAGTGGCGATAAAGTTCATCAAGTGCTGGTTGGCATCATCACTATCTATTCCACTAAATAATCCCTTCATTCAGCATTTGCAGCATTGTACTAGTGATAGCGAACTTCACACCTGGAGGTAGTGGTGGGAGGAATATAGCTCTAGTAGCCCCTGCACCATCTGTATCAGCATCATCATCAACCAGAGCAAAGTTCAGAGGTCTTTGATCTCCACCTGTAAATCTCTATTGAGTTCATCCCTGTTATTAACACTGTCCCTGACTTGATTTTTAGCCAGTTCTCTCACCCTTTCCGCCTCATGCTCTTGCGCATTCATCTTGCGAATTGATCTTTATAGTTCAGGATGGTATAGAAGTAGTGGTTCACCCTTGCTTCGTCTAGTTTGCATGCACTATCTGTTCCCTGCAAAAAAATAAGAAACCAAAAGAAAAATTAGGAAATAGAACTCTGAAGTAGCAACTAATAGAATATTTAAAAACCCATATTCCCCGATAATATCGTCATTTTGATAACACTCAATTACACTTCTCGAAAGAGATATAGATGATCGCTAGCAGTATATTTTGCCCAACTAAGAGTTGGGGTCGAACTCACAGGGAAGAGGTTGAAACAAGTTCTATTAGCTATCACTATTCAGTTATAATTCCTACTTCCCAAAAATAAACTTGTATAAAATAAAAGTGGGGTTTTTGGTTTTAATTTAGAAGAAGTAAAAATGCAAAGGCAAGTAAATAAGATTAAAGTTTTAAAAATATGAAGACTATACTAGGATTGTGTTCCCCATGACTTATAAGTTAATAGGCTAATCATATTTATTATATCGTTCATTGTATTGCATGCAAAATCTAGCGAGTTAGGTAACATCGAATTCACCTCCTGGTTCTTCTTAGAGGTAATTCATTTATCTCCTCCTAGTATTAAAGTGGATACTTTACTAACCCTTGCCCTAGATCCCAGAGTACTTTCTCCTCCCGGTCTCAAGTAAATTAGACAAAGTTTATCCCTTATTTTGAAGCCAGACTCTTTGTATTTCTGTTGTGAATTTCTTTTCCTAATCATCTTCCTCCTGGGCAAGAAATGAATACGAGAAGGTTCTTAATGTGTTTAGTCACTAAGAAATACTTTTGAATGAAAAAATCACAATACATGGAAAAACAAATCACGAATATCAATCCTACGTTTACCTATTTTAGTTAAGTCGTCATGGTTCCCACAACCCTAGTTGTGGTTTTAGCTAGTCATACTTGTAAGTAAAAGAACAAGAATTTATGAAGAATTCATGAATTAATACCTACGTACATGAAGAAGTCAATCTTGAATAAATAACACTAATCACAAATATAGGATGAAAACCAAAATAATATATCAAGAATCAATCTCTAAAAGTAACTAAGTATAGCTTCACAATGTTCACAAAGTACTCAAAAACTAGTAAAAATGTTGAACCCTAAAAATAAAATAAATTCGGTTATTTAGAGAAATACAAAATCAAATCCTAAACCAACTGGGAAAACTAAAGTCGGCACTTTTTACGCTCACTCACCATGGACCGTACTGAACTTTACGGTCCGTGGTCCTATTTTGTGGTATTTAACTTGGCTCCTACTGTGTAGCTTTCATTTTTTCACGGGCACCCATCACACCTCATGGTGATGACTACGATCTGTACTAGATTCTGTGGTGGTAGCCTTTGACAATTTTCCACTTTCTTTCATCAACCTCTACGAGAAATTACTATGATCTGTAGTGGGATCCACAGGCTGTAATGGTTTCCTTAAAGTTACACTTAGCAAAATTTACAGTATTCGCATGTTCACAGCCTCAGCATTACGGCAGCCACCACGGCCCGTGCAAGGAATTATGGTTCATGGTGGGTTTCGTGAAGATCTACTTCATCAAAATTTCTTCAGCAACTTTCTCTTCTCATCAGCATTATGCCAGTCGCCACAGACCATGTAAGGCACTATGGTCTGTTGTGGGTTTTGTATTCGTCAATCATCAGCCAAGCAGTACTCAGATCCACAAAATCATCAAACCTTGTGCGCGGTTTAGTTTTTCTGCAACATAAACAAAACACACATCATATCTACAAAAACATGCTTGCAACGCGCACTAATTCACCATTTTGAGCATCAAAAATATCGTAAATATGCGACACATTAAACATCGTAATTCACCATTTTAACTATATTGGATAATATTTAACTTCTCCATAGATTGATGGACCAAGTCTGGCCTTATCAATGCTGCTTCACCAACTTCAAAACAACCAATTGGCGATCTACATCTCCTCATATAAAAAGCATCATATGGGTCCATTTGAATTCTTGAATGAAAGTTATTATTATAAGAAAACTCAATAAGCATAAAATGATCATCGGAATTACCTTTGACATCAATAATAGAGGCTATCAACATATCTTCAAAAGTCTAAATTATGCACTCTGCCTGATCATCTTTCTATAGATAGAAAGCGGTTCTAAGATTCACCTTGGAACCCAAACCTTTTTGAAATGACTTCTAAAACTGTATAGTGAATTAGGTACCCCTGTTTGAGATGATAGAAAAGGGAACTCGATGCAATATTACTATCTCTCAGATATAGAGCCTTGCATAATCCTCTGTTGAAGTTATAGTCTTAACAGTCAATAAATGGAATAATTTGGTCATTTTATCCACAATCACTAAAATAGAATCATGATATCTCTAAGACCGTTGTAAACCTATAATAAAGTCTATATTAATCATCTCCCACTTCCACTATGGCAACTCTATATTATGATCTACATTACAAGGCCTTTAATGCTCAAATTTGACTTGTAGGCAATTCGAGCACTTAGATACAAACTCTGCCATATCTCTCTTCATACCATTCCACCAATAGACTTCTCTCAAGTCATAGTACATTTTCATTAAACCTGGATGAATGAAATATCTGCAGCTATGGGACTCGGCCTTAATTTTATCTCGAAGACCATTAATACTCGAAATAAATAATCTACCTAGATACCTTAGCACCCCATCTCCCTATTTGGAAAAAGCCATCACTTTTTACTTATGAACATCTTCTTCCAATTGGAGGAGAATAGGATTTTGATAATGATTTTCTTTAACCTCAATAACTAATGAGGATTCAACTCCATTCTAAATAATAGCACCTCTACAAGATGAACTCCCAACCATGTAAGTCTATGCACTTCTTTGTCCAACTCTTTCTTCTGTTCGTCAACATGAGAGGTACTCCTTATAGACAACCATCTATGGGCATCAACGACAAAATTAGCTTTACCTAGATAGTGGTGAATACTCATGTTGTAATTCTTTAGCAACTCAAGTAATCTCTTCTGCCTCAAATTCAGCTCTTTGTGACTAAATACGTATTGCAGGATCTTGTGATCAGTGAACACATCTACATGTACGCCATAAAGATAATAACGCCAGATCTTAAGAGAAAATACAACCACTGCCAACTCTAGATCATGAGTAGGATAATTCCTCTCATAAATCTTAATTTGTCTGGAAGCATAATCTATGGCTTTGCCTTTCTTCATCAACACACAAACAAACCCAATGTTAGATGCATCGCAATAAATGAAAAACCATATGTTCCCTCATGTAGGGAAAATATTAGAGCAGTAGTCAACCTCATTTTCAACTCCTGAAAACTCATTTCATAAGCAATAAAACTTAGTTTTCTTCTAAGTCAACTCAGTCAATGATGACGATCTGGATAAAAATCCCTGAAGAAATATTCTATAATAACTGTTCAAACCCAATAAACTTCTTGTATTATCGAGAACGTACGTCTTGGCCAGTTCTTAACAGCTTTAATTTTCTGGCAATCCACTTGAATACCATCACCAAAAATAATATGGCCTAAGCATGGCACAAATGCACGACAAAACTCACATTTTGATAACATAGCATATAATCCTTAGTCCTTAAGAGTTTGAAGAACAATCCTGAGATGGTTAGAATTCTCCTCTTCACTTCTCGAATAGATAAAGATGTCATTGATAAATACAATAACAAACATGTCCAAGTATTATTTGAACACTCTATTCATGAGTCTTATAATTGTTGCAAGAGTGTTAGTCAACTCGAAATACATAACTAGGTTGTCATACTGACCACATGTGGTTTTGAAGACTGTCTTTGGGATGTCACTTTCTCTCACTTTCAACTAATGATAGCCTAATCAAAGGTCTATCTTAGAAAAATATGTGGCACCTTCAAGTTGGTTGAACAAGTAATAGATTCTTGAAAGAGGGTACTTAAAAAGGGTACTTACTCTTTATGGTAACCTTGTTCATCTTGTGGTAATCGATACAATTCTTAAGGAACCAACCTTCTTTCACAAGAATAGGGTAGGAGTTCCCCAAGGTGAGACACTCGACTTAATTAACCACTTATCTGGAAGATCTTTCAACTATTCTTTAAAAAAATATTAACTCTGCGGGAACCATTTTATATGGCAGAATAGAAATAGGCTGAGTATAGGGAAGAACATCTATTCCAATGTATATCTCCCTATTAGGAGGTACTCAAGGTAAACCCTCAGGAAAGACTTCAGGGAGCTCATTTATGACTAGAACTGACCGAAGGGATAGTGTCTCCACACTATAATCTCTAACTTGGACAATGTGGTAAATGCACCCCTTTAAGACTAACTTTCCATCCTGAAGGAATGAATGAATCAACCCTTAGGAAAAACTGGACTACACTTCCACTCAATAACTGGCTCATTAAAAAATTGAAACTTGACTACTCAGGTTCTGCAATCAATTGAGGCATAATAAGCAAGAAACATGTCCATGCCAAGAATAACATCAAAGTATATAATATTTAACTCAACTTAGTCTGCATAAGTATATTTATGATACATGTAGACTATACAATTATGATAGACTCATTTAGCAAGAATTGACTAACCAACAAGAGTAGAGGCACTGAATAGTTCTAAGAGTCATTCGGGAATAATCCCAAACTTAATAGCTACATAGAAGGTCAAAAAATACTAAGTATCTCCTAGATCTAGTAAAGTATATCCATCATGAGAAAAGACTCGAAACATACCAGTGATAACATATGGCGAGTTCTCTTGGTCTTGGAGATTAGACAAAGCATACAGATGGTTTGGACCTCCGTCTACTCTTGAATTAACACCTCTCTAATTACCTCTTACTAATGATAAATTTCTCATGAAGTGACCCATATGTACACACTTATAAAAACCATCAGTTCCATCTAGATACTCCCCAGATGAAGTTGACCACATTTACCATAAGGCAGCATACACGAAGAAATCTGTAACATACTCCCTTGAGATGGAGAGCCTGAAGCTCTGAAATTCTGATTACTTTGAGACCTTTGGTCATTCTTGTTATTAGCTACAAGTGCACTAGTTGAATATGATGCATAACTAGAAGACCTCTTTTGAAAGAAAGAGCGATTACTATTTCTACCCTTCAAATTGTTTGACTCAATTCCTACGGATTTGGCCTTCTTACTTTGGTTCTCCTCTTTGTCCTTTTTCTTATTATCCTCACATTATTGGACATACAACATCAGTCTAGAGGTGTCTATATATTAGATTGATAAAGTTGTCTGACACTCTTTTTTCATATGTCTCCCCAACTCTAACACTATCTTTCTCATTTTGGCTCTCACATAGGGAACCATTTCTGTAACATACCTAGACAACTGAATATATTTGTGGCTATAATCTTTGATAGTCATCCCTTCCTAGTTCTGATTTACAAATCCTTGACTTTTTCCTTCATCAGATCTCGTGGAATGAAGTGATCTAGGAATGTATTCTCAAACTCATCACTCTCTTGCCACTAGTTTTACCAGACATTAGCAACATCCTTCAGCTGGCAGGAGATAATTTCAACTCCCTCAATCTCTTAAGCATGCAACACTTTCAGGATCTTCCATATGCCATCAATAAAAGTTTGAGGATCTTCCTCAACTTTCGACCCAGTGAAGACTGGTGTGTTCATCTAGGGATGTTCAAAACTTAACCAAAACTAGTAATACGAACTGATAATTTAGATGTTAGTTTAATGGTTTGGGTTAATGTCTTAACTGTTCGGGTCTAGGTTTACTACAAAAGACTTATTAATTTAGCAGATCGGATATCGGTTTTGCCATATTTCTAATCGGGGTGACTCAATAACCTGATGAAAGACAAATTGAATTAGGTATTAGACTCATGACTTAACTTAAGGCCTTAGTCCTTACCACTACCAGTTACCTCCTTAAACTTTTAGGCTTTAGCCTTTAGGTTTACACTTAAATTTCATAATCCACACTAATATTCCAAAGCTATGCATCACTTTCCCTCACGCCGATGACTAGTGATGCCTTAGTCCAAATAGTTTCTCACGTTGAAACTCTAAAGCTACACTTATACTGAAAGCCTTGAAGGAACACTCAACTCTAAAATAGTGCGATTTCCACGACTTGCACAATTTTTCAGTGTTCTCTTCCAACTGGTAAGTCTCAATTTTTTGAATTTCAGTGCAACAATTTGTGGGTTAATAAAATTACAATGGATTATTGATGATTTCTTATGTAATTATTTTTCTCCTTTTTTCGTAAGTTTCTGATTCTCTTCTTTTGGATTGATTTCATGAAAAAAGTTAACAACTATGTGTTTATCTTTAGTATTCACAATTCTTGGTGTTAAAGGTTGTGATATCTTGCTATTTTGTGTGTGTTTTTTCTTGTTGTTTGATTATATCCTTTTAACTCACAATTCACAGTTACACATTCTGCATACATGCTTAAAATATCATAACTGATAAATTTATTGGTGAAATTGGAGCTTCTAATTCAAATGCAATGAGTGAAATTCAAAGTGTTGAGTTTAAAGTAAAGAAACAAAGGAAAAATTGGTCTCTTGTGTGGGATCATTTTACCCCTACGGTTGGTTCTGATAGAAAGAATATTGGTGTATATAACTATTGTAAAAAAGAGCACCGTGCTGACACTAATGATCATGGCACGCTGTCAATGCTTGGTCATCTACCTAGATGTAAAATAATGCCTCATCATATTGAAACTAATCAATCGAAATTAGCATTTCAACCTGTTATAGGAGGTAACCAAGGTGATGTAGTTGCTGTTCTATGGAAATTTTATCAAGAAGAGTGTAGGAAAGCTTTATGTTGTGGTAATTCTTGATGAACACCCTTTTAGATTTATCAAAATAGAAGGTTTTAAAAAAATTATGAAAGTGTGACAACATTTTTTCATATTTCTTCCCATACCATGGTGACTTGTGATTCTTTAATCATTTTGATGAAGAGAAACATAAAATGATGATTGTTTTTACAGAAACAAATGAAAGAGTGTGTTTAACTACTGATAATTGGACTTTCGTGCAAAGAATAAATTATATTTGTATTACCACTTACTAGATTGATACTAAATGGACTTTGCATAAAAATAATTATCAATTTTTTTCCTATTTCTAGTTATAGAGGTGAAGATAGGACAAAGGCCATTAGTAAGTGTTTGCATGAGTGGGGGTTGCATTGGATTTCCACTGTTACAGTTGATAATACTAGTTCAAATAATGTGTCAATTTTGGAGTTGTGGAAGCAATTGACTCAGTGGGGGACCACTCTTATTAATGGTATTCATCTTTACATGAGGTGTACGAATCATATTATAAATCTTGTTGTTCAAGATGGTATAAAACAAGCAATTGTGTATATTAAACGAGTTAGGCTAGCAATGAGATACATTAGGCAATCTCCTTCCCGATGGAACAAGTTTCAGGAATGTTGTGAAGATGAAAATCTTGTTAAAAGGTATTTATGCTTGGATGATCCTACAAGGTGGAATTCTACCTACTTAATGTTGAATAGGGATATTGAATATGAGGGTGCAATTTCAGATTATGCCAATCGTGATATAGGGCTTGACACATCATTTAACATATGTTGATATTAAGGATGGAAGTCTTACAGTTACACTTTTGAGTAGTGATTGGGAAAGTATAAACAAAATCATTAAGTTTTTTGAATTTCTTTAAGATTACTTTGAAGCTGTGTAGATCACAATATGTTACATCAATTTTTGAATTTCTTGAAATTTTTCAAGTTGGTGCTTACTTAACAAAACTGATATCAAATGAAGATATTGTTTTGGGTGAAATGGCAAAGAAGATGAAGGAGAAATTTGAGCAACATTGGTATGGTATGGACAAAATGAATAAGATGTTTTTCATATCATGTGTTTTAGATCCTCGCTATAAATTTAGCACTTAAGAAGATGTTTGGGAATAAAGGCTAGCTATAGAACTTGATGTGAGAAACTACATGAAATTATTGTTTGATGAGTATGCAAAACTATTTCAAAAGATAAAGGTGGTGAGCTTTATTCAACAGAAGTAGGAGCTTCCAGTTCAATGTCTACACCTATAGGAGATTTTGGTGACTTCTATAAGGAATTATTTAGACATACATCTGGAAGTAGAGGTCCAAATTCTATGTCAGATTTGGATAAATATATTGTAGAAGAGATAGAAATTGGAAAAGCTGATTTTGATCTATTGCTTTGGTAGAAAGTTAACTCACCTAGATTTTTCTTTATTTTTTAGATGGCTCGAGATGTGTTAGTTATTCCCATTTCAAGTGTGGCATATGAAAGTTCTTTTAGTACTTGAGGTCGCATTCTTGATTCATTTAGGATTTTATTAACTCTAAATTGGTAGAAGCTCTAGTGTGTCTTCAAGATTGGCTTCGGAGTGAACCATAATCAATAAGTATTGAGAAAGATTTAGATTTTCTTGAGAAACTTGAACAAGATAAGAAACAAATCTTGTGTTTATGTAAAATTATAAATAGTTTATTTAATACTATTATCGCTTGAGCCTTGATAGGTTATTGTAATTCTCTTTAGATTTGTCAAAACTTGGAAAAGAACCTAGCAGTGATGACATCTACAATGGTAGATTGTTAAGATATTAAACTTTGGTAAGTTAATTATTCAACTCCTTTGCACCTTCACTATATAATTGTGTTTCCTACCATGTTATATGTCCTATAGTTAATGATGATTGATAACTACACTATTATTTTTTCGGTGTTTTTTCAATTTAGTTTTTGATATTTTAGCTTAAAGAGGGAATATCCAGAACAATCTAGGCTATTACCTAGAGTAGAGATAGTTGTGCCAAAATGTAATTTAAATTATTGGATGCTTGCTACTGGGATTTGCAACATAATAGTAGTGTGTGAATGTTTGAAAGAGATATCTTGTTTAACAAGACAAAATTAAATTTAAGCATTACATATTGATTAAGGGAGGGATAAAACTGATTTCTTTATAGTTCTAATTTACGTGACTAGAATACCCACGTTCATTGGAGATTAGAGAAATCTATCAATCAGCTATTCTTCGAAACCATATCTGGTTGATGTCATCTACATGAATCCTCTTAATAGTTTTTTCCTAAACCAAATTAGAGATTTTGTAATTTTAGAGTTAATTTGAATCTCGACTTTTAAACAACACTATCTTATATTGTTTTTACTTTTGGATATTGGAGAAATATGTGTCGAAATTTCTTTATGGAGAAAATTGAATTTTTACTTAACCATATCGATAGGGATGCTCCTATTTCCATTGAGCAGTTCATTTTTAATTTTTTCTTAAACTGTAAAATTCAGAAGCTGTTATAACAGTACTCTAGGTAAGATGGATCGGTATTTGGATTTTCTTCACCTTTTAGAAAAACATGTAGTACGACTGGAGGGAGTGTTGTAATTTTGTGTTGTATTTCCTTCTGTACCAGCTTGTTACAAGTTAAATAAAAACCTTTACTTATAAAAAAAAAAGTTTTAGAGGGTTGAAGTTACCTTTTTTCCTGATGATTTTATTACCTTATTTTAGTTAATTATTCTTTCTTTGATTGTGGTCACTCATCATTTAAACAGTTTCTTGTGTTGTGTCGCATTATAAAATGGTGAACCATTGGTGAATTTCAGCAAAAGCAACCAAGAATTCTATTGCATCTGCTAGTTATTGTGACTATTTCTGTACTTTGAAAAATTACATTTTTGAAGAAAGACTTCTAAATTCTAATATCTTTGCTTCTTTATTAATCAGGATTAAGTATGCCTCGACTAAATGGTCCTAAAGTTAGATCACCTATTTGGAGTCATTATGAAAATCTCAAAGAAAATGATGATGGATCGTGCACTGTAAAATGTATTCATTGTAGTCGTGTTGTTTATTACCATTCATGGTGTATTGGGACTTTCTCCTTATGGTCTTTAAATGTTGTTTGGAAAACATGAAGCATGATCATATAACTCAAAGAATTCAGTGGTTATTATTTTGTTGACTTGAATATGAAATTATGAACTTTAAGAATTTATTTTTATCTTCTCATTACAGTGAGCGAGTCAGTGAGAAATGCATGCAAATTGCAATAGTGCAATACTGCAATTTGCAATGAACAAGTTTTTATTAGTAATGGCCTCTCATGATCATTAATGATTTTCATCAATAATGTTCTAATGGTTTATCCCCATCCCTTATCTACTTTAAAGAGCCAGGGAAAATTCCATTAGTGACTATTGACTACTATGTACTATTTACTAGTGATTAGTCCATTAGAAATTCTTAATGAATATTGAGTGAAATGTTAGAGGTTAACCCGATAACTGAACCGATCTATCAATAATCGATAAACCAATAATAGATAAAATGATATCTTAATAATTCTATAATGGTTTAGTATAATTACAAACAGATAACCGATAAATAAAATTGATAAGTTCTAAAACTGAACCGAACTGACCGATACACAGTCGTAGGTCCATCCTCAGACAATCTCGAATCCTATTAGTAGCAAATGGATGAGAATTGGTGCTCGGGAATAAGGTATTATGATGACCAAACTGTGCAGCCATCAACTATGTGAGCATAAAGACAGCTCCCCTAAATTCAGCCTCAGAATTCATTGTAGGTTGGGTAGTTTTTTGGCTCATGTTTAGATCCATTAAATTTTCTCTTTTGGGACTATGAGGAGTAGCCCAAATGAATGGTATGATCATATCCTACGCTGGCTACGTAGTTTATGGGGTTTGAGTTTTTTTTGTATTCTTTCTCAAATCGTTTCTCAATACTACTCCCAAAATTTAGTTTATTAAGCTCATAACTCAAATGAGTATATCTACTCAACTAACTCATATAGTCTCTTTTGGACTTAGCTCAACTCAACTGTTCTCAACTCATCTTTTCCCTTGAAAGGATATGAACTCAAATCAATGAATGCATTAGTTATACTTATGCTCAAAAGATGATCAAGAGAATTTTCAACTTACCTCATGCTCAAAATGTTAATTAAGTATAAGATCGAGAAGTTGAAAAGTCAGAAAGCGAGGAACAAAAGTTGAAACTCCAAAGAAGAGCAGCTTTTCGCACAAGATGATGACCACAAAGTCCATCACAAGCCATATTCAAAGCCACGACTGGTGGTGTCCCACCACATTAATGATTCAAAAACCAAAAACCTGTAGTGTTAGGTTCAGGACAGGGACCACAGGCTATGGTGCCCTCTGTGGTGATCCTACCCCTGAGACTCTCAAAAACTTTTCCAAGGCCAAGACTATGATCGAAACACCACAGGACGTATTTCCCTTCACAAAACATAGTGGTTCTGTGGTGATCACTCCTGCAGACTCTCATGTCAGGTCCCTCACCACGGGTTGTAGTGACCTTCACAGACCATTGTAGTCTCCATGAACAGGGCCCTCTAGATTTTATTTTTAACCAAGTTCAAGGTAGTTACCGCAATCACCACCATGGGCCGTGGTGAAGTTCACGGACAGTGGTGGGTCCTTCGTGAGCACCATTTTCTAGTTTTAAGTGAGGTTTATTTTAGTATTTACCCCATATTTCATTAATGAATGTGGATGGTTTTGGAGACTAAATTCCTACCTACTAACTACCCTAAAGTCTTCTAATCCTCTCATTCTCTCCATAATTCCCAAATTCATAAAACCTTCTCCACCAAGTTTTTTCTCTAGGTCTTCTTCATCCTCAAGCAATTCAAGGGATTCCTTCAAGGTCAAGCTTTCATTCTCTTTAATTTAGGGCTCATCAAGGTCCAGGTATGTGGGACTTCATTAATGGGCTCCTTTCACCCTTGGAATCCTAAAGGTTTCTCCTAAATTTCTCTTATGATTTCTTTAATTAAAAGCCCTAATTTTATGATTTGCATTTGTTCTTCTCAATTATGATATATTTCCATGTTATTAGCCTAATTATATATAATTCACATCATATTACATAATTTCAAGTTGAATTTTAATGACCCATGTCATATGGTATTTTCAAGTATGATTTATGAGATATGATCATGATTTTCAAGTTATATTCTATAAAAGCTTTATGAATGAGTTAAAGATGCTATATGCAAAGAAGATTATGAATGATGATTCTATGATGTTTTAAGCAAAGTTAAAGATAGGGCAAGTTAAGTCCCTAATTATGTTTATGATCAAATATATGTGATGATGGAAGACCTACACCCACATTGCATGAGTTATATGATAGATGAGCTAATCCTATGATTTTCTATGATGATTCTAGATGAGTTATTCTTATGATATTTTATAAAGATGGATTGATATTAGTTATTATCTTTCCCTATGATATTTATGATCATATTTTATGAGTTTCATTGGGATATTAACTAAGCACCAAGATGAATTTTAGATGGGTTTGGTCCAATAACGTAGTTAGTTACCCAAGGGAATCCTAGTAGCAACCTTAAGTCCCCAAACTATGTTTCCTGCGTACGTTTACATATGCCAATATGGTGAAGCTAGTGGATCCATATAGAAAAGTTAAAAGATTTACTTAATTGAGTATTTCCTTTCAAGGTAGCCTCCCCTTTCTCGATGCAAGAGTTATCAGATTCCATATATTAGCTTGCATGGTCTTATATATCGGTTAAAGGTCCTATCCCACATAATTTCAGTTGAGTTATGAGTTCTTATGATGATTACAATATTTTGATGCATTGACCAATGAGTTAAATATTTTAATCTTTTCATGACTTTACACATATTTTAAAGAGATTGGTCTTGCATCCCATGATTCATATTGATTACGTCCTATGTTTATTTTTCATGCATCTTCTCCCATACTTAGTGCATTCTACGTACTAACGCTTACTTTTTGCCTATATTATTTCATAATGTAGGGACCGACGATCACGTTCATCCTCCTCCCGCTCGTGGCTATAGTTAGCACTTTGGTACTGTTGGTGAGTACTCATGTTTTGAGGATGAGACATTTTGTTATGCTGGGTTTATGACTTCTTTTACCTTTTGTATTGGGTGTGCTTGAATATTGTCTTACTCCCTCATCTATATTAATAAAGGTATGTTAGATGTTCTTTGGAGTCTATGTTGTCTCTTATTCTGCATTTTGAGACATTTTCTAATTGAGACTATTCTTTCGTATCATTGATTCTTGTTTATTCATTTCATGTCTATACCTTATGTATTCTCATGAATATTATGCTAAGAGGCTTGGTTGGAATCCTTCGGGATTCTAATCGATGTGTTATGACTAAGGCCTAGGTCGGTTGTCACATTAAGAGACTTCTCAAAGTCAATTCATGCTCAAAATATTAATTAAGAGACTTCTCAAACTCAACTCATGCTCAAACTCTTTTCAAGTGATTAATGAAAATAATCATTCTTTTAACTAAAAGCAGTACATAAAATATCTAATGCAAGACTAAATTAGGGTTTATGTGAATGCTAACATGAATTCATAATCTCAAAAGTCAACTCAACAATAAGAAATTATTAAACAACTAAAAAATTAGTTTATTAGAATTAAAAGTCAAACTCGAGTTCAACTTGACTATGGAAACATGTAGGTCATGAGGATGAACTTAGTCCAATGTATTGACATCCTTACATACCTGGAACGAAGTTTATCTAAGCAAAAATTGAAGACTTGGCTTGAACTTCTTAAATTCTAGCTCTTCTTCTTCTCTCCAATCCTTTCTCTGAGTTTTTAAGTGTTAATGAGATAAAAAAAACATTTGTTAATTATAATAGAGTAAATTTATTCACTAAACATCTTAGGTTAAGTTTGGAAGAGATGGGAAAAATACTAAAATAATCTTAAAATAATTGATGGGACCGGTGGGCGAGATCGATCAAGCTTGCCTTCCTGATCAATGAGTCACCGATATCCTATCCCATTTTTCCAAACCTCCTTGATCTTGAGGAATATTTCTTTGAAACATTTGGAGAGAATAATTTGACTCATCGACATGAATTGGCGAGTCGTCTTTCCCTTTCATTTTTTACCAACTTAGTCTTACATTTGATCAGAAGTCTGTGATCAATTTAGCGAGGAACTCAGCTAGTGAAACCTATTAATTGAATCACCCTAACATAAGATCATGTTGGCATGTCATTGAACACACTTGGCAAGTCACCAAGCGACTCAATGAGCTACAACTGCCAGTTTCTTTTTAACTTGATCCAACTTAGGAAAATATTTTCTCAATTCATGAACTTAATCTAGGATATAATATTAAAGGGTATCACAAATGGTAAGTGGGATTTTATCTTCTGTGATTGGCATAGCATCCTTCAAGTGAATGGTGTGGTATATATTTTAATTTAGTTGCATAAATGCCATAAATTTGTATAAAAACATAGAAAAGCCTTGAAGGTTGATTCCATTGGCTTAAGATGCTTGAAATTATGCTTGAATGAAAAAATATATCCCAGATTTGTGCTTGAAAAGTTGGTTTTATATAAGAATGATTTCAAAATAAGAAAATATTTGCCTTTTTGTTGATGGAGGAATCAATTGTGAGTTGTGTTTATGTATAGAATGTTTTGTTTTGAGTCATTTATTTTTAATATTTTTGATTCTTAGTGTGTAGTTATGTGTATCTTATATTCTGTGTGGTTGAGCGTCAATTTTACACTTTGTAAAAGTATTTTTTTTTAGAACAAGCAATAGTTCAAGTTTGGAGATTTAATGAGTTAGTTTTTTAACAACTTATTCGATTCATATTCATGAATTTTGATTATATTTCAATGCTAATTAAGGGGATTCTAGGCCCTAATTTTCTTATGTGCAGGCATTTCTTGAAAAGTAAAGATTGAAGTGTTTAGAGAAAAAATTCACTCAAACATGCCGACGATGTAATTAGCATCCACTAGGAAGTACGCAATATCTCACTAGCTAAACATCGACTAAAAGAGGAGAAACATTTTAAAGCATCAGTGTTGAACAATTTTGCATCAACATTTTGCCGATCCAAGTGAAGGTACAATTAGAAAGTGATGAATAGAAGCAGCGCTTCAACTAGTGTTCGATGCTTTTGCACTGACATTCTGTCAGTGCAGCGCAAGTGGAATATGGTAGCTCGGGGGAAAATTCATGCTTGATGCTGAAATTGCTTCCTTTGGAAGATTCCAAAGACAATATTAAATTTGTATAATTGTGTGCTATTATCTTTTTTCTTAAGTGGGGAATTTTATAGAGAGACTTCCATTATTGAAAGTATATAATACAAAATAGTGTGTAGAGTTCTTACTTGCTTAAGAAGAAACTCAAATTTGTACATCTCCAAGCTTGAAATGGAGCTTTCCTTTATTGGTGTAATCTCTATTTCTCCATTTATGAGTAGCTAAAATATAACTAGGGGAGTGTGTGCAAGATGTCAGTCTAAAACTCAATGGGTAGTGACTGATTAGCTCAAAAATTAGTTGTAATGCATGGATCTACTATTGTTTTGAAATTTTAATCTAAATGGTAGAAAATATTGGTTGATCTCTCTAACACTATTTTTATTTGAGAAAGCAAAATAGAGTTGGATAAGACTTCATTAGTGAGCACCTGTAAAATTAGTCATAGGATTAGAGATACGAATACTCGGTTCTGATTAATTTCTAATTTAAGGGTAGAGCTAGAGATAGTCTAACCACTCAAGCAATGTTTGTTGTTTTAATTGTATTGGTCTTGGGGTTTGGAAGAATACAATGTATACATATTTGATAGTTTCAGAGAATATCGAATACATTATGGATGAAATATTATCCATGTATTGACTAATTTAAAATCAATTAATCATTGCCCACTGGATTGGAACCCTATCGAAATGCATATACCCCTAGTCATCTCCATCATAGTCAAAATCATTGGTGTTGACTTCTTCCGATTAATACGTGTGACTAAGTTAATTTAGTAATCTGAAATCCCTCATTTTTATATACTTGTTTGGAACAACATTATGCTACATAGAATTAAATTAATTAATCAATTGAAGTGTAATCCTCTCTGTCAGTCCTTGTGAATTAACCCCGACCTCATAAGTTAGGTATTATTTTTCATACAATCTTCTATGCCTTAAACACGAGGTATAATTGAGAGTTATCATGCACTTGTTAGTATTTGAAAGAAAAAAGAGATTGTAGCTTAATGATTGTTGTGCATTTTCTAAGTTCTTTGGTTCTATAGATATTGCGTTGTCGTCCACGAGGATACCAAAATATTCTAAGTTTAGGGTGTTGATGTGGTGGCATTATACAACATATTTGACCCTTTAACTATGAGTAAATGTGAATTCTTAAGCAACAATAGTTTTTATGTCTTTTGTATAAAAAATTGAACCGGGCAAGAATGGGTTAAATGTGTGCCGAAAGGAAATATAATGGAGTGTCTGACCTGTCGTTAAATTCTTCACGAATAGTCACACTCACCATCTAGATGAAGCACTTAGATACATTTTGTGAAGTCAACATCCAATATGACAGGTCATCAAGTTATTGATTGGCCATCAAGGTTAGTGTTAGAGGTGCGAAACAAGCAAAAACTAGTGGATAAGAGAGACTGTCTAAGCGAAAGAAGAGTTAAGAATAAAAAACAATCATTATCTAAAATTGAAAACCCGCTTAGAATAATAAAAGAAATGGTATTTATTGAGAACTGCCCCACTTGTGATGGGCTGTCAGCTTGAGCGTTAGGCGAACAACATGACTCTATTTTTAATGTGTATTTTTGAAAATTTTCCAAACCTATAAATAGTACCTGGTAGATTTATTTTAATGATGATTCATTCTAGCAAAGAAATAGAGAATATTATACATTGTTTGAAATTTTTGAGAAATTTACTTGGTTTAGAAATTTAAATTAAAATCTTGTCTTTACTCTGATAAGTTGAATCCTCTCTTATGAATAAAAAAACTTTATTATTTCAAACATGGATATACCCCAAAACTAGAAATTGTGTGATCCATATTGGTTTGACATTGTTAGGGTGATTTTGATGTAAATTTATATAGTGTAGATATGTGCATTGCTAATTCTTTCATGTACCATGATTTCTAATATTTGGAAATATTAGAATTTTTCCTAGGTTTAACTTGTTTTAGTAAAAGAGTATAAAATCAGGAAAAATAATTAATAAAAAGGATTGGGGAATTCCAATCCTCATCTAATTATTGATGTTGTAGTATGATAAATCAACTTAACGAAATTATTGACACACTATTCAATATTAAATGTGTGACATCTTCTAGTATCTGGATTGCATGTTCAATAAGCATTACTCTCCCAAAATGAATCATTTCATTTGGTAATTATTTTTATGATAACATGCTTTAACAAATGTATAATTCAAAATATTACAGTTCTTTTGTATATTGTGTGTTATACAATAGTATAGATATCACTAATAAAATATTATTTTGTATCAATTTGCAATGCAATATAACTTACACAGATCTCATCACTTCATAATTTTTAGGTATGTGGACCTATAATGAGGTTTGATTAAGTATTATGTCGTAGGCTCTTCAACAACACGTTGTCTCCTTATTATGATCATTTTGATCATTTACTCCTACTCTTTTTCAAGAATTTTTACATTTGGACCTAATTTGCCATGCTTCATGCATTTTTTTGGTTTAATTAATGCCCCAACAATATTTATGGAGTTGATGAACTGTGTGTTTGGGCCCTACTTAGAATCCTTTGCGATAGTGTTCATGGATGATATTCTACTCCAAGAGTAGGGAGCATCATGAGTAGTTCTCCAAACCTTATGATATCAATAGTAGTATGAAATATTCACTAGGTGTGAGTTTGGGGTTGGGTCTATAGCATTCTTGGGGCACGTAGTGTCCAAAGATGGATTAGGATGGATCCAACGAAGATCGTTGCAGTTTATGATTGGGATAGACATACTTCTCCCATTGAGGTTCATAGTTTCATCGAATTAGTAGGATACTACAAATATTTTTTGGAGGGGTTTTCTTTGATAGAAGAACGCTTGACTAGCTTTACACAGTATCTAATGGTCTGACGAGTGTGAGGTGAGCTTTTTGAAGCCCAAAACCTTGTTGATTTCAACTTTGATTCCAACTCTTCCTGTTGATAGTCATGGATTTATGGTCTAATGTGATGCTTCTGGTCTTGGCTTGGGTTGTATATTGATGCAACAGGGTAGATTTATTGCTTATGTTGGTAGTAAGCTCAAGCTTTACAAGAAGAACTACCCCACTCATGACTTGGAGTTGGAGGCGATAGTCTTCATGTTGAATCGTTGGTGCCACTACTTATATGGAGTTCACTGTGAGGTGTTCACTGTTCATCGTAATCTTTAATATATCTTCAACCAAAGGGACCTTAATCTGAGACAGCGCATATAGGTTGAGTTACTAAAGGACTATGACATCTCGATTCTTTATCACTTGGGCAAGGCTAATGTGGTGGTAGATGCCTTGAGCCGTAAGGCAGTGAGTATGGCGATTTTGGATTTCTTACCTATGGAGGAGGAACCTATGGATTTATACATTCAATCCTTGGCCAACTGAATAGTTAGACTTGATAAATCTAAGCTAGACAGGGTACTTGCTTGTGTGGAGGTTACATCTTCTTTGATGGGGCAGATTTGGGTGCAGCAGTTTGATGATCTATAGGTGATGGTGATTTGATATAGGGTTCTTAGCAGCAAGGTAAGTAAGGCGACCTTAGATCTAGAGGGATTTTTGAGGATTAAGAAATGTATCTGTGTTCTTAGAGTTAGAGATGTAGTTAGGCTAATTCTGGAGGAGTCCAATTGCTCAAGATATTCTATTCATCCCTGTATGGTGAAGATGTATTATGATATGATTCCAGCATTCAAATGGCTCCATTTGAACCGTTGAAATATAAGAGGTGTCGATCTCCGATGAGTGGGCTAGTTTTATGCCTTCGAGGTTAGGATATGGGGAACCGACTTGTTTCATGATTCTATAAATAGTTTTTGTGTGATCCAAGAGAGAATCTATATTGCTTAGAGTAGGAACAAGAGCAATGCAGATCGGAGGCTATGACCTTTAGAGTTTATGGTTGGTGATTGTTTATTTCTGTGGGTATTTCCCATGAAGGGCGTGATGAGATTTGGTAGGAGGGGAAAGCTTAACCCCGGGTTCATCAGTTGTTTTTGAGATTTTGCAAAGGTAGGAAAGGTGGCCTATGAGATAGCCTTACCTCCAACTCTTTTGGCTATTCAACCTACTTTCCATGTTTCTATGCTGAGATGGTATGTTCTATATGAGTCACACGTGCTTCAGTGGGATTCGATTAAGCTTGATGACTTTTTAGCTTTTGAGAAGGAACACGATGCCATTCTAGATAGGTAGGTTAGGAAGTAGAGGCCTAAGGAGTCCTGTCAAAGAAGGTTCAGTAGAGGCATCATCCAATTGAGGAGGCAATATGGAAGACCGAGCATGATATAAGAACCCGATATCCTCACCTTTTTGGGACTTCAAGTAATTCCCTCTCTTTTACTTTTAATAATGAAAGTCCTTTTAGTAGTGGATGTGTTAATGACCCTCGTGGTCATTTTTGTATTTTTTCGTGTTTACCATTTTTCCCCTAACCATAACTTACTTGTAGCATTTATGTGGTGTTGGGAAGGATGACATGCTTCAGGAGGAGTTCGGTGAGTTTTGAGTGTGATTGGCCATTTTTTAGACTTAAGGTTTGAAAGAGTTGACTTTAGTCAACATTTACAGATTTTATTTTGCATTAAGATTTTATCAGTTCCATCAGCCTATAAAGGGTCATTTTATTCTAGTGAGCTGTTTGTTTTGAGTTTTGGGACTTTCATTTTTAGTTTGTACGACTAGGCATTTTAGCTTTGAAGTTTTGGCCAAGATTTGACTTTGGTCAATATTCTTGGTAAACATGTTTTGATTGAAATTCGAACAGTGTGGTTACCTCCAAAATATTGAGTTTTGTCTAGTACAATCTTCAGTTCAAATCCCAAGGCTTAGGGTGAGATTGTGTCTTTAGGTATTTTGTTTGTGAATTCTTTTTTACGTGTTGACTTTGATCAACATTTTGATCAAACAATATCTGTTTGTTGTCACATCGATTCCATTGAGTCTTGAATTCCATTTCTAATAAGGTAGCACTTTTGATTTGCATCATTTGGACCCAGAATGAGTTTTGAGGGTCTGTTTGAACTTTTGAGCATTTAGCTCAAACTGTTGATGCATGGCTCTGCCACCACGATATCGACCTGGTGACCGCGAAAGTGATGTTGCAATAGCCACCAAGGGGTCATTTTGCAATGTGAATAACTTAGGTGGGGGACGTGTTAGCGATGTTTTGACAACGAAAATGATGCAATAATAGTGGCGTAGGCGTCATGATTGCAGAAGGCACCTCTTAGGCAGGGTTGCTTTTGAGACCATTTCACTGTGAAAGTAATGTTGCAAAAGCAGCCTTTTGACAGCGAAAAGCAATTGTCTTTGGAATTAAGATCCCTTTTCCTTCTCTTTTTTCCTAAAAATAAAATCATCGTTAAGAAAGCTTAACTCTAGGTAATTATGCTAATTTGTTGTCCATTTCAAGTGATTCAAAGTTTAATCTTTTCCATTTCATTTTCTCAACTCGATTATAGCTTTATTTCCATAACTCAATTCTGTTTTTGCCTAAACTTTCTTGATTTTTATTCTATAAAGTATGGTATTTTGTAACACCCCATATATTTTAAGACAACTAGCCTACTAAGCTTAAGACATACGTACAAAAAATATATTTGTTATTGCCTTATGTAGTTTGTTGATGAGTTGTCAGGATATTATAATATTAACTGGTTGGTCATATTTAGTATTACTTATGCTATTTCACAATAAGTGTTATACCAAGTTAGAGGACCAAGGAAGTATTGTAATAATTGTACAAGTTGAAGGTCACTATATGATGAATTATTTTGTATGGTCTCATATATAGTATGAATTAGGATGGGCATATCTCCCATTATATAAGGAGGTAGAAAGCCTACTTCATATCAAATAAAATATATTTGAGTCTAGTTTCCAATGAAAAAAATCGCTCATCAATACGACTTCAGAGCAAAAACACATGTGTGTTTTACTAAGAATTGCAGAGGCCAAAATTAGCCACGTTGAACAGGTGATTGACACTTGTTATCGGTCTAAATGTTTTAAAATTGATATAAAGGAGTTTAAATCATTAGATACATGTCCTAACTTATTTTAGAAGTTTTTCCTTTATGGTTCTTCTATCCCTTTTCTCTCCAAAATCCCTTGTTGAGAAATCAACCAAGAACCAATTCTTGTTCTCCAACCAAGTTTAGAATTCACTCAACTCTCTCTTTGGATTGAAGGTATAGCCTTTCTCCTTGGTTAGTGTGAGCTTAAGGTACTGTGACTTCTCCAATTAAGGTTTGAACAAGTTCCCTCTTCTCGTGTAATTAATTTTCTTGATGTTCTATCTATATTCTACTAGGTAGGACTCTCGGGAAGGCGATAGGAAGTCGTGAGTCCAAGTTTCACCCATTTTGATTGATGGTTGACAAGAAGGGAGTGTGTGGAGTGGTATGGTAGATGTTGGTTATGGTATTGGAGTCATTACGTGTACTTTATGGTTGTTTGTAATGCGAAGAATTGAATACTAACAACATAGATTAATTTGAATGTTCTTTTGAGTTTATGCCCATCATGTGTTTGTTGAATTGATAACAAGATATGGATGTATTGTGCAATTGTTTAAAGTTATATTTTCATTGGATTTTTATTTATGTTGAAGGATTAAGGGATAATTCAATCGTTGTAGTACATTAAAGGACCGAGATCAAGGTATGTAAAGGTGCTCCTTTCCTTTATTTTCTAGCATGAATCTACGCCGTTGATAAGACTAGTACTCCTATCTTTAAAACTCCTATTAAGTTATGGTACGATTTTGTTAAAAGGTAGGAAAAACATGGTGATGTCCTATAGTAATTTAAATATTTATTATATATGAATGCGACGCAACTAACAATATATATACAATTGTTGTCATTGTTGAAAATTAAGTTTGGAGGCCCCTTATTGTAGGCACTGTGATCTAGTCCTATATGTCTTTTCATTAAGGAGTAGTCGTGTTTATGAGTTCCATGTTTCCATGTAAGTAAGTCTAAAGAGTCAAGAACTATTTGTGATTATTGGCATGATAAGTTAATAGTTAAATTCTAATCGTACAATTATCGACACATGTAAAGGAAGCACCTTATGAGCAGGATATATATGTATATATGCAGATCCTAAATATTAGTGGATTATATAGAAATAAAAATATATGTGATCTTGTTAAACCTATACGCTAAGGCGGCATAAATATCTTTAGTACATCATTCATAAGACTGCTAGATTCCTTATAACATCTAAACCTTTTTAAGGTCGGCTAAGTATTGAGTATGTATACTTATATGATATTTGAAAGCTTTATATGTTACATATACATAGTTTCAATTCACGAGTCTTGAAGAAGTAGTTTCAATTCACGAGTCTTGAAGAAGCCTATGGAGGCTGCAGTCTTAGTGTCAACTTGAATATGTGCTATAATTATTAGATATACTTGATGTGAGCACGGTCATCTCAATAGGAAATAATTTTTATGACTTTATGTTACACTACCGATGGTGGAATATCGGTATGCAGATATAGTAATAGCTACAGTTATAGTTTACTACACCACCATCGTAGGCATGTCTGGTGAGCATATGATTACCTAGCTATTACACCACTATTGCGTTCATGTCTGGTGGGCATATTTTTATTCAGTTACTATACCACCAAGATAGCTACTCAGCTGGCAGGGTCACCATTATGACAGGTTTGTTATATAGTTCACCATTAGGGTGGTATGATTTGTATATGTGCTTACTTGGTGATATTCACATTGAAAGATTATATTTTTATCAAATTTATGCTCCAAGAGTCATAGGTTGTTTCTATTCCTAACTCTCAATATCTTTGATATACTTATATTTACATTTTTCAACCTTACATACTGGTACATGTTATTCGTACTGATATCCTTTTCCTGGGGACGCTGCATTCGTGCTACAGCTGTAGGTAAAGGCTCTGCTCATCAGTTGCAATAAGAGTCCGACTTTAGTAGAGATCAGGAGTTGTGTTCTAGTATGACACTGTTATGTTTTCATGTTTTTTTGGAGTAGCCAGGCCCCTTTCCTATGCACTATGTTTATTACTCTTTAGCGATGTTTTGGTAATTAAAACAATGCAATAATAGCGGCGTAGGCGCAATGATTGCAGAAGGCACCTCTTTGGTAGGGTTGCTTTTGAGACCTTTTGACTGCAAAAGTAATGTTGCGAAAGCAGCCTTTTGACAGCGAAAAGCAATTGTCTTTGGAATTAAGATCCCTTTTCCTTCTCTTTCTTCCTAAAAAAAAAACCCATCGTTAAGAAAGCTTGACTCTTGGTGATTATGCTAATTAGTTGTCCATTTCAAGTGATTCAAAGGTTAATCTTTTCTATTTCATTTTCTCCACTGGATTATAGCTTTATTTCCATAATTCAATTCTGTTTTTGCCTAAACTTCCTTGATTTTTATTTTTTAAAGTATGGTATTTTGTAACACCCCATATATTTTAAGGCAACTAGTCCACTAAGCTTAAGACATATATGCAAAAAATATATTTGTTATTGCCTTACGTAGTTGGTTGACGAGTTTTCAGGATATTATAATATTAAATGGGTGGTCATATTGAGTATTACTTATGTTGTTTCACAATAAGTGGTATACCAAGTTAGAGGACCAAGGAAGTATTGTAATAATTGTACAAGTTGAAGGTCACTGTATGATGAATTATTTTATATGGTCTCATATAAAGTATGAATTAGGACGGGCATATTTCCCATTATATAAGTAGGTAGAAATAGTACTTCATATTAAATTAAATATATTTGAGTCTAGTTTCCAATAAAAACATCGCTCATCATTACGACTTCAGCGAAAAAACATATGTGTGTTTTACTAAGAATTGCAGAGGCCAAAATTATCCACACTGAACAAGTGGCCAGCACATGTTAAGTCGGTCTAAATATTTTAAAATTATTATAAACAAGTTTAAATCATTAGATACAGGTCCTAAATTATTTTAGAAGTTGTTCCTTTCTGGTTCTTCTATCCCTCTTCTCTCGAAAAGCCCTTGTTGAGAAATCAACCAAGAACCAATTCTTGTTCTCCAACCAAGTTTAGAATTCACTCAACTCTCTCTTTGGATTGAAGGGATAGCCTTTCTCTCTCGTTAGTGTGAGATTAAGGGACTGTGGTTTCTCCAACTAAGGTACGAACAAGTTCTCTCTTCTCGTGTAATTAATTTTCTTGATGTTCTATCTATATTCTACGGGTAGGACTCTTGAGGAGGTGATAGGAAGCCGTGAGTTCAAGTTTTACCCATTTTGATTGATGGTTGACAAGAAGGGAGTGTGTGGAGTGGTATAGTAGATGCTGGTTATGGTATTGGAGTCATTAATTATAGTTTATGGTTGTTTGTAATGTGAAGGATTGAATACGAACAACACAGATTAATTTGAATGTTCTTTTGAGTTTATGCCCATCATGTGTTTGTTGAATTGATGACAAGACATGGATGTGTTGTGCAATTGTTTAAAGTCATATTTTCATTGGATTTTGATTTATGTTGAAGGATCAAGGGATAATTCAATAATTGTAGTACATTAAGGACCGAGATCATGGTATGTAAAGGTGCTCATTTCCATCATTTTCTAGCATGAATCTACGTCGTTGATAGGACTAGTACTCCTATGTTTAAAAATCATATTAAGTTATGGTATGATTCTGTTAAAAGGTTGGAAAAACATGGTGATGTCCTATAGTAATATAAATATTTATGATATATGAATGCGACGCAACTAACTATATATATACAATTGTTGTCAAAGTTGAAAATTAAGTTTGGAGACCCCTTATTGTAGGCACTGTGATCTAGTCCTATATGTCTTTTCATTAAGGAGTAGTCGTGTTTATGAGTTCCATGTTTCCATGTAAGTAAGTCTAAAGAGTCAAGAACTATTTGTTATTATTGGCATGATAAGTTAATAGTTAAATTCTAATCGTACAATTATCGACACATGTAAAGGAAGCACCTTATGAGCAGGATATATATGTATACATGCAGATCCTAAATATTAGTGGATTATATAGAAATAAAAATATATTTGTTCTTGTTAAACCTTTATGCTAAGGCGGCATAAATATCTTTAGTACGTCATTCATAAGCCTACTAGAATCTTTATAATATCTAAACCTTTTTAAGATCGTCCAAGTATTGAGTATGTGTACTTATATAATATTTTAAAGCTTTATATGTTACATATATACAGTTTCAATTCACGAGTCTTGAAAAATCTTATGGAGGCTATAGTCTTAGTGTCAACTTGAACATGTGCTATAATTATTAGATATACTCGATGTGAGCATAGTCATCTCAGTAGGAGATAATTGTTATGAATTTATATTACACTACCGATAGGGGAATGTCGGTAAGTAGATACAGTAATAGCTACAATTATAGTTCACTAAACCACCACTACAGGCATGTCTGGTGGGCAGATGATTACCTAGTTGTTACACCACTATTGCATTCATGTCTTGTGGGATGATTTTTATTCAGTTACTATACCACCAAGATGGACACTCAGCTGGCAGGGTCACCATTATGAAAGGTTTTTTATATAGTTCACCATTAGGGTGGTATGATTTCTATATGTGCTTACTACGTTATATTACATTAAAAGATTATGTTGTTATCAAATTTATGCTCCAAGAGTCATAGGTTGTTTCTATTCCTAACTCTCAGTATATTTGATATACTTATGTTTACATCTTTCAGCCTTACATACTGGTACATGTTATTCATATTGATGTTCTTTTTGTGGGGATGCTGCATTCATGCTACAGATGCAGGTAAAGGCTCTTCTAATCAGTTCCAATAGGAGTCCGACTTCAGTAGAGATCAGGAGATATGTTCTAGTTTGACACTATTATGTTTTGATGGTTTTTTGGAGTAGCCAGGGCCCTGTCCTGTGCACTATGTTTATTACTCTTTAGAGACTTTTGTGGACGTGTATGTACAATTTAGTTTTATGTCCTTATCAATTTTTTATAGTTTAGTTCAGTTGTATTAGGGCCTAGTTGACCTTATATTTTTTTCAAATTTTATGTAGTTGAAAAATTGTTGATCCAAGTAGTTTAGACATGTGTCCTTATTGGCCTATGTGTTACAGTTTTAGATGTTATATAGCAAGCTTCTTGATTCAGTCAATTTCTAGTCTAGTCGTACCCTCCTTCAATTTTGGAGCGTAACATATTTGGATCATTTGATATCCAAACTAGACTCCGTTTTTGCCAATCTTTAGGTATGTGATTCTCACTTTGAGGAGAATATAATGATGGTTTTTGTTCAAAATTATGTAACGTCAATTCAGGGGTTGATGGTTGACCCAATTCGGGTCCAAATTTCATTCTAGTAATATGGGTATTGTTCGAACTGTATTGCCTTGATCATTTTGTTCTTGATAGCTTGGTAGAAATTCGAGGCTCTCCAAAAGGGAAAAATGCTTGAGTAATTATTTTTGTGCGGTTTACGACCTTGAGGTAGATTATGATTTTTTCCCTATTAGACTTGGCTTAACTTGATTATCTATATAACTGCGTAGTTGATAGTGAGATTGTTTTAAGGATGGGTTATAGGTGTGCCAGATACCTAGTGAGATTTACTGGCAGTTTCACGCTTATAGCTTAGTACTTTAGTCGATGAGCCTTAGTTTTGGTTGATTTATTGGCTTGGTTGTCGCATAGATTCTTAGGTTGCTTCTAGGTAGCATGAAACCTAATCTGTATGCACATTAGTGTTTTTGGTGAATTTTGTACCTTTTTTGTGCTATGTTTAAGTTTATATCCTTATTAATTAAACTGTTGGGTCTAAGGTCGTGAGCTAGGACTGGAGGGAGTTCTGGGTTGTACATTTGATTTATGATAGGAGTTTATCCGGTTGTGTATGTATGATGTGGATTGTTTTGTGAGGATGACTAGATTATGATGGTGCGAAAGCATATTCATGACATAATGCATGTAATGTTTCAAACTAAAGAGCTTTTTGAACTTATTTTGGTTATACTACTCTTTCCACTGTTTTGATCTCCAAACGAGCGGTGTTACTAATTTTCAATGGATTTACCGCTAGCAACTTGATTTTGAGAAAATTGAACTATTTTCACTTTATAAGGCATATGTTGATAAGCTTCGATGGCCTGCAGTCTGAATTCTGAGTTTTACTTTTCTGATAAGTTTCGGTAGGGTTCCACAGTTGCTTCGAGGGTCTACGGGACAGTTGGTGAGGCAACTTCAGAACTTTTTGCACTTATCTGATAAGCTAAAGCGAGGTTATGCAATTGCCTCGGGGGTCCACTAGACATTCGGTGAGGCAACTCCGGAACGTTTTGCATTCACTCTATAGTATCCACATGTGTTGCACCTTATTATTTGATTGACTAATTGTGTTATTGTTTGTCGTGGTAGATTTGTTGTTTTTTCACTTGTTAGAAGTTTCAGATTACTTTTACCCTTTTTATCAGACACCTATTAGAACTATCTTGTTGCTTATATATACATATGATCTTTCTAAGCTAAGTCTTCCTATGATGCCTACTGAGTATCATGTGTTTTGGTACTCATACTATACTTCTGTTCTTTTTAATGAAACTCCCAATACGAGCCACCCTTGGTAAGCATTGATCTTCCTTGGTCATCACGACTCAAATTATGGTAAGCTCCAGGCGTTTAGAGACTTGCGTCCTTCTCACTTTTTATAATAACTTGTGTTTTATATTTTGCTCAGTCAGTTCTCTTGTACATATATATTTTTTATACTTAGTAGCTCCTACATAGGTGGCACTAGGTCTGGGGATTTGGTTTTGTTCCAGTTTGTCTTCTTGGTCACTTTTAGGCCTTTTGTATAGTTTACATCGAATTACAGATTTATGATATGACCCGTTTCTTATATGATATTCTTGCCTTCCGCTTATTGTTAATGTTATTATTATATTTGAATTATTGTCTTCTGCAAGTTTGTGTTTTGGATTTTAGTCTTGTCTACTTGGGGGTAGGGCATTGTAGGCACCATCAAAGCTCGATCTTGGGTCGTGATATAGTGGAAAGAGATCTTTATGTTCACCATTCCCACTAGTACAAGAGCAAGTGCCTAGTAGAGTCTCGCAAATTAGAATGATAACTTCTGTATCCTATTTTTAAAGGCTATAGGGAATTTTTAGGAATATTTATCTTTTATATATCGTGCATCCATGACTGTTGCAGCTTTTGATTTTTCATTTGGTTGATTGTTTCTTAAATAATGAGGATGAGATCTTTTGTGGGTAGGCGAGAGCCTCCTACACAATGGCTAGAACCCCAACTAAGGGTCGAGGTCGAGGTCAACCAACAGGTTGAGGTAGAGCGCGAGCTACACCAGTCTCTTGAGATCAAGAGAGGGTACCATAACCAGAACTCGATATAGAGGTTGAGCATGTTCAGCATCAGTCAGATGGTATGGGGTTACCACAACCTCCAAAAGAATTTGTGTCTATGTCGGTTCTTGAGGACACTTTGGCAAGGATCCTTAGCTTTATGGAGAGTATGTCCTAGGTAATTCCTTTGCCCAGTACGCGAATTGGTCCTCAGTTTCGAGATAAGGCTCAGACTTCAGCCTAGGCAGGAGTTTCAGGTGTTCAGATATTAGAGCTGCAGCCTGCTGCTGCAACTCTTAGCTAGGTGGTATAGCCGACTCCAACAGTTGCACACCCTATGGCATGCATTCTTTTTATGTATATTGAGTAGCTAAAGAAGCTAGGACAGTTCATCAGATTGGGCCTTTCTAGCTTCACAGGTATAGTAGGCAAGGATGCCTATGAGTTTCTAGTCACTTGTCAGAAGAGGTTACATAAACTCAGGTTAGTAGAATCTTATGGAGTGGATTACACTGTTTTTCAGCGTGATAAGTCAGCAAAGAAATGGTGGAGGTCTTATCTTTAGCCCAAGCGAGTTGGGTCATCTCTGAGTACTTGGGCTGAATTCTCTAAGGATTTCTTGGAGAAGTATATACCTCGCAGCTTAAGGGAGCAGTTGTGGGATAAGTTTACATACTTGACTCTGGGATCATTATCAGTTGCAGAATATGAGACATGATTCCATGAGTTGGATAGACATGCGGCTATGCTTATGTCGACAAAGCATGAAAGGGTGCATAGATTTAATAGAGAACTCTTATTCCCACTTCGGATGGATACAGAGCATATGTTAGCATCATAATTGATCATGCACGCACCATTGAGAGGATCCATCACGAGGCCTATGGAGGCAATGAAAAGAGTCCCCATTATTAAGGTAGTTTTAGCGAGTCTCAATTCTATGGGAGGGTGTTTTTAGCAGAAGTTACCCATAGGAGTTGCAGCTCACTTGGCCGATTCAGGTAGCACTTCCTCTTACAAATTATTGTACTATTGAGGGTGCTAGTGGTTAGATTATTTTGGCTCCTATTCAAACTTCTCGGGGTAGATATTCGAGGTATTCAAGCCATGGTGGCAACTCATGTTTAGTTGAGTCATCTTAGCGGGTCAATTCTTGTAAGGGTTTTTATGAGTGTGGTGAGTTTGGCCACTTTTCTATAGAGTGTTGTACGGGTCAAACTTTCATACACTAGGGTCAATAGGTTATGTAGGTTTGTTCCCCTAGGACCCTAGTTCAGTTGAGTAGGGTTGTGCTCAAGGCGATAAGGGTGGTCCCCAAGATGATAGAAGTGGTCCACAGTCAGGTAGTCTAGGTGGACACCATATGTATGCTTTCCTAGGGAGGCCAGATATTGAGGCTTCGGATGTCATTATCATATGTATGATCTCTATCTCTCATTAGCTTTCCTATGCTTTATTTTATCTGGGATCTACTTATCATATGTGTCTACCTATTATGCTACTCGTCTATATGTGTTCTGTGAGCCTTTGTCTGTTCCTATGCTTATAGTTACCCCCATAGGTGATTCCTTAGTAGTGGATCGAGTGTATCGATCTTGTGTGGTGATTCTCTTGGGGTATGATACTAGGGTAGAGTTGATTATATTAGATATGGTAGACTTCTACTTGTGTTGAGCTATTTCATAGTGTATCCTATGTGGTGACTATCTTGAGATTAACTCTATTTTAAAGATAAGGTATGAGTTGAAAAGAGTTGAGTTTTGAGCTAAGTCCAAAAGAGACTAAATGAGTTAATTGAGTAAATACATTCACTTGAGATATGATCATAGTGAACTATATTTTTAGTAGTAGTATTGAGCACCGATTTCGATAAGAGTATAGAACAACTTGAACCCCATAAACTATATATCCAGCACACGATAGGATCGTACAATTCATTCGGGCGACTCCTCAAAGTCCCAAAAGAGGAATTTTATTGGATCGAGAGATGAGTTTGTGTCCCTTACCCTGGTAAGGTATTGGACGGATGTGGCAACAACAACAGTTTGTTGTATCATCATGTAGCTCATAAGTGATGGTTCTCAATTAGAGAAACTCCCCAAGAGTAAAATAATATACCTTTATACACTGAGTTGCATTTACTTATTCATATCTTTTAAAGTATTGTTTTACATAGATTGCATGCTTTATTGAGTTAAGCTCTTTCAGAGTTGAGTTCTTGAATTCAATTGAATATCCTTGAGTAGGTTTCTTTTCAGTTATTTTCCATACTGTATATTTTATATACTGATACTATTTGGCGCTGTATAATTTTATGATGCAGACACAGGTGATGGAGATCCTCAATAGGCACATCGTTGAAGATCAGTTTTCTACGCAGCTTTGGTGAGACATCTTTGCATTTAGAAGAACTCTTTAGTCTTTACTTTTTAGTCTTTTATTATTAGTATTTTAAGGTAGTCGTGGTCCTGTACCAGTATCCATTCAAAGTTAGTATTTAGAGACTTCACAGACTAGTCAGACAGTGTTGAGTTTATTTAGTTTATTTTTCTAAGATCATGTTTTCAAAAAGTTTACAATTATTATATTTATAGTATCTTGAGAATTTATCATAAGAAGTGCATTTTATAAGTCTTCATGCCCA
Organism: Solanum dulcamara; assembly: GCF_947179165.1. Lineage (NCBI taxonomy): Eukaryota > Viridiplantae > Streptophyta > Magnoliopsida > Solanales > Solanaceae > Solanum > Solanum dulcamara. Next base: position 48,478,785 of record NC_077241.1, read on the forward strand.
TCCTGATTTCTATTTTTATGTGTTAATTCTTCCGTTTAGTGAATTAGTCAGACTACGGGTTCACTGGGAACCAACAATAGTTTCTGAGTGCTGGCCACGCCTAGGGTGTAGACTCAAGGTGTGGGAAACTTAGTGTCATAACACAGAATGTCGATGAAGTCTATTAGAGTCAATCTTATGGGAGTGAAACGCGCCACATCTATAATAAAAAAGCTTTAGGACTTTAGAAATTATTTCACTTTTTTCATACAATTGTTCATGCTATAGACTACAACAGTATGAGGACTCCTTCTAATTCATGCATTTCACGATTTCAAATCATGCCTTCCGAAAGATCTTTGAGCCAGAAAATTTTTGCTGAGAATAGGATTCTGCCACCATAAGACCATGTAAGCCGAATAGTTAGAACCAAGGAGAAAATTCTCAAAATATTGAACTGATCCATGTGAACGAGTCACTCTACGGCTCGTATAGCTTTCTATGGCTCGCAAAATTGAGTCGTAGAGTGACCCCTTCAAAAAAAATGAGATATTGACTCAGGAGAGGTTCTACGACTCAACACGACAAGTTGTCATCCTATTGATAGGTCATGGAAACCCCTCATAACCCATGTTCAGAGGCCTTAATTCAAATATTCCTCAAGGCCAAGTCTATGACTTGCCAGGATGGGTCGTCGATATAATGAAGGGTTATAAAAACCACCCATCACAAAACTTCAGAGACCCTAGAATTTTCAGGTTTTGGGGACCTACAGGACGAGCCTTATGAAAGATCCGTAGACAAGTTGACAGGCCATAAACCTTACACATTCCAAAATTTTAGAGACTCATTTTTATGCTCTTTTCTCAGACCTACAGGACGATTCATTTAGATGACTCATTATCTCTTCGATGACCCATAGGAATGGTTTCGTAGTCTTAAAATTTGACGTTTAATGAAGAGAAATTGTATCTTTTCCCAAGTTCGGTTCAATGAACGTACACACTTTTAGGGCCAAATGTAAAGTCTATAAATATCAAATTGTTCAAATTTCCCTCCTATTCAATTCATTCTCCTAAATTTCCTAAGGTTAGGACTCTCAATTCTCTCAAAGTTTCTTCTTCAAACTCAAGATAGGGTTTCAGATTTCTTCCAAGGTTTCTTCTCAATTCTAAGTGAAATAAAGCAAGGTATGTGGGGATTGATTCATGGGCTCTTTTCACCCATGACATCCCAAAGATTCCTCAAGTTTTCATTCAATTTACAATTGATTATGAACCCTAATTTTAATGAATTGCATTGGGCTGATTTGATTTCATTTTTAGATGTTATCAATGATAATTATATGCATGTTCTCACTTGAATTGCATGTTTTCAAGTTGAATTATGAATTCACATGCATAAAACTAATTTCAAGTTATGATTATAAAGTTAAAGATGATTTTCATGAGATGATCATGAGTTAAATGATTTCAAGCTAAGTTTTCATGATTTAAAGTTAAGATTCAAGATGTTATAATGATGATCAAAGTTAAGATCTCACATGTTATCATAGTGTAATAAGTCCAATTTTCACACAATCATATTAAAGATGGTGATAAATATAATTCTCTCTGAAGTTATTGATTCTTATGAATCACTAAGTTAATGAGCTATTCCTAATAAGTTTTAAAGATGGACTATAGGTAGTTACTATCTTTCCCTATTATTTTATGATCATGTTTTAATGAGTTTTCATTGGGATAATGACTATGTCATGACCCAATCTCGTAGGCCGCGATTGGGGTCTGTCTTGGACCTCCCCCCATATAAATATCTATCAGTTATGATCAAGTCGAACTATAGACATGCAATGCATATAAATCAAGTGTAGTCGAACCAGACTACAAATAATACAATGCCATGAATCAGAGCCCTATTGGGCGATAATATTTTTACAAAACTGTAGCCTCTTTTATTTATATCACCTCATGAAAGGGCACGCAAGCTGATAAGACTGCCATAATATAATAATATATATCATACATCGCGTAGACCCAGCTGAATCAAACTGACATATACAACCCACATATACATTTCTGCAGACCTCTAAAAATATTATCGAGAACATATGGCGGGACAGAGCCCCCGCCATACCCCTGAATAGACAAAACAATTTTATACATTAATGGTCTGTATCAAAAACTAGGCTCCGATACAATGGAGCCTCCTCTAGCTGAGCTGAGCGGAATCCTAAGCTGACGGACTCCCAAAACCTGTAGTATATCTGCGGGCATGAAACACAGCCCCCCGAAGAAAGGGGTCAGTATGATATATATACTGAGTATGTAAAACATAACATAATACAACTGGAGGTATATCTGAAATAGAGAAGCAGGGGAACAAATTATCAAATCAGAAACCTATACCTATACACTGTGAATTACAAAAGCATGCATGCTCATATTATGGCCCTTTTAGGGGTCCGGTGAATCATATTTGTAAAACCATCATGGCTCCAGTGCCATCACCACCTTATTACAACACATCATCATATATATACATACGTATCCGTCCCTCTAGTGAGGGGTGGTGGACAATGCAGTGAATTGCATGAATCTGATAACCGACCCAGGACTCAGTGAAGAAGTATTACAGTATACACGAATAGAGTAGTGAGTAACTATATGCAATTTAAATCATATCTGAGACTCGACAGAATAAGAAAGTTAAGCTTTTGCCTGAGGACCCGAGTAGTCGTGTAGTCATCTTTAGCGTCCTCTAAATGCCATTATGGGCTGTCACAATTGAAATCTCAAGGACCCTAGACATGTATTAACATAGGGCTAAATCATTCATGAAATCAAAAAACTTGGTATCATAGGGTCTTTCAGACTTGGAGCCTGTACATTCATTATCTCCTTAATACATAGAAGTTTCCAGGGAACTAGTGCCACTATTACAAGAATTTGATATTCAAAAGTAAATAGGAAATGCTAAGAATGGAGTTACCCCGGAGTTCATATCATATTTCACTTACAACTAAGACATGCCAGAAAAGAAAGAGAACAAGCTTTATTTAGTCTGTACTTCCCTTCGTATGGTCATCATGTACCTATTTCATATCCGGCCCATCATGGGTCTCGATGACAAATTAGGGCATCATAACCTCATTTTCATATCAAGTACATATCAAGAGAAGGAGGAGACAGTTTTCCACACACTACTTTCTAACATATAGAAGCCTTAATAGGCAATACTCAATTCTTGCAGGAGTTCTAATACTAAGCAGTGGACAGGGATTATAAGGTGTACTTGGAGTTCTGGAAATGGAATTATCCCCTCATTTTACATACAATTTACTTGAGGCTAATACATGCCCAAAAGGAATGAAAAATAGCTTTACATACTTACTCCAAAACATGCCAAGGTGAAGCTTCACATACCTCATACGGGTTACTCTTTATCACGTTCGCCTCGTCGTCCTTTGCACCTATTCAACACGAAAGTAATACGAATATAAACTACTCTTGACTTTACAACACCTTAAGTTGCACCTTAGTATTCAGGGAACCTATTTCCTTATTCGTCTCCTCAACTAGTTCTTTAATTAGTTAAGGCGTTAACGAAAATTGGGCAGCATCTCCCCTATAATCCTATACGAATCCCTAATTACATCCTTAACACCTAAATCCAACCTAAAACATAACCAGCAGATCATATATATGTATAACATGGAAACATTACACAATATAAACTCCAAACAACTCGCTCAAAACTACGATGCCAAAATAAGATTTCTAGTTTCCATTTTGCAAAACCTTTAACCGTACGAAGCGGGGGTCATGTGGATGCAACTATAAGCTCCCCCGCCTCTTTTAGAAAACATTTATACCCTGCAACATACACCAGACAACCAGAATCATCCTCCACACACACAATGCCTCATTTCGACTATAATTTAACTACGACGACTTCAATTTCGATTATTTCTACCGTCGAGCATTTCCACGACTTTGTTCATACTTCCAAAAGTATAAAAGGTATATAATACACTACATAAAAATCCCATAAATTCCAAATTTAAATGAGAAGCCTTACCTTACCCGAAATTGGCCAAAACTAGCCAAAATTGCGCCTCGGAATTTCTTTAGTCGCACTGAAACTGTGTAGACTATTTGATGTCCATTTTGGCTGCACCAAATCATGATTTTATACTTATAATACCTCCATATAATCTTTTTATATGCTGGATAATTAATTTACGAAATAAAATTGGGACTTACCTATTTTTTCCTCCAAGTCGTCATGTTTTTCTCTCCACTTTAGGGTTTGCTTCTCTTTTTTTGCTTACTGAAGTTTAAGGCACCTAACTGAAGTATATGTTACATATACATACATATATGTGGTCTTAGGGGGTGACACGTGTCATCCCCTAAGGGGGAAACATGTCCAGACCCTATTGGGCCACCACATCCATGGGGCCCACCTTCCCCAAGAAGGTGGGTCACCTACTTGACCCCAAGCAAGTGGGTCACCTGCTTGCTTGAGGTGTTGCCATGTGTCACTCCCTCATTGTCTTCCACATGTCTTCTTTTTTTTCACTTCCTTGTGGGTCTGTAATCTCGTCTTATTTTAAGAGCCTATGTAATCCGTGCTACGCAAGCTTGGTATGTACTCAAATAGCTCAAGTGTATAAGACTTCAAAATTAGTAGCTTACGTAGGTAAATCGAGTCCTACGACTCATTTCTTGTCCTCCAACTCTTTCGGATTCTCCTGACTCTATTTCCAACCTTCTCTACTATGAGGTACCATATTCTCCCCTCCTTAGAGGCGTTTGCTAGTGTATGGACAGTGGGGATCTCCTGGCCACTTTCAAGAAGACTAGGAACACGTTTCAAGGTTCAAAAGTACGGGGTGTAACAGACTAAGCACAGAGGGGACTTCAAGTTGGGGTTTGGTCCGGTAACGCAGTTAGTTAACCAAGGAAATCCTAATAGCAACCTAAAGTCCCAAACTACGCTGCCGCATAGGTTGCCTTCCTGGCCTAGCTAGTGGATCCATATATAACACAGTTGAGTTGAGTTGAGTTATCTATGGAGTATGTCCTGGCAAGGTAGCCTCCCCTATCTCGATGCAAGAATCGGCGAATTCCATGTAATAGCTAGCATAGTCTTAGATGTCGATTAAAGGTCTTATCCCACACAAGTTGAAGTTAAGTTATGAGATGTCAAGTTATAAGTTTATGATAATGATATGCATTGACCATGAGTTTCTTATGTTTTAAAATGATTTTAAGCTCTATTCATGTTCATTATGTTTGGTCATGCATCTTATGGCATATTGATTACGTTCTTTTACTTTTTCATGCATACCTCACATAGTGCATTCAAATGTATTAACGCATAATTTTCCTACATTATCTCATAATGTAGGGATGGACGACACTCACAACCATCCTACTCGTGGCTGGAGATTGCCCTAGATTTTAAAGAAGTTGGTGAGTCCTCATTCTATCGAAAACATGACTTTTATTCATATTTCTATTGTTTCGACTTTTTTCTTTTGTTAGGGTGAGCTAGGAGCTTATCCTAAGACCTCATCGAAGATTAGACTAGATCCATAATTAGATGACTCATGTTGTACTCTGGTTTGGACGTATGTTGAGTTGTATTTCCCTTATACCCACTCCCTCGTGATGATTACTTCTACTTTTCTTTATCTTATTCTTTACCTTATGTATGCGATGTATGCTAAGATGGCATATGGTTGGGGTCCCTTGCATCCCAATTGCCGTATCGCAGCTTGGCCCTAGTTCAGGTCGTGAAAAACTTGGTATTAGAGTACAAGATTTAGAAAATTCCTAGAGAGTCTAACATGCCTATTTAAGTAGCATCTTATTCATTGGTGTGAAGCGCGCTACATACATGAATAGAAGGCTATGAAACATCTGAGGAAAGTCCTAGTTCTTTCATGATATATGTTGTGTGGTTGAGTGGTTAATTCTTTTCCCTTTAACACTTGTTCTTTACAATTTTCAGAAGATGCCTCCACAAAATATCCCAATTAAAGAAACGTGGTTGAAGAGGAGCAACAACTTCAAATGATCCTATGAATGATCAAGTTTCTAATGCTGAGTTCTGAGTGGCGTTTCATGTCCTTTCTTAAGCCATTACGGCTCAAGTAAACCATGAGTTGGTAGCTCCCATAAACCCAAATATGGGTACAGTGGAGACAAGAGTTTATGATTTCATGAGGATGAATCCTCTGAAGTTTTGGGGTTCTAAAGTTGATAAAGATCCCCCAGAGTTTGTTGACGGTATCCATAAAATTGTTGAGATCATGGGGATTAGCCTAGTTGAGAGGTCAGAGTTGGCCACATACCAATTGAGGGGTGTTTCTCAAATTTTGTTTGATCAATGGAAAAGTGAGAAGCCTAGAGAGGTGGAGCCCATGACTTGAGACAAGTTCAAGGGGGTGGTTTTTGATCGCTTTTTTCCATTGGAGTTGACGGAGGACAAATTGCAAGATTTCATCAACCTTAATCAAGGTGGTATGAGTGTGAGGGAGTAGGCCCTCAATTTTCAAAAAATGCTAGATTTATGGTTGTCGACTTAAGAGCTCGTATGACCAAGTTCATATCAGGTGTGTCAAATATGGTTACAATGGAGTGCAAAATGGCTGTGTTGATTTGGGAGATGGATATATCTAGACTCATGACCTATGTGGAGAAAATTGAGAGTGAGAAGCTAAATGTAAAGAATATGGAGTCCAAGAGGCCAAGGACCGATGATAGTGAATTCTCTCATGCTAAATCCAAAAGTGGTAGACATCCTCATTTTTGCCAAAAGTACTCCGGTAAAGGGTCTTCGAATGCCACTACTCCAAGACTTGACAAGGATAGGTTTACCAACCCTAAACCTCAAGGAGGTGCTCCTATTGGCCAAGTAACTCCCGCATGTAAGAAGTGTGGTAAGAACCACAAGGGTGAATGTCTAGATGGGTTGAATATGTGATACTAGTACGGTAAGCCTTATCATTATGCTAAAGAATGTAAGGTCAAAGATGTTCGTCCTCAAGGCCAAGTTGCATAAGGTGCCAAAGTGCAACCAAAGGGTGGTGAACACAACAACAGATTTTATGCTCTCCATGGTAGGCAAGAGGTGGAGGAGACTCCCAATTTTGTTATCGGTATGTTACAGGTCTTTCACTATGATGTTTATGCCTTACTTGACCCGGGTGCAAATTTGTCCTTTGTTTCCCCTTATGTGGCCATGAGATTTGATGTTAGTCCTGAGATATTGTTAGAGCCTTTCTCAGTTTATACTTTTGCAGGTGAGCCAATTGTGTCTAAAAGAATCTATAGAAGTTGTTTGGTTACAGTCTTCCATAAAGTTACCCTACGTGATCTAGTTGAGGTTGAGATGACCGATTTTGATGTTATCCTTGTTATGGATTGGCTATATGCATTTTATGCTTCGATTGCTTGTATAACCCGTGTGGTTGAGTTTTAATTCCTAAATGAGCTAGTCCTAGAATGGAAGGGTAGTAATTTTGTATTTAAAGGTCAATTCATTTCGTGTATTGAATCCCAAAAAATGATTTCCAAGGGTTGTATTTACCATTTTGTGAGGGTTAGGGATGAGAATTCTGAAGCCCCTATTCTAGAATCGGTCTTTATTATTAACGAGTTTCCAAATATATTTCCCGATGATTTACCCGGTGTCTCTCCCAAAAGGGAGATTGATTTTGGCATAGACCTTCTTTCGGATACCCAACCTATTTTTATTCCTCCTTACCATATGGCTCCGGTGGAGTTAAAGGAGTTGAATGATTAATTGAAAGACTTGTTAGACAAAGGTTTCATTAGACCAAGTATATCCCTATGGGGTGCTTCCTTTTTGTTTATTATAAAGAAGGATGGTTCACTACGTATGTGCATTGACTATCGGCAATTGAACAAAGTAACCATCAAGAATAAATACCCAATTCCGAGGATAGATGATTTGTTTAATGAATTGCAAGTGGTAAGTTACTTCTCTAAGATTGATCTATATTCCGTCTATCACCAATTAAGGGTGAGGGAGTGTGATATTCCCAAGATGATATTTTGAATAAGATATGTCCATTATGAGTTCCTAGTCATGTCGTTCGGTTTGACCAATGCTCCCGCGGCTTTCATGGACTTGATGAATAGAGTGTTTAAACAATATTTGGACGTAATTATAATTGTGTTTATTGATGATATATTGGTTTACTCCTGGAATGAGGAAGAGCATGCTAATCACTTGAGAATTGTGTTGCGAACTCTAAGAGATAAACAATTATTTGCCAAGTTCAACAAATGTGAGTTTTTTTTATGGTTGGTGGCTTTTCTTGGTCCCATTGTGTCCGGTGAAGGAATTATATTCGATCCTAAGAAAATTGAGGCAGTGAAGAATTGGCCTAGACCATTTTCTTCTTTGAATATTAGGAGTTTCTTGGGCCTAGTCGGATACTATAGGATATTTATGAAAGGGTTTTTATCAATCTAATCACCTTTGACCAAGCTGACTCAAAAGAAGGTGAAGTTTCAATGGTCAAAAGCTTATGAAAATAGTTTTCAAAATTTGAAAGATCATTTCACTACCGCTCCTATCTTGACTCTACCAGAAAGTTCTGATGGTTTTGTGGTGTATTATGACGTATCAAGGGTTGATCTTAGTTGTGTATTGATGCAACAGGTAAGGTAATAGCCTATGCTTCTAAGAAACTTAAGATGCATGAACAGAATTATCCAACCCATGACCTTAAGCTAGAGGCAGTTGTATTTTCTTTGATGGTGTCATGTGGATGTGTTCACCAACCACAAGAGTTTACAGTATGTATTTAAGCAAACAGATGTGAACCTACGGCAAAGAAGATGACTCGAATTATTGAAGGACTATGATATGAGTATATTGTACCATCCAAGCAAAGCTAATATTGTCGCCGATGCACTAAGTAGATTCTCCATGAGTAGTGTGTCATATGTTGAAGAAGATAAGAAATAATTGATTAAAGATGTTCATAAATTGGCACGTTTATATGTATGGTTGGTGGACTCCTATGATGGAGATGTTCTTATTCATAATGGTTCGAAATCATCTCTTATTACGAATGTTAAGACCAAATAGGACTATGATCCAATGTCAGTTGAGTTGAAGAAGTCAGTTGCCGAAAAAGTCATTGAGGCTCTCTCCTAATGGGGAGATGGTGTTCTACATTACCAAGGTCATTTGTGCGCACCTAATGTTGATGGGTTGAGATATTTGATATTGAATGAAGCCCATAGTTCCAATATTTAATTTATCCGAGTTACACCAAGATATATCTTGACTTGAAAGAAATGTATTGGTGGAATGGCATGAAAAAGTATGAGCGGAGTTTGTAGCTACGTATCCAAATTGCCAACAAGTCAAAGCCAAGCATTAAAGACCGGGAGGTCTAGCCCAAGATATTAAAATTCCTACTTGGAAGTGGGAAGATGTGAATATGGATTTTGTAACAGGTTTGCCTCATACTAAGAAGCAATATGATTCCATTTGGGTTGTTATAGATTGGATGACCAAATTGGCTCTTTTTCTATCGGTTGAGACTTCTTACGATGCCAAAGATTATGCTAAGTTGTATGTTCGTGAATTGGTAAGACTTCATGATGTTCCCTTGTCCTTCATATCTGATCGGGGTACATAATTCACTTCACTCTTTTAGAAGTTGTTTCAAAAGGGTCTCAATACAAAGGTTAAGTTAAGTACCACTTTTCATCCTCAAGCTGACGATCAAGCTGAAAGAACGATCCAAACTTTAGAAGATATGCTAAGGGAGTGTGTTATTAATTTTAAAGGATGTTGGGATGAACATTTGCCATTGATTAAGTTTTCCTGTAATAATAGTTATCACTCTAGCATCCAAATGGCTCCTTTTGAAGCATTGTATGGGAAAAGATGTAGGTCCCTAGTGAGATGGTTTAAAGTAGGTGAGTTGGCCTTAATTGTACCAGATTTGGTGATAGATGTTATGGAAAAAGTAAGACTCATAAGAGAGAGGTTTAAAATGGCTCAAAGTCATTAAAAGTCCTATTCTGATGCTAGGAAATAAAAGCTTGAATTTGAGGTGGATGATTGGGTCTATTTGAAGGTTTCACCCATAAAGGGTGTAATTCGATTTGGCAAGAAAGGAAAATTGAGTCCTAGATACGTTGGACCTTATAAGATATTGAGACGTGTTGGTAAGGTGGCTTATGAGTTAGATTTTCCACTTGAGTTAGCTATGGTTTTCCATGTATCTATGTTGAGAAAGTTGGTAGGTGATCGAAACTCTATTGAAATATATAAGTGTTGAGGAGGATTTGACTTATGAAGTGACTCCGATGGAAATCTTAGACCGGCAAGTTAAGAAGATAAGTAACAAAGAAGTTGTGTCCGTCAAAGTGTTATGGAGGAATCAATAAGTAGAAAGTGCTACTTGAGAGGCAGAGGTGGATATAATGAAACGATACACGTACCTCTTTCCTTCTACTCAATCCTAAAGTAGTAAGTTGTTCTTATTCAAATTAACTAAACTCTTACGTATTTAGTTCCTCCTATGTCATTCTTATGCATGCATGTTCATGGAAAGGTTGATTTTAAAGTCATGACTTTATGTTAAGTTGTAGTTTTCATGTTTCATGCATTTTAATATGTCATCATGTTCATGTTGGGTTGATAGTCCTCTTTCCATATCCTACCTACAATTAGTTACTCTTATTCAAGGACGAATGTTTCGAAGGGGGAGATATTATAAGACCCCATAAGTCGGAAAGTTGGAACCAAGGAGAAAATTCTAAAAATCTTGAACTGACCCATAGTCACTCTATGGCTCGTAAAGTTGAGTCGTAGAGTGACCCCTTCGAATATAATGGGATGTTGCCTCAGGAGAGGTTCTATGACTCAACAGGATGAGTCGTCGTCCTATTGACGGCTCATAGAAACCCCTCGTAACCCAAATTCAGAGGCCTTGATTTAAAGATTCCTCAGGGCCAAGTCTACGACTTGCTAGGATGAGTCATATAAATAATGATGGGTTGTAAGAACCACCCGTCACAAAACTTCAACAACCCTAGAATTTGTAGGTTTTTGGGACCTGTAGGACGAGCCTTATTAACAATCCAAAGACAAGTTAACGGGCCGTAAACCCTACCCATTCTAAAACTTCAGAGACTCGATTTTATGCTCTTTTCTCACACCTACAGAACGATTCATTTAGATGACTCATCATCCCTTCGACGACTCATAGGAACGGTTTCATAGGCTTAAAATTTGAAGTTTAATGAAAAGCAATAGTGTCCTTTCCCAAGTTTGGTTCAATTAATCTTGTCACTTTTATGGCCAAATTAAAAATCTATAAAATATCCAATTCTTCAAATTCCCCTCCAATTCAATTCATTCTCCTAAATTTCCTAAGGCAAGAGCTCTAAATTCTCTCAAGTTTTCTTCTTCAAACTAAAGCTAGGGTTTCAGATTTCTTCCAAAGTTTCTTCTCAAGTCTATGTGAAATAAAGCAAGGTATGTGAGGATTGATTCATGGGATCTTTTCACCCATGAAGTCCCAAATATTCCTCAAGTTTTCATTCAATTTACAATTGATTATGAATCCTAGTTTTTATGAATTGCATTGGGCCAATTTGATTTTGTTTTTGATGTTATCAATAATCATTATATGAACGTTCTCACCTGAATTGCATGTTTTCAAGTTGAATTATGAATGCACATACATAAAGCTAATTTCAAGTTATGATTATGAAGTTAAAGATAATTTTCATGAGTTGATCATGAGTTCAATGATTTCAAGCAAAGTTTTCATAATTTAAAATTGAGATTCAAGAAGTTATGATGATGATCAAAGTTAAGGTATATTCTTATAGTGTGATAAGTCTAATTCTCATACAATTATGTTAAATATTGTGATAAGTACAATTCTCACCGAAGTTATTAATTCTTATGAATCTTTAAGTTAATGAGCTATTCTTAATAAGTTCTAAAGATAAATTGATAGGCAGTTACTATCATTCCCTATTATGTTATGATCATATTTTAATGAGTTTCAATTGGGATATTGAGTAAGAACCAAGAGGACTTCAAGGTGGAGTTCATTCCGGTAACACAGTTAGCTACCCAAGGGAATCCTAGTAGCAACCTAAAGTCCCAAACTGCATTGCTCACATAGATTGCCTTCATGGCCTAGCTAGTGGATCTACATATAGCAGAGTTGAGTTAAGTTTAGTTATATATGGAGTATGCCCTAGCAAGGTATCCTCCCTAGTGTCAATAGAGGAGTCATAGGCTCGCATGGTCTTAGATGTCAGTTAAAGGTCTTATCCCATACATGTTGAAGTTAAGTGAAGAGATGTCAAGTTATAAGTTTATGATGAAGTTTTATGATATGTATTGACCATGAGTTCCTTATGTTTTAAAATGCTTTTAAGCTCTATTCATGTTCATCATTATTGGTCATGCATCTTATGGCATATTGATTACGTTATTGTATTGGTTCATGCATACCTCACAAACTTAGAATATTCAAATATACTAATGCATATTTTACTTACATTGTCTCATAATATAAGGACTGACGACACTCACGACCATCCTTCTCGTGGCTAGAGATTTCCCTAGATTCTAAAGAAGTTGGTAAGTCCTTATTCTATCTAGGATGTGACTTTTATTCATATTCCTATTATTTCGACTTTCTTCTTTTGTTAGGGTGAGATAGGAGGTTGTCCTAAGCCTCTGTAAAAGATTAGACTAGAGGCATAATTAGATGGCTTATGTTGTAGTCCGGTCTGGATGTATGTTGAGTTGTTTTTCAGTTAGACCCATTCCCTTGTGATAATTACTTCTTCTTATCTTTATCTTGTTTTTTACCTTGTGTATGCGATGTATGCTAAGATATCTTGTGGTTGGGTCCCTCGCATCTCGATCATCGTATCATAGCTTGGCCCTAGTTTGGGTCATAACAGCCACTTTCCAGAATGCAGACTCAAAATAGAGACCGAACAGCTAAAAATAAAGTTGAGAATGGAAGTCAAGAGGTTCCACAGACTTCCATCCTTCTATGAATTTAGAGGAAGAATTTAGAGGAGCTATCTCTAAGCTCATACAATGGATGGCTGCATAGTCTGGTCGTTAAATACCCCAATCTTGAGCTCTAGTTCTCAATAGTCATCTGATTCTAATAGAATTCATGACTTCCTAAGGATGAACCCACCAGTATTAATTAGATCCAGAGTTGAAGAGGATGCCTAAAACTTTATTGATGATATGTGGAAGATTCTGAAGGCAATGTATGCTAATGAGATAGAGGGAGTTGAACTTGTCTCCTACCAGCTAAAAGATATTGCTAATGTCTGGTACAATTAGTGGGGAAAAAGTTGAGGGGAGGATGTCGAGCCACAAGTCTGGGATGATTTTGAAAATGCATTCCCAGAACACTTCTTTCCGCGAGAGCAAAGGGAAATGAAAGTTGAGGAATTTTTTAATCTGAAGTGAAAGGGGATGACTGTCAAGAAGTATAGCCTCAAGTTTATCCAACTATCCAGGTATGCTACAGAGATGGTTCCCGATGTGAGAGCCAAGAGTAGGAAGTTTGTGTCTTGTCTGAGAAGACATGTAAAGAAGGAGTATTAGACAAGCTTGTTACTTTCAGATAGATACCTCCAGACTCATGGAGTTGAGGATAATAATAAGAAGGATAGAGAAGAGCACCAAAGAAAGAAGTCTAAATCCACAGGTAATGAGTGCAACCATCAGAAAGTGGTAATGGTAATTAATTCTTCTTTCAGAAGAGGTCATCTGATTATGCACCATCTTCAGCGAGCGCACATGCAGCCAATAACAGAAATGACCAGAGTCTCAAGATAAACAGAATTTCAGAGCTCAAGCCTCTCAGTCTCAAGGTAGTATAGTGCAGAGTTCTTTATGTAGGCCGCCTTATGGTAAATATTGTAGAATACATTTGGGAGAGTGTCGAGATGGAATTAATGGTGGTTACAAGTATCTCTAGATGGGTCACTTCATGAAAAAATATCCATCAAATAGATAGGGTAATGGGGGCAACAAATACCAATATTCTTCGACAGCACCATCAAGTAAAATTAACTAGAGAGTTACTACTTAGAGGACAGGTGGAGGTTCAAACACTCTATATTCATTGGCTAGTGATGGCATTCCTACGCCATATTATTTAAGGTGATGGTATTTAAATAGATTTACAGAAAATTAAGGCAATAAAGAATTGGCCCAGACCCACATCCCCGGCTGACATAAGAATTTTCTTAGGTTTGGTTGGTTACTACAGAATATTTGTAGAGGAATTTTCATCCATATCATCTACATTGACTAAGTTGATTCAGAAGAAAACTAAGTTTCAATGGTTTGAAGCTTGTGAGAAAAAATTTTAGTAGTTGAACAGTCTGAATGTGGCTCCAATATTGTCTCTACCAAAGAGAACAAATGGTTTTGTTATTTATTGTTATGCGTCCAGAGTTTGACTGGGTTGTGTATTGATTCAAAGAGGTAAATTCATAGCCTATGCATCCAAACAACTTAAGATCCACTAGAGGAATTATCCAACTCATGATCTAGAGCTGGCAGCTGTAGTATTTCCTTTGAAAATATAGAATCATTATATTTATGGTGTGCATGTGGATGTATTTACTGATCACAAAAGCCTTCAATATATTTTTAGTTAGAAAAAGTTGAACTTGAGGAAGATGAGATGGCTTGAGCTTCTCAAGGATTATAACATGCGCATTCTCTACCACCTAGATAAAGTTAGTATTATTGTTGATGCTCTTATCATGTCATCCATGGGGAGTACTGCTCATGTGGAGGAAGGACGGAAGGAATTAGCTAAGGAAGTGCCTATACTTGGACATTTGGGAGTCTATCTTGTTGACTCAAATGAAGGTGGTGTCATTATTCAGAATGGGACCGAGTCTTAATTAGTGATGGAAGTAAAGGAAAACCAAGACCAAGACTTCATCCTACTTCAGTTAAAGGAAGATTTTCACAAGCAAAAAGTGATGGCTTTTGCAAAGGAGGAGATGGGGTGTTGAGGTATCAAAATAAATAGTGTGTACTGAATATTGATGGTCTCCAAGACAGAATCATGACTGAGGCCCATAGATCCATATATTCAATTAATTCGGGTTCTACCAAGATGTACCATAACTTGAGAGAAGGCTATTCGTGGAGCAGCATGAAGAGAGATGTTGATGACTTTGCTTCTAAGTGCCTAAATTGTCAGCAAGTCAAAGTTGAACATCAAAGGCCTTGTGTAGTAGCTCAAAATATAGAACTTCCATAGTGGAAATAGAAGATGATTAATATGAAATTTATTACTGTCTTACCGCGATCTTGTTAATAACATGATTCAATTTGGGTGATTGTAAACTACATGACTAAATCATCCCACTTCTTACCGATTAAGATAATAGATTTAGCGGAGGATTATGCTAGATTGTACATTCATTAAATTGTCAGACTTCATGGATTCCCTTTATCTATCATCTCAAATGGAGGTTCTCAATTCACTACTAAGTTTTGGAAGTCATTTTAGAAAAGTTTAGGCTTAAAGGTGAATTTCAGTACTGCTTTCAATCCTCAGATAGATGGTCAAGCCGAGCGTACAATTCAGACTCTTGAGGACATGTTGAGAGCTTGTGTCACTGATTTCAAAGATAGTTGGGATGATCACTTGCCTCTTATTGAGTTTTCTTACAATAATAGTTTTGACTCAAGCATTCAGATGGCTCCTTATGAGGATCTTTATGGGAGGAGATGTAGATCACATATTGGTTGCTTTGAAGTTAGTGAAACTGAGTTGATAGGCCAAATTTGGTTCATCAGGATATGGAGAAGGTGAAGATTATCCAAGAAAGGTTGAAAACCACACAAAGTCGTCAAAGTCCTACACTGATGTTTGAAGAAAGGACTTAGAGTTTGAGGTAGATGATTATGTATAGTTGAAAGTTTCACCTAAAAAGGGTGATATGATATATGGGAAGAAAGGGATGCTTAGTCCCCATTACATTGGTCTTTATCAAATTATAAAAAGGATTGATAATGTAGCTTATGAGTTAGAGTTGTCATCAGAGTTAGCAGTTGTTCATCCTGTGTTTCACATTTCTTTGATTAAGAAATATTTGGGAGATCCTTCACTCATTGTTCCTATAGAAAACATTGGTGTGAAAGATAGTTTATGTTATAAGGTGATTTCAGTTCAAATCCTTGATCATCAAGTTCACAAGTTGAGGACCAAGGAGGTCACTTCAGTCAAAGTACTATGGAGGAACCAGTTTGTTGAAGAGGCTACATGGAAAGCCAAAAAGGATATGAAAGATAAATACTTGCATATATTCATTCATCCTTTTATCCTAGTATCGACGATGAAGGTAATACATCTTTTCCCATTCCATATTGAGTAGTTATTCATGAGTTTGAGTCTTTGAGTTATTACATTGCATTCATGCCTTGTGTAAATTCTTAGCTTTGTCATCATTCGAGGATGAATGATCCCAAGAGAGTGATATAGTAACACCCCAAATTATTTTAACTTAGATCAGTCCTAAAGAGCCCAGAGAAAGTGAGTACAGTACACTGCCAGTGAGCCATGAGTTGACACTTACGACTTGTAGAAAGTTTATGAGTCGTAGGTGGGACTCATAGACCCAATATATACTTAGAAATATTTGAGTTGGTAAGACTCTTTCTATGGATGGTTTTTACGGTCCGTAAAAGTTTTTACGATCTTAGGAAGGGTACGTAGAAGTGACCCTGAGCCCAATCTTCAGAACAAATTCTATGAACCATTTCTACGACCCGTCTAATTGTCTATGAACTATAGGGCTAGTTCACATATCCCATGTCATATTCAATTAGCTATTGGAATATGAATCAAGGTTCCACGAGTTTGGTCTACGACCCATAAAAGAATATGTAGACCCAAACCTTTAAGGATACCCAATGAGATTCTACGAGCAATTCTATTCATAAGGTTTACGACCCATAGAAAGAGTCTGTAGAACCATAGGTTTCAAAATTTAGTAAGCCCAACTTTTGGACCTCAGTTCCTATATTTGGTCTTTGACGGTCGGTAGAAGGTTGTATGGTCCATAGAACGACCCATAGGCGACCTAAGGTAGTTTTAATAATGGGTAAATAATCTTTTCCCATCTTTTCCAAACCAAAATCCCAACCTTTTGGGACAAAATAAGCCCCATATCAGTACCCCACAATGATTTTCTCTCATTAACACTCAGATTATTCAATAGCAAGGATTAGAGAGGAGAAAAGCTAGGGTTCAAACATGAGCATTGAGTTTTTCAATTTTTGCCAAGATTATCATTCTTCCAGGTATGTAAAGGCTAACAATAGCGTTGGACTGAGTTTTTCCTTGCGCCCTACATTTTCCTTCAATCAGTATGAGTTTAATTTTGAGAATTTAATCAGTTATATTAAGTTTTTGAGTTAATTATGTTATCTCTCTTGGAGTCCCTTGTATATTCATTCCTATTGTAATCATATCCATAATATGAGTTCTTGAGTTTACTGTTCATGTTTACATTTCCATGAACCCTAATTGATTATTTATAATTTCTTCTTATCATCCATTGCTTTGAGTTAAAGAATGATATTATTTCGATTATTGATTGAGAAAAGAGTTTGAGTATTCTATACTACATGAGTTCATAAAGCTATATATTATTGATATTATGAATATTTTATCGAGTCTAAGTGAGTATGAGTATTGGAAATAAACAATATTTTTAGAAGAGTTTGATGAGATATGAGTAGTATTATAAGCATCTTGATTAAAGAGTACGCATAAAGAGTTGAGAAGAGTTTGAGTTTTTCAATGTAAAGTTCGATGAGACTAAATGGGTTAAATTATGAGTATTTTCACTCACCTGAGTATGAGAATAATATTATATTTTGAAAGTATTATTAAGTGCTGATTTGGGTAAAAAGTCAAATAACTCAAATCCCCACAAATTAAGTAGCCAATGTAGGATAGGATCGTACCCTTGGTTCGGGCAGATCCTTATTTCAATCCCTGATACAAAGTTTATATGGATCCATGAGATGAGTTATGTCCCTTATCCTTGAAAAGTATTGGACAACTATGGCAACAACAATAGTTCGTTGTATGCTCATAGTGATAGTTGTCGGTTTGAAAAACCCCCTAAAGAGTAAGTATTATTTTCATAACGAGTTGTATTCACTTGCTTATATTTTATAACGCATTGACTTATTTCATATTTGTATTCTTTATTTTGAGTTGAGATATTTCAATATGCATTCCTTCGAGTATTCTTGAGTATGTTTTCTTTCAGCCATTTTACATGTTGTATATTTCATGTACAAACGTCATTTGGCGCTAGATCATTTTATGATGCAGATAAAGATGTTAGAGATCCTCAACAGGAGCATTGTTGAAGATTAGTTCCTTTCAGGTTTTGGTGAGACCTCCTTACATTTGGAGGAACTCTTTTGGTTTATCAATCTTTATCTATTAGTCCTTTAAGGTAGTCGTGGGCTTGTCCCAATACCTTTCTAGAGTCATTAGAGGCTGCATATATACTTACAGAGTATGGAGTTAATTTCAGTTTTCAGAATTTGTGTTTTAAACAACCTTTATCTATCTAGAGCATTAGAAACTTATTTTGAAAAGTATTAATTATATTCTTTTGCATGCCCATCTGAATTATCTTTTATTGTGAGTTAAGTCTTCTGCTAAGTAGTAGGCATGCCAAGGTTTCACTTTGAAACCAACAATGGTTTTTGGGTATCTACCATGCCTAGGGTGTAGATTCGGGGCATGACAGATTGTCAGTTATTTAATAAGTTTAGCAAGTGTGATTTTTTGTTAATGTCGGTAGAATTCCTAGGACATATTATTTTTGTAGAGGGCATACATAAGACCCCAAAAGTTTGAAAGTTGAAAAATGAGGTTTATAGAAGGGTTCCAAGAAAAATGCAGCTTTTTGGCACCAGATGGCCTTCATAGAGCTCTCCACGGGCCTTGAAGTAGACCACGGGCCGTGAAGAGCCACCGTGGTCCATCCTGGTGCATATTGGATCATGGGTGAGAACCATGAGAGGGACCACGACCCATGGTGAGCACCACCAGCCGTGGTGTCCTTTGTGGAGGTCATCCCTTGAAACTTAAAGTAAAGCCCATCACCACGACCACCACCAAGGGCCGTGGTGGGCCCTCCAAGAAGGTGCCATTTCAGTTAAGTTTTATTTTGGTCTTTTACTTATGATCTCATTAATAAATGTGGATGATTTTTAAGGATTTATTCTATCCTACTAACTACTCTAAGCCTCCTAACTCTCTCATTCTTACCCTAACAGTCAAAACCCAAAATCTCCTCTCTAAAGTCTCTCTTAAGAGCATTCTTCTTTCTCAAGCAATTCAAAGGGAAAATCAAGTCAAGTTTTCAAGACAAGAACAGGTTAAGTTTTCTAAGATCTAAAGTATGTAAGAATTCATCCATGGGTCCTTTAACCCGTGGAGTCTCGAGTTTCTCTCAAAATCTCTTATGAATTCTTCTTCTAAAAGCCCTAGTTTTAAATTTGCATTGGGTCTTCTTACTTATGATTATTCTCATGATTATTGAATAAATTATGCATAATTTAAATCATATTGCATGATTTCAAGTTGAATTTTAATGACCCATATTATATGCTATTTCAAGTATGTTTTCAAGGAACTATAATCATGATTTTCAAGTGATTTCAATGAAATATTTATGAATGATTACCAAGGTTTATGAATGACTCATAAAAGATTATGAATGATGTTTCAATGATGTTATAAGCAGGAAGTTATAGTGTGATAAGGTAGTTCTCACACAATTATCTTGAAGTGGTGAAAGGACATTCTCACCAACTCGTGAATTTTTATGAATCGATCATGTTAATGAGCTATTCTTATGGTTTTCTTATGATGAGGATTGATATCTACTATTTTCTTTCCTTATAATGTTAATGACTATGTTTTCATGAAGTTCTATTGAGATAATTACTAGGCATCGAGAGGAATTTAAGGTGGGGTTCGTTCGGTAGCCAAAGTAGCTATCCAAGAGTATTCTAGTAGAAATCTTTAGTCCCTAAATACATTGTCCGTGTAGGTTTAAAGTGCCAATATGGTGTAGCTAGTGAATCCATATATAGCACAAAGTTAGAGGAAGTACCATCTACCTTGGCAAAATAGCCTCCCCTTTCTCGATGTGGGAGTACATTAGATTTCATGTTATAACTCACATGGTCTTATATGTCGGTTAAAGGTCCTATCCAACATCAACGTAAATGAAAAGGTATAAATTTCTAATGATGATGTTTTGATGCATTGACCATATGATTATGATGTTTTAAGGGTTTCATGGTTTTACTAATGTTTTAACTATTGGTCATGCATCTTATAATTCATATTGATTATGTTCTATATTCATTGTTCATGCATACTTCTCACATACTTAGTTCATTCCATATACTAATACATACTTTTTCCTAAATTTTATCATAATGCAGGATCGGAAAATTATCGCGCACCTCTTATTCGTGAATAGAGTTACGCTTGTACTTTCACTTATGGTGAGTCCTCATGCTTCGAGGACAAGACTTTCATCTTATATCATTCTTATGGCTTTATTATGTTGTCATGGGTGAGTTAGGAGCTTGTCTTATGCCCCATCTAGTTGAGTAGAGACATCTTGGATGTCATGGAGTTAATGATTTTCTCATGAACCCATTCTATATAAGTAATTTCGATATGAATTTAAGTTTCAATGATGTGCATGTATTATGGTATGAAAGATTTATGAAATTAAGAACGCTTTTAAAGAAAGTATCAATTAGTTTTTATTAAAATTGAGGCTTCAGAATGAAGTACCTCGTATGATGAAAGAATGATATGATTTAGCCACTTTCAATTGAAATGCCCTTTTTACCATGAAAAGACTATCATGATTTAGGTGTTTTCGATTAAGTGTCTCTTATGAGTATGCTATGAAATATTATTTTAAAGGAGCTATTCTTGTGATATAAAGTTATAAATGATTTGGTATTACTAGATTCTTACCATTTCAACGGTTATGAATATGATACGATTATGTATGTTTTTCTTTGGGAGACATAGATTTTTGTATTATGGCCTTGTACTCAGATTTTTAGGTATTATGTTGAGTGGAGCTTTTGAGACTTATATTCCTCTTCAACGATTATGTTGTTGTCTTAATGTCATGCTATGTTAAGCGGTTCGTTTAGAGTCTCTCGATATTCTATTCATCATGTCACGTCTAGGAGGTAGTCTTGGATCGTGACAAAAGCATAGCCCTGTGGTGAATGCATAATTTTTTTTAGTCATAAAATTAGAATGGGCCTAAGGAACAGTGAATGGAGGCACTGAAGGTACTGGAGCAGAGTACATCTGAGGAGTAGTGAATGGTGTATCCTGATAATATGTTGGATGTCAAGCTCTACCAGGGACATAAGGCACCGGAGAAAAGTGCATTTAAAGAGCCGATGAAAGGAGAGTAGAAGCATCGTTAGGATCTATAGGCCTCCTAGCTGATTTCTTACTACTCTTTCTTGATTTACTACTGTTGCTATCTCGACCTCGATCACCAATACCTGATCACATCTGCCTACAAGTTTGCATTTATATAAAGAAATTAACAAATATTGAATTCATTAATTAAAAACATAAACCAACATGCTAGTCATTATTCTCCCTCCTCCCTCCTCGCTTGTTTTATTTTTGTCATTCTTCCATTCTTCCTTCTCTCTTATTTCAAAATAAAATTCTACCTAGTAAATATGTCATATGTCACTATACCTTCAGACCACAACTGTTTTAATATCCGTACATGGATAACCACCAAATGACGCTTGTCATGAATAATGAGTGTAACATATATGTGCTATTTATACATAAACACAATTGATATAGATAATAAGATTCTATAATTTATGTCGTGTGGTGCGGAGTATGTATCATGCTAATAACTTGCCATATATTTTGGCCTCGACACTTATGAAATGGAATGTTCTGATCCGCCTCCAACTCGTTTTACGGATCAGGGAATTCCTTAAGTCAGTAAACATCATATCTATCTATACTACTCCCGCAAAAGGTGATGTCTCGATTCTGGTAAAGCAACATGGCTTCTACCTTTTATATATATCTTAAAAGCATGACCAAGAACAAAGAGAAGAAAAATTCTTCTTAGTACTTTATCAACAAACCATCAGAATAAAACATGATACTTATTCGAAATTGATTTTAGAATGATAAACTCACTGTTTGACGTCTCTCTCTCTATATATATTAGCTTTAAACAATTTTGCTTCTTTCCTTTTAAAATATTTGTTCAATATAATAGAGTCTCGTACTAATAATGTGTTATGATTTAATAAAATATCAAAACAACAAGAGATATAACAAGTCATAATGGGAGAGGGATTTTTATTTTTCTTCAAATTGATGTACAAATGAACTAATTATTTAACTTTCTATTTATATATGTAAAAAAAAATTGTTGAAAAGCTTTTCAGAAGCAGCATGCAAGCTACCTTCTTGAGCTATTTGCAACATGTTTGATTGAGCTATTTATTGCAACTTGTTTGCTCTATTGCAAACTTAACAAAGTTACTGCATGATTTTTTAAAAAGCTACTTGCAAACTGTCTGCTTAATTAGGCTATTTACAAATTGCTTGTTTGATTTCAAGCTTATGATAAAGTTGTCTAATGGACAATCATAACATTATGTATTTCTAACACTTTTCCTAAAATATTCTGGCTAGAAACTAATTTTTGATATATTTAATCTTGTCCAGCAAATGAACCTTTAAAAATAATAAAAACAGAAGTTGAAGATATAGTGGGAAGAACAAAGTTTCCCCGCACCGCATGGGGCATTGACCTGTCCTAAAAGCATCATGTCATCTACGTCGCCCGCATGTACTAAAGTGGGGCCTCATAAATAGTCATGCGCAAACAATTGGAGTATTTCTTATTTTTCTAACTAATCCTACATAATTTCTGGAATATAATGCGCATGCCTTGTGCCTATGCCAACAACATATATCATCAAAATCGCCCACACGCCAACACTTGTACTAGTGGTCAACCATACCCCATTTTTTTTCCTGCTGTCTAATTAAGTACTATCTATACCTGTATAAAATTAAATTTCCATTAGGTAAGAACTAGCGTGGCTATACTTTCTATTTTTAAAAAATTTAAAAGATTATCAAAACTTGATATCGCACAATAATTTCAAATTAAAGAACTTAAAATATATTTGGGTCAAACCACTCCTAATAGTTACTAAAAGGATCTTGATCCAATGTGGAGATCGGATATGATCATTACAATTTTAGTAAGGTAGGAGATCAAAAAAATGTTATTCTTTTGAGTGTGTAGTAGTTATTTTTGAGTATTGTATTCGGTACTACCTAGTGTAAAATTTCTTACTATATTACGTAAAATTTTTAATGTCATTCTTTTTATCCTCAATTAATTTCTACTATTTTTGACTATATATATTTTTGTGTTAGTTCGTATTTCCCAACAAGCAATACCCATTCAAAATGAAGCTTATGTGCACAACTCCCTTTTCAAACTTTGAAGCTTTAAGTTTAACAATCTGCCTATGAAATTTTGCTTCCCGTTCACGTTTTCAGCCTTAAATCAATCAATAACAACATAATTCAACTTTAAAACAACACTCTTCAACAAATTCGGACTCCTCAAACCAAAACAACTACTTATATATTACTTTTTTCCCAAATTTGTTTCTCAAATGAAATCACCTGAAGTCATCTACTCCCAAAACAGAAAAACACATATTTGAATATTTCAGATCAAGGCAACGATTTGACTTTTGTTCTTTTTTTTCTTGGCACATTCGATTGAACTGTGAGCCAATTTACAAAAGATTTTAAAATGTGGATCAATTTTAATAGTATTGTTATTTTAATTCAATATGCGCGTAATCATTTCTAAAATTCATCATTCTATGGTTATGAATTATCCATTTTTTCTTTGTAGTAACAAAAGATATTCTACTAGAAATCTCAAGGAAGACATATAGGTTCTAAAGTGAAAAATGTTAATCATATATATATGAATTATGATTAACAAGCTAAGTCAATCACTAGTACTCCTGTTTTTTTGTGGCATGCCCGCAGCTGCCTCTAGTCCTTGTTTAATTACAATCGTTACTTGTTAGGTCTGTTGTCAATTGTCCTCACTGTTGCTCATATCCATTTTGTTGAAAGGGAATAACTATTAAATAAAACTAGATTCTTCCTTTTTAAAAATTAAAAGAGGGATTCTGCATTTTATTTTATTTTCTCAAAAAAAAGACACTGTGTCAGGTACAGGTAGGATTTAACTATAAAAGGGTAGTCACGCTTAGCATCTTTTATCACCCCTCACACAAAACTCGTTTTATCTGTCCTTCCTCCCAATCGTTTCTTTACTTATTAGATCTAAAAACAACTGATATTCTTCTCCATCCATCTCTCTTCTTCTTAATTTTAAGTGTTTAGAGTAACATGGGTAGTGAAGCTTTGTTGTTTTTTTCTTGTGATAATAATGGTTTTTGCTATGAACCAAAAAAGAACATAACTATAGAGGAAACTGAAAATCTTCCCACTATTCATGATGGTTCTTGGTTTGAAGAAGAGATTGATGTTGATCTCAAGTGGTCTTTTGCTTTGAACAGGTATATATATTATTTGTCAATCTCCCTTCAGATTGTTACGTCCTGTGTATAGAAAATAAACTCTATATATATACACTCTGATAAAACGTTTGGGATGTTATGAAAGACGTTAACATTTTTTAAAATTGTTTATCTTCTTCTGATGTACCTTT
The DNA here is from genome assembly GCF_947179165.1 of Solanum dulcamara. NCBI lineage: Eukaryota > Viridiplantae > Streptophyta > Magnoliopsida > Solanales > Solanaceae > Solanum > Solanum dulcamara. The sequence goes on from NC_077241.1 coordinate 48,503,696, forward strand.
TTTGTTGTCATACATAATTATATCATATTAACTTTTGCGTAGATTTTTGGAGGGTTCTATAAACCATGTTTTCTTTTGTTTGTGTTTCCTTCTATTTCTTACATATTCTTACACATGATATATCAACGTTATTTCCAGGAGTCATATAATCAACATGACTTGCCTACCATGGAGAATATGATTTGAATTGGAAGGGTTTGGGTGGGCTGGGGATGGGGGTTCTTTTCCTATTGTTCTTATGTTTATTTGACGATCTAGAAGTTATTTATATATAATTAGATTACACAAACACCAAATATATAAATATTTACATTAAAATGAGTCAGATAAACATGAAATTTTAAATGAATAATTTGTTGGAGTCGCGATTGTATTACATCGGCACGGCTGACTGCACAAGGAGGCTACTTATAATATAATGCCTTGGGGATCCATTTTTCATAAAGATATATTTTATCTTTATATTGTTAAAACAAATCTCATGTACTATTAAATTCCAAAGGAGAAATGAAATAGTTTTAAAGTAATTATATTGTAGTATTCTCTGCGTGACTATCTAATTTGTTCTCATTAAATCTTATCGATTAAAGTGAAATCATATTATTACTTTTATATTTATCTTTTTCGTTCTCTTTCGCTATTTTTGTTCTTTTACTATTGAATATTTTAAAATTCCCAACAGTCTTGTCTTTTACATTCTGCAAAATCTATTAGTATTTGGTTACAAAAAGATCAATTTTGCCTTTTTGGCGTCTTTTTTTAATTTCAAGCACAAAAATAAGTCAATACTATTCAATATCATTACATCAACTTATCAAATCCATCCCAATTTTATTGAGATGATCCTATACACTAGGATTATAAAAAAAAATTAAAACATCATCGGAAAAAGCTTAAATTCTTTCTTATAAAAATGGCACTCGAATTCTCTAATTCATTAGAAAGACATTTTTCTTTCTAGAGTTTTCATCTTAATTACTCTGTTTGTTTCAATTTATTTTTTAATCTGTTTTTAAAATTTATTTCTGGAAAAAATTCTAATTCTTTTTCTGTTAATTATTTAATTCAAAATTTTCACGTGACATGTTTAAATATACTATAGGATTAAAACATATTTTAATACTTTTTACACATCTTTAATTTAAGATCAAAAAATTCAAATATTTCCTTCATTTTTTAAAACTCCATATCAAATAAAAATTAAATAAATAAATTGAAACTAAAGGACTATGATTTATGAAATTGACGACTTTCTACCTTCAAACGCCATTATGAGAAGATAAGACTCAGGTGTAGTAAATATCTAGTAATGATGTTCGTATCCAATTAACAGATGTAATCCCTCAGGGTTGTTTTATTTGTTTAATTTAGGCTTCGCATATTTGTCAAGAAATTAATATGAGTATCTTATTATTTTAAATATAGATTTTGAAAAATGACTTGGGAAATAATCAAGTAGAACTAAGGGTAATTATTAAAAATATATATTACGTTTTTCTTTTAATATATGCTAAAAGTGACGTGTAAACTTGAAACATAAAAAGTGAAATATATAATATATTTCTAGTATGAATAAATAAAAATGAACTGAGGAAGTAATTCTTAGTTCCTCGTAATCATTACTTACATGTCTCATTCGTTGCCCTTATTACTAAATATATATGTCACAAATTATTTATCAATTTACAAAATTAAAATAATTTTTTTTATTTTGCCTTTAAAACTAATCCTTTTTTGAAAGTATAAATAATATTAATCACCTGCATACATGTTGTAAAGTTCAATCATCGTTAATCTATTACTATTGTAATTTTCTTATGAACACGTTTAGTCAACAGAGTATATTAATTATCGTATTAAAAAGATTTAAGAGATAAATTAGTAAGAATATATATTATTTGCTTATAATTTTTTAAGAGACATGCAAAAAATACATAGACAAGTAATTAATACGCAACGAATGGAGTGGGACCATAATTTATCTCAAAGATTTTATCATATGATTTAATTTTCAAGTGTAATTTCCACGTCACTCGAAAAGAAATAATTTAAAACATTTCCACACTTGTCAAACTTATTTATTAACTACTTCCTTCAACGTCTTATATTATTCGTCTATTTTATTTTTACACGTTCATTAAAAAATTATAAACAAAAAATATTTTTACTAATTTTCTCTTTAATTCTTTTTAATGCACTCCATCTATGTGTTTTATTCAAAAATTAATGCACTCTTTTTTGCTAAATGTGTACATGAAAAAGATTAACAATAGAGATTTTCTTTTTAACTTTACAATATTTATGCAAAATAATCAATATTGTTTAATCATTCAAAATAATTAATCTTAAAGGCAACATGAATTTCATTAAGTAATTCGTTCGATTTTGTAAATTAACAAGTATTCTCTTTATTCTATATTACTTGTCCACTTTCGTCTTTACACAATCCATAAGAAATCATAAATAAAAAGGGTATATTTACTAATTTATCCTTTAACTCTTCTATTTATATGGCTTATCCAGCGGTACTACGATTAACAATGGAGAAATCTTTTTGAAACTTTACAATATTTATATTCTTAAAAATTAATTTTAAAGGCAAAATGAAAAAAAAAATAAATGAGACGGAGGGAGTGCTTATTTTAAGATTTGGATAATGGCTTGGAATTGAATGACTAATTAATTTTGTCTTTCTTGTTTTTACAAGTGTGCTGCATAAAGGAACAAGCGAGTACCAAGATATTGCTCTTTTGGACACGAAGCATTTCGGGAAGGTTGATACAAATAATTTTTATTAATTGGAAGAAAAATAAGAAGAGGTTGACCTCTACTTAAATATATAATATTGTTGTTATTAAAATATATGCATGCATTGTAGATATTGGTGATAGATGGGAAGATGCAGAGTGCAGAAGTGGATGAATTTATATATCATGAATGTCTTATTCATCCAGCTCTCTTATGTCACCCAAAGTGAGTATTTAATTAATCATTCCTTATGGATATATATAAGCATTGCTAATCTTTATTCTTATAAAATTATATACCCTTTAATTTGAGTACAATTAGCTAGCTACAATTATACTAAAAATTAGTATATTTGAATTAGCTGCAACTACCTGCAGGCTTCATAATTAACCAAAAAAGTGACTATTCGTATAATTATGTATACTAATAATGATGTATTTTGCAGCCCCAAAAATGTGTTCATAATGGGAGGTGGTGAAGGGTCAGCAGCGAGGGAAGCACTCAGACACAAATCTATGGAGAAAGTTGTCATGTGTGACATTGATCAGGTAAATTACTTACAAAGCTGAATCAAACTTTATCTTCTTTATTCTTTTGGTAAATAACAGAACTTTTTTTTCTATCAGAGGGCAAGGAAAAGTAGTCAAAGAAGTAGTGTTACTAATAAACCTGTTAAACAAACTATAGTTTTGTCTTATACAAAATTACAATAAAGGCCTAATCTTTTTTTCTGGTGTGGCTTGTCTAATCCAAACTCCTGTTTTTGTCCCATCAAAAAATATTACTGTAATCTATAAGGACATATCGACAGATGATTACTTTATTGTAAACTAACTACTCATTTGGTAGGATGGATGAAAGAAGATAATTTATGAATGAATTTTTATTACCTCTTAATCATTTTTTGGTTATAAAATTTGGAATTATTTATTTAAGGATTAATAATTAGTACTATAATAAATTATTCCTTGGTAGAATAATAATCTTGGAATAACTTATCTCATGATAAAATAGTTAAAATGACATAAAATATCCCTCAAACTTTTTTTATACATCACTTTTCACATCAATTACACTTATGAATTTTATTTTTTTAAACAAACAATTTAATCCTTGAAATCATGCTATGTATGTTATTTTTAATACAACAAATCAAATATTTACTAAGAAATAATACTCAGATAACTAATTATTTGATCATAACTAATTCCATCATAACTTATCTTCAAATCAAAAGAGTAGTAGTATATTCCTTTTTAATTTACTGTCGACTGTTTAATAGAAATTCTTATTAAAATTATATTTACTTTGTTACAGGTGGTTGTTGATTTCTGCAAGAAGCATTTAACAGCAAACTATGAGGCTTTTCTTAACAAGAAGCTTAACTTGGTCATTAACGATGCCAAGTAAGGATTCTTTCTTTCTTTTCAATCCTAATGAGTAAAATGTATTCCCCTACAAGTAGGATGTAAGTCAAAGATGGATCTTTTCAATTATTTATACATAATTTGAGCCGAAGACAATAAACAAGTCTATAAGGTGCACCGATCGTAAACTCACTGTAGAAAGTCCATAATCCAGATCCATGACATAATCAAGGCCTAATTGGGCTAAGGTAAATCATCGCAAGTCTTGGCTTTATCCTATGTTTTTGAGTTACTGGTTTGATTTTGCATGAATGAAGAACTGAACTAGAGCAGAGGCAAGAAAAGTTTGATATAATAGTTGGGGATTTAGCTGATCCAGTTGAAGGAGGACCTTGTAACCAACTATATACCAAATCTTTTTACGAAAATATCCTTAAACCTAAGCTTAATGACACTGGCATCTTCGTTACTCAGGTTAGCTCTCATTCTTCATTATTCTCACATTTATAATATATTGACTCATATCAACTGAGCCAGAAATGTTATATTCATATATATATTTATATATATCTTTAGGCATTGTCTAACCTGCTAGTCTATCAACAGGCTGGACCAGCAGGGGTTTTTACACACAAGGAAGTTTTCTCATCTATTTACAACACAACCAAGCAGGTTTTCAAATGTAAGTCTTCAAGTAGTTACAGCAATCCCGTTTGTTTAACAACTTGTGGTTTCCATAGTTAACTGACGTCGAAAGAATTATAAATCAAAAAACTTGACAATATTTTCTTACATAACTTGTTATGTTGAAGCAGATGTGCTGGCATATACAGCTCATGTACCCTCATTTGCTGATACTTGGGGATGGGTTATGGTTAGTACTAATTATTTGATTTACTCCAAAGTAATTAAGAAATTGATTCAATATTGGCATACCAATAGTTATAAAAAATTTGCTACCAATTGCAGGCTTCTGACAAACCATTTTGTCTTGATGCTGGAAAACTGGACAAGAAAATAGCAGAAAGAATTGAAGGAGAATTGTTATATCTTAATGGTGCTTCATTCTTTTCTTCCACCATCTTGAACAAGACTGTTGCCAAAACGTAAGCTCCATTAACAATTTCTTCTTGGTTTGATCAACAAGAGCCTCTCTCATTCCAGCATTAATTTTTTTTTTCGTTTAACTAAAAAAAACTGTTATACTTTGATGATAACAGGCTGAAGAATGAGATTCATGTGTACACTGAAGATGATGCAAGGTTCATTCATGGGCATGGATTGGCATACAGAAATTAAGGTTTTCTGGTGGGGGAACTGTACAGCCAAATGTTTGGGCAACAAAAGAATATGAAGTAATAGGGGTGGGGTGTTGAAACATTAAGTGTTCGCTTCAAGATATTTATTGTTTAGTAGCTTTTGATTTGGTCAGCAGCATAGGCTTAGGCTTCTTCTGATTGTCCAATGACTATATTTACTATTTCATCATTTCATGTAATGGGAAGACTTGAAAAGAAGAAAAATCATTTTCTATCACAATACTCCTTATTGTGTTTAATTACAACAACCCCTACACCCCTTTCACAATTTATTACAATAATAATAGAACAGTAGAAACAAAGAAAATAATTGTAACAATACAAAATATCAAATCAATTTTTGGTATGTGGTTATAATGATGATTGATGCTCACTTTCTACTACAAGCAAATATCCATATGAAAAATGTCCTGCTAGATTTTATGGTAGCATATGATGCAATGATTATTCAAAGAAAAAACAATCTTTCTGCGTAAAGATCTGTCACTATGCAAAATTTTAACTAATTGAGATGACACAAATCCTTTCCCCATAGGTGAACTTTAAACATTTTTCAATTCATTTTGAATAATTATAAATTAGAAGTTAGGCAAAATATGAAATCATTTTTTAACTATGATCAATAGCAAAATAAGCGAAAAACCGACGTACACCTCTCATGACCAGTGTCACATGTACGAGAGCGACTAAAAATGTATACAAATCTAATATATATCAAAGTTGTGTAGCAATAAAGGAAGACAAAAATTGCGCAACAGACAAGCAGCTCACATCTCCATTCATCTCCTCAATGCTCAGATATGACTCGATCACCACTAGAGATTGTAACAGAACCTATACACAAAAGACAGTAAGTGTAGAGTGAGTATGAGAAACATGTGTGCTCAACAAACATTGTCGACTGATCCTATACAAAAGTGATGACGAGGGTTGGTCCTACCAATGCTTGCCTCCACGTTTTAATCATTTTTTTTATTAATCAGAGACATACATAATGATACTCACTAGTTAAATAACAAGTAACAGCACATGCTTAACTAAATATCAGGGATCACAACCGAAAGAAAAGATCAGACTGATTCAGATATAACTTCTGATCTTAACAAATTAAGACAATCATATACGAGGAATTGAAAATTCAACTCAGCTTATGTCACTGTTACACCCCGAGTCTATACTCTAGGCGTAATCAGCACTCGAAAATTATTGTTGGTCCCAAATAAATCCTTGGCCTGGCTAACTACTAAGGTGAAGACTTAACTTGATAACAAAAGTTTAAAAGTAGTGATCACTTTAAATACAAAGAAGTAAACTCTTAATAATACTCTGAATATAAGTAAAGTCATTATTTAAAACATGCTACTGAAATATTGTACTGACTCGCTACTCTATCTATGAAGTCTCTAAATAACTGTAGATAGGCACAGACAGGCCCACAGCTACCTCAAAAGAACTACTAGTAATGAAATAAATAAACTGGAAAGGAGTTTCTCGTAAAACAAGGAGGTCTCACCAAAAGCTAGAGAAGTATGACCTTCAATGAAGTTTTTGTTGACGATCTCTAATACCTCATCATAAAATGATGCAGCGTCGAAAGACGTCAGTACATAGAGTGTATGGTATGTAAAATGGCTGAATGAATGAACAACCGAACTGGATGTTGTACCCATGAAAGAAATACTAAAAAGTAACTCAATTGAATATGAATGTAAGCATGCAAGTTATAAAGAAATATCAAGGCTTTACAATAAAAATAAGCCAATAAATGCAGCTAAGATAAAAGTAGTATTTTCTCTTTTTGGAGAGTTTCTCTAACCGAAAACCATCATTATAAGTCTCGTGATGATACAACATACTTCTCACATTTCCAGAGCCGTCCATTAACTTTCTAGGATAAGGGACGGAAACTCAACTCATGGATCTATATAAAAGTCCTTATCAGGGACTGAAATGAGGAGTCGCCCGAATCAACGGTATCCTATCTTACGCTTGCTATGTAGTTTGTAGGGTTTGAGTTGTCTAAACTCTTACCTAAATCGGTGCTCGATACTACTCCCAAAAATATGCATTAATGCTCATATATTAGTGTGAGTGAAATACTCAAAATACTTCTTTTTAAGTCTCGTTGAACTTAGCTCGGTCTGACTCATCTCTTTGTCAAACTCATTATACTTTTATTTTAAAATAAACATACCTTCTCAATCTTAGTAAATGCATTTAAAAATCACTCGTATTTCTCGAACTCATTTTCAAGATAAAGTAATGCATAATGCTTTGGATTCAAATTTTGAAAATCATGCATAATTTAAGCAATGCAACTATTTAACTTCTTAATTAATGTGGGGTTTGTGTGAGGAATAATCATGAACTATAATCCATGAAAATCAGAATTTCCATATGAAGAAATATATATTCAATAATAATAATGCTCAAAATTCAATAGAACGGATGAAATCTCTATTCAAGAACTCAAAGAAACTTGGGTTAGAACCCTAGGCTAACCTTCTGGCTGAATTTAGATGTAGGGTGTGAGGAAAAACTTAGTTCAACACTCTAAGTAGCCTGACATATCTGGAAGAACGGTGTTCATGGCGAAACATGATGAACTAGAAGAAAATGGTTGAACCCTAGCCTTTTCTCCTCTTGAATCCTTTTATCTAACTCTTAGAAGTGATTATGAGAGGAAAATAGGTCGTATGATACTGATATAAGACTCAATTTAGTCCCAAAATATCAATTTTTTTTACTTAGAAAGAATGGGAAAAGATAAAATACCCTTTATTAAAAGCTAAAAGAATCGTCTACGGATATCTACTACGGTCCGTGGAAGCTTCTACCGGCTGTAGGAGCCCTCTCGTAGACACTAGCTTGAGGTAGGGGAATCACTAAAATTTTAGGAGCTTGGGTCTATGGAACCTCCTATTGTCTATAGACCCTTCTATGGATCGTAGGCCTAGGTCGTAGGAAGGGATCTGAGGGGGTATGCAGAACTTTGGTCCATGGAATCTTCTATGGACCGTAGACCCTTCTACGGACCGTGGAAGCCTTTCATCTGGCACACTTAAAGATTTTGAGTCTCTAAACTTCTCTGTCATGACCCAAGCTAGGACCTAGGCATGACACGAAGATCTAAACCCTAAGGGACTCCAATCAACCCTCTTAAGATACATCACATACATAAGGTGATTAAAAGACATCAACAAGAAGCATCATAAAAGAGGAATAAAGGTCTAAACATAGATGTCTCGATAAAGAGGAATCAAACTAAAACTTTAGTAGAAATAAGACAACATAGAATCCATAATATCTAATATGCCTCTACTACTACTATGGAATGGGCATAGGACATGCTCCTAGCTAACCCAAGTGAAAGATAAAAGTCATAAGAGAACTAAAAATAGTAGATATCTCATCTTTGAATCATGAGTACTCACTACAAAGAGGAAAAGTATCACGAAACTCTAGCCATGAGTGGAGTGTGTGTGATGATCATCTGACCCTATATTATGAACAATGTAGGCAAAAGGTATGCATTAGTATATGGAATACACTAAGTATGTGAGAAGCATGCATGAATAATGATAATCGGACATAGCTAATATGAACATATGATGCATGACCACTATCTTAAAATATGAGTAAAACTTGAAAACACTTGAGAAATATCATATGGTCAATGTATCGTAAAACATTATCATAAAGCTTTTAGAACATAACATATACATATGTGAGAAATTAACCTTAACCGACATGTAAGACCATATAAGCAATAACATAGAATCCGATGTAACTTCCACATTGAGAAGAGAGAGGCTATTTAACAAGGTAAACTCCATATCATAAATATAACATAACATGAGCTATATGTGGATCGACTAGCTAAGCTGTAAAGAAAAATCTACGGTGGTACGTAGTTTAGGAACTAATGGTTGCTACTAAGGTTTTCTCGTGGAATCCCATTATAAAGTTCGCTTAGTGCTAAGTTAATCCCAATGAAATACATAAAACATAGTTATTAGGAAAGGTAAATCAACCAATCGAACATCATGAAATCATAACATAAGAATAGCTCCTTGAAAACCATGATCATAACTTGAACTTATGGATACTTACACTTCTAAACATCCATATCATCATAATTTGCATATTGTGAGAAAACATTTCACAATTCATGATTTTATACTTGAAAACACTCTTAGATCATAATATATAGCTTTTGTAAATCATACATGAGAATTCATAGTCTTCATAATCATAAATTCATAAATCATACTTAAAATTGATAGCATAATGCATGAGTCATTGTAAAATACCTTGAAATCATGTAATTCAATTGAAATCATGCATGAATAGAATATTATCAATGAATAAGAACATAATTGAGTTGACCCGTATGCAATTTGTTCAAAACCCTGGAATTGAGAGAAAAACTTGAATTGATAAAAGAATATAGAAATTCTTGGGATTCCATGGATGGAAAGGATCCATGGATGAATTTCCACATAATTTGAGGAAGATCAACTTGAAATTTTGAAGGAAAGCTTTGAACCTTGGAACCCTAGCTTGATGAAGAAGAAAAATTCTTTGGGAGAGAATCCTTGATGCCTTAGAGTGAATTTGAGAAAATAGGAGGGAATGGTGGGAATTTGAAGGTTCTAGGAAGTTATAGGCTTGACATAACCCCAAAAACATTAGGGTGAAGAGCTAAAATAATGGAAAAACACCAAAATGCCCTTTATTAAATCTGGTCGGAGGGACCTATGGCAAGGACCTATGGGTCGTAGGTCAGTCGATAGGTCGTAGGGATGACTTTTCAAATACCTTAATACTTAGCCGAAAATGCAAAACTCAGGACCCAACCTGCAAGTCTAGTCTATGGGCCGTCAATGCTTCTATGGGTCGTAGGGACCCCTGGTCTTGGAAACTTTTCCATGTCCTGAAACTCTAAGTTTTTGACCCTCTCCTACAGTCCTTCCATCAGATCGTTGGACCTTCTACGGTCCATAGGAATACCTCGTATAGTGAGTTCATACTTGGTGAAACTTCATTCTCTACAAACCTTTCCTGCAGCACGTTAGTACATCTACAAGTCATGAAATTCAACTTTCTCTGAAATCTAAATTTTTCCAAAGTGCCTGGCCATTCTATGATAGCCTTATTTACGGCTCATAGGACTTCCTACAACCCGTAGGTTGGCTCATAGAGGCCTGCACCACATACTTTTCTGCACCATAAATCCTTTGTTTGGATTTTCACCTTCCGGGGTCTTACAATATCTTCCTCTTGAAAACATTCATCCTCAAATGGGACTCAAGCTATCATGAATAGAGTAGGGAAAGAGATATGACAAACCAACATGAATGTAAAATACATTAAAATGCATAAAAATTGTGCATTATTCAATCCCATGCTAAAACATGACTTTAAAACTCATTGCATGAGCATGCATGCATATGAAAACATTAGAATGACTTAAATGCATGAATTCAATGGAGTGAATCATGAAAGAACTTAATACCTAAACTAGGAGTGGATGGAAAGAGATGAGGATAGAGTTTCATCATATTGGCCTCAACCTCCCATTTAGCACCCTCAACCTCTGGGTTCCTCTAGAACACCTTCACAGATGCAACTTTCTTATTTCTTAACCTTCTAACTTGCCGGTCTAGAATCTCAACCGGAACCTCCTTATAAGACCAAATATCTTTCACACCATCCAAAGGAATAATAGAGCTTAGATAACCCACACACTTTCTCAATAATGACACATGAAACACCGGATGCACCGTTGCCAACTCTGCGAGCAACTCCAACTCATATACCATCTTGCCAATCCATCTTAAGATCAGATATGAGCCTACATATCGAGTACTAAACTTCCTTTTCTTGACAAGATGCATCAAACTCTTTATCGGTGAGATTTTCAAGTAAACCCAATTATTTACCTGAAACTCAAGCTTCCTTCTCCTCACATCCAAATAGGACTTTTGTTGAGTTTTATAGTTATTCAGTCTCTCTCTAATGAGTCTAGCCTTTTCCATAGCCTCATGCACTGTCGAGTTCAATCAAGGTAACCTCACCAACTTCAAACCAACCAATAGGGGAGCTACATATCCTATGATATAAGACCTCAAATGGAACCATCTAAATACTAGCATGATAACTATTATTATAAGCAAACTCGATCAATGACAAATGATCATCGTAATTACCCTTAAAGTCAATCATACATTCTCTCAATATTTCCTCTAGGGTCTGAATAGTATGCTCATCCAGAACATTCGTTTGAGGGCAAAATGTTGTGCTAAGCTTAACTTGAGTACCAAGACCCTTTTGGAAAGCCTCCAAAATTGAGATGTAAATTGAGTACCTCGATCCGAAATGATAGATATTAGAATATAATAAAGCTTAACGAACTCAAGAATATAAAGTCAAGCATATTCCTCGGGTTAGTAGGAAGTCTTAACGGAAAAAAATATGTCGACTTAGTCATTCGGTCAATAACCACCCAAATCGAATCATGTTGCCTACTGGTACGAGGTAAACTTATAATGAAATCCATATTCAAGTCTTCCTACTTCCAAGTTGGAATCTCAATATCTTGAGCTAAACCTCCAAGTTTTGATGCTCAATCTTCACTTGTTGACAATTATGACATTTGGCTATAAACTCCAGGATATCATTTTTCATGCCATTCCACTAATATACTTCTCTCAAATCTCTATACATCTTTGTGGAACTCGGATAAATAGAATAGTGTGAACTATGATCCTCAAAAAATATCATCTCCCTTAAGCTATTAACATCGTGAACACACAATCAACCTTGATCTCTAATCACCCTATCTCCCTTGTGAGATAAAGCCTCAATATGTTTTTCGACAACTGCTTTCCTCAACTAAACCAATGTAGGGTCACTACCTTGCTTTGTTTTAATATCCACCACAAGAGATGATTCAGAGACATTTTACATAAAAACACCACCATCCTTAAAATCAACTAAGCGAATACCCAAATGAGCCATCCTATGAACATAACAAACTCATTCCTTCTTTTCATACTTAACATGGGCAACACTATTCATGGAGAACCTACTAAGAGCATCGGCAACCATATTCGCTTTACCCAGATGGTACAATACACTCATATCATAGTCCTTTAAAAATTCAAGCCACCTCTTTTGTCGAAGATTCAAGTCCTTTTGTTTGAACACATATTGCAAACTCTTATGATTGGTGAATACAACAACATTCACACTAAAGATATAATGTCTCCAAACCTTTAAAGAAAACACAATCGTTGCTAACTCCATTTCACCTTAAATTGCCTGGAAGCATGCTATTACCTTACTATTTGGCATCAAAAAGAAGCTAAGACCAACCCTTGAAGCATCACAATAAACAACAAACCTATCGGATCCCTCCGGTAGAGTCAACACTAGAGCAAAAGTAAGCTTATCTTTCAACTCTTGGAAGATTTTCTCACATGCATCGCGCTATTGGAATTTCACCTTATTTTGAGTCAAAGTAGTCAAAGATGATACAATGGAAGAGAATCCTTCGATAAACCAGCTATGCTCAAGAAACTTTGAATATCGAAAGGAGACAAAGGTCTAGGATAATTCTTAATCGCTTTGATTTTCTTAGAATCAATCATAATACCTTCGTTGGAGACAATATGACCAAGGAAGGCAACTGAATTCAACCAAGATGTCATCAATGAACACAATAACGTACATAACCAAGTATTGCTTGAACACCCTATTCACTAGATCCATAAAAGTTATAAGAGCATTCATTAGTTTGAAATACATAACCAAGAATTCAAAGTGACCATATCGAGTTCTAAAAGCCATCTTTGTAATGTCACATTCCCTTACTAAGAGTTGATGATAACACGATCGAAGATCAATCTTTAAAAAGTAACTTGAATCTTGAAGTTGATCAAACAAGTCACCAATCCTTGGGATTAGATACTTATTTTGAATAGTGACCTTATTTAATTATCGATAGTTGATACATATATGGAGAGAACCATCCTACTTTCTGAAAAAGAGGATCGAAGCACCTGATAGAGAGATACTCAGTCTAATAAAATCCTTCTCCAATAAATCTTTCAATTGATCTTGTAATTCCTTAAGTTCCGACGGGGCCATACAGTAAGGAGGAATAAAGATAGGTTGGATATTCCTAACCTAGACTAAATGATAAATGCAACTCTTGGAAATAATTTTTTGATCTTTAAGGCAAGAGATGAATTGACCTTTGACACAACATTACTACCCTTCAATTCTAGGACTGGCTCATTAGGAAATTGAAACTTAAACACATGGGTTCTACAATATATGGAAGCATACCATACATGGAGCCAATCATACCAAAGATAATATCAAAATCGATCATATCGAGCTTTACAAGATCAACTGAGGTGATCTTATGAAAAACTGAAACTAGAAAACCTTTATAGACTCTTTTAGCCATAACTGAATTACCAATAAGTGTATAAACCAAAAATGTCTCTAACAAGATCTCAGGATTAACAACAATGTTCATAGAAAGATAAGGACTAATAAATAGTAGAGTAATACCCAGATCTAATAATTCTTAAATAGCAAGGTCAAAGACTTTCAACATACCAGTCATAACATTAGGTGAATTCTCTAACTCCTAACGAGTATGAAGGGCATAAAATCTATTTTGGCATTGACTGCCATCTGAAGTAGTACCATGCTGATCCGGTCGTTCTGTAATACTCTGAGTCTTGGGTCGACCATCTCTACCTCTAGTAGAACTTGAAGGATAATCTTTCACTTGATGACCCATCTTACCACAACCGAAGAAATCACCCAAACCCATTAGACATTCTCTATATTGATTCTTTCCAAACTTCTTGCATAGGAATAGGTTGACCACTTGGAGATCCTCCTTGAGGCTTAGGGTTAGGCACCCTATTTTTGTTAAACTTCGAAGTCTGAGTGTTAGAAGAATTTTGGTCGGAGTACTTTTGATGAAATTGAGGGAGACCACCATTTCAGACCTACCATGAGAGTATCCACCACTATCGGTTCAAGCCTTGTTGGATTCCCTTCAAGATCTCTCCTTCAACTTCCCCTCTTCTATTTGTTCAACATGTATCATAAGCCTAGAGATGTCCATCTCCTTGATTAGCATGACAATTCTACATTCTTTGAGCACCAAGTCTAACATTCTCAAAACAAAGTTGCTCATATGAACTCTAGGATCGGCAACCATGAAAGTAGAATATTTTGAAAACTTAGTGAAATTAAGAGCATACTCCCTTTCACTCATGTTACCTTTCCATAAATTGATGAACTCTTGCACTATGGATTCCCTTAATTCTAAATAAAAGAACCATTCAAGGAAAGCATTCTTGAATTCTTCCCAATCAATTGGATAATTATCTCCACCCTTCTCACTCTATCAAACTTGTACAATACCCTTGAGTTGATACGCCTTCAATTCCTCCCTCTCCAGCCATCATGACCTAAGCTTAGGGCCTAGACATGACACAATAAATAAGATACTTGGAGGTACCTCAGCCAAGCCTCTTAACATTCAATTAGCTTTTCATAAGTAATGACATAAACAATAAGCGGAAATATAGAGGGGTAGAGGGACTAAGGGAAACATCATAGAATAAGAGTCAATAACAACCTCAAATCATCATACTTTTATCCAATAATACCTCTCATCTTTAGACTTGACAGGGGATAAGACATGTCCCTAGCTCACCCTCAACAAAATAGAAGTAAGTACCATGAAATATATTCAAAAGTCTTTACATAATAAAAGATAGATAAGAAAGGAATATTATTCCCGAAATATGGGAACTCACCAAATAAGTTGCCTTCAATGAATCACTAGTCAGTGGAGGTGAATTTCAATGTACACCGGTCCCTACATGGTGATATCATATAGGAAAAAGAGTATGCATTAGTACTTTGAATGTACTAAGTTTGTAGGCATGTAATTCAATGAAAACGTTAAAGCATCATAAGGTAAAGTACATAAGTAAATGTATGCATGAATAATCCATATGAAAAACATTTAAAACGTTCATTTTGTGGGAAGATGACCATAACCGACATTGAAGACCCAATTAACTATTACATGAAATCCAACATAACCCCCTATGTTGGCACTTGCCGGGTAGAGCTCCATCAAACTTTATTCATTTCTTTAACATTTATGATTTTTTGTGGATCCACTAGCCTAAGTCACAAGGGCTCCTATGATTGCACATATTTAATAAGATAAGGGGTTTCTAATAGGATTTTCTTACCGAATCCCACTTAATGCCTAATTCGGTGCTAAGTCAGTCCCACAGAATAATTTAATATAACATAAGAACATACTCATTTACATAGCTTTAGATCATCAAAGCATCGTTAGGTAGAATAGTTCATTAAAGCTCTTCTTTGATTCACACAAGTGAGAATTGGCCTTTCACAAGTAGAATCCATCATTTCATCATTCTTTCATTTCATAAGACTCCTTTCGATCATAGACATTCATTTTGGAGTCAAAGTTTTCAATTCAAACTTCATTAAAACATACTAAAACTAGGTGGGTTCTATTTAATTTAACTTTCAAATCATTAACATCAACACCATCAAGCATAAGAATAATGGAATGCATCAATTAAAAATAATCTTTAAAACAACCTACCAATACACTTTAAAACCCTTTTTATGCCTTCATATAAGGACCTTTGATAAATCAACTATCATGAATTTAGAGTCAATATAAGCTAAGATAGATAAATAAACTTCAAATATTCAAGAATCTATACATTTGAAATCATCATATGAAAACCATAAAATCCACAATTTAAATTGATCTATTGAGTTTAGAAAATACTTGGGCTCCATGGGTGGAAGAACCCATAGATGAGACCCACATACCTTGGAGAAATAAATCCCTAATGCAAGCTTTGAAAATGTAGCTTGAAGATCTTGGAATGAAACCCTAGATTTCCTTGGTGAATAAAAGACCTTGAGAGGAGGAAGGATTTTGTGTCTTAAGTCTTGAGTGAGAATAATGAGTTGGGAAAGGCTTAGGGTTATTTAGATAGGTTAGATTCAGTCCCAAAATGAACTTACTTTACTGATAAAAACACAAGAAATGACAAAAATACCCTTATTAAAATTATCCTGAATGGGGATTCATAGAGGACCCATCACGTTCCTTGATCATCACGACAAACCATAGCAGTGTTCCGTGATAACTGACTTAGAGGAGGAATCTTGGAGTTTGTAGGGAAAGTCTCAATACTTCCTTTATGGAGACCTTCACGGTCTATAGAGGGAATCACGGTCCGTGAACCATAGTCATGGTGCAGGACCTGCAGGCGGGCCTGGAAGAGTGACCAATATGCAACACACCATGGTCCGTGAAGAGCTACACGACCCGTGGTGGTCAATTATGGTCCCTGCCTTGGAAAGTTTTCTGAGGGCCTTAGGTGAGGAGTCACCATAGAGTGCACTATGATCCTGCGCTCACCACGGTCTATGGTCCCTTATCGTTGTCCCTTTCCTGTAGGGCTGGGTTTTAGAACAACTACCATGATGGCTTACCATGGGGCATAATGCATACCACGACCCATGATGGCCTTCATGGTCATCACCTAGTGCTAATTTCTATATTTTTTGGGATTTCATCCTTTGCTTCTCATTTTAGGACTTTCCACCTTTCGGGGTCTTACACCATTGGACTAATTCCCATGATATCCAAAATCTTAGCAATGCCCTCAATGAATTCTTGTGGGTACTCTTCCACCTTAGATCCATTAATTCAGGAGGGTTCATGTGGTGAAATCGAAAACTCAGCTAGATGCCGTACCTATATTTGGGTTCGAGAGAGCTACCACATCTCTATTAGATTCAGCCTCTATGGCTTGATCAAGAACTTTGAAAGTGGGGTGGAACTCTGCATTAGAGACTTGCTCATTCAAGGGGTCATTTAGAGCTTGAGAAGCTTGTTACTCCTCATTGACATTCCTCTTTGCAAGGAATCTTCTTAGAGGGATAGTTTTGTAATCGCCACGAGAAAGAGTTAAAGGAAAAGCCTTAAATTTTAACTTTATCGCACGACATAAGAATGACTAAAAAAGTAAAGTTTTCTAAATGATTCATAGCCTTCTATTCATATATTTGTCTCATTTCACACCCATGAAGAAGACTCTACTTGATACGGCATGTTACACTCTCGAGGACACCTTAAATCTTGTACTCTGATACCAAGTTTGTCACAACCAAAGATAGGTCCTAGGTATGACACGACGATCAGAAGCCCGAGTGACTCCAACCAAGATGCTTAGCATACATAACATACATAAGGTGATCAAAAGACATTAGCAAGAAACATCATAAAAGAGGAATAAAGGTCTAGACATAGGTGTCTCAATTAAGAGGAATCAAACTCAAACTTTCGTGGAAAGAAGATAACATAGACTTTATAATATCGAACATGCCTCTACTAATACTATGGAAGAGGCATAGGACATGCTCCTAGCTCAACCAAGTGAAAGATAAAAGTCCTAAGAGAAGTAAAAATTGTAAATATCTCATCCTTGAATCATGAGGGCTCACCATAAAGAGGAAAAGTATCACAAAATTCTATCCACGAGTGGAGTGTGCGTGTTGATAGTTCAATGCTACATTATGATACAATGTAGGCAAAAAGTATGCGTTAGTACATAAAATACACTAAGTATGTGAGAAGCATGCATTAACAATGATAATCGAACATTGTCAGTATGAACATATGATGCATTACCAATACCTTAGAACATGAGTAAAACTTGAAAATACTTGAGACATATCATATGGTCATTGCATCATAAAACATTATCATAAGGGTTTTAGAACATAACATATACATATGTGAGATATTAACCTTAACTAACATGTAAGACCATGTGAGCTATAATATGGAATCCAATATAACTCCCATATCAATAATAGAGAGGGTACTTACAAAGGTAGATTCCGTGTCATAAACATAACATAACACGATCTATATGTGAAACCACTAGCTAAGCCATAAAGGAAAACCTATGGTGACACATATTTTAAGAACTAATGGTTTCTACTAGAGTCCTTCGTGGATCCCCACCATTAAATTTACTCGGTGCTATGTTAATCCCAAAGGATTACATAAAACATAGTTATTAGGATAGGTAAATCAATCAATCCAACATCATGAAATCATAACATAAGAATAGCTCATTGAAAACTATGATCACAACTTGAACTTGTGGATACTTACACTTCTAAGTATCCATATCATCATAACTTGTATATTGTGAGAAAACCTTTCACAATTCATGATTTTTTACTTGAAAACATTCTTAAATCATAATACGTAGCTTTCATTAATCATACATGAAAATTTATATTCATAAATCATACTTGAAATTGATATCATAATGCGTGCGTCACTGTAAAATACCTTGAAGTTATGTAATTCAATTGAAATTATGCATGAATAGAATATTATCAATGAATAAGAACATAATTGAGTTTACCAATATGCAATTTGTTCAACACCCTGGAATTGAGAGAATTGGAATTGATAAAAGAATAGAGAAATTCTTGTTCAACATACCTCGAGGAGGATCAAATTGAAATTCTGAAGAAAATCTTTGAACCTTGGTGTTATATCCTGCACTTTTGATACATGGGAATATCTATTTAGTTCTAGAGCTACCATTTGATCTATATAATCCATGACATTATCAAATAATTCTAAGAAATAGAGGATGAGGTCGCCCCAAATTTTTAATAAGCTACCTCGATTTGAGTAGTGACGAGTGGAAATAGGTTTGGAAAGATGTGAAAGGAGTTGGAGGCCAACTAGTGATTCGTATTAGTCGACCTACTTGCGTAAGCTACCAACTTGGACGTCTTACATTATTAAGCTATGTGAGTGCATGTCTAGCTTAAGTAGCAAGGATTACATAGGTTCTTAAAGTGAGATGAGATTTTAAACCCACGAAAGAGGAATAAGGAGATGACGCACCTACTTGGACTAAGTAGGTGATGCACCTACCTGGACCAAGTAGGTGGCACACCTGCTTAGGTGAACTCCACTATGTCACGTGGCAGCATATGGGTGGCTGCCTAAGGGCTGGACACATGTCACCCTTAGAGGATGACATATTTCACTCTCCAAAGAAGGGTATATAAGCTGAAGTTATGACTAAGGAATTCATTGTTCATCTTTTTACTTAGGAAAATTTAGAGAAACCTAGAGAGAAAGAAATGAAGAGCTACGACCATGGCTGCAAAAGAGGATCTTCAAGTTTTTCTCCATGAATTAATTATCTATGGTATTTTTATACTAATTAGAGTTGGTTAACAACATAAATAAATTCTTGGGGAAGCAAGGAGGTGGATATGAACCTTTCGGCAAGTTTTGGAAGCTAAGTTGTTAAGGTATGGATTGATTCTCTTTTCAAATATTTGAGTAAGGGTTTAATCATGTTATCGATGTGTAAATATGGGTTGGAAACATGAAAATATGCACGTTACTGTTGAAGAATATTGCAGGTCGTGTAGGGGCTATTTTGACATTATTCTAGTTGGCTTAAAGTTTAACTAGTGTCGTTATTGTGGTATTGTTTTTTAGGGTGATTTGTACATGTTAAAGGGATGAAAATTTCTCTATGTAAGAGTAAAAGTGCTGCTGGTTGCATCCATGTTGTGCTCCCTTCTGTGTGGTTGTAATTTTATGAAATAAAGATGGAAAACCATATTTCAGAAGTCGCAGTTGTAGGTGGACTGTTTGGGACTTGTTTTGGATAATTTTGAAGTAGTTTAATTGTATATGGATGGTGGTTATTGTTGTTGGTATGGTTGTTTTGATGGTAGGTTAAATGAAAGTTCAGATTGGGCAAGTTATATAGGAGACATGCTGCCCGATTTTCGATAACTTCTCAACTAGTCGAAATACTAGTCGAGAAGTGTGAACAAGCAAGTGATTCATAAGGATAATTGGTTGTAGATTTAGAAGCTAGAAAGTCGAAGGTTCGTAATGATAATGTTATCTTTCTATTAAATTGGTTAAAGGAGTAACACAGTAGGCTTGGTTGCGGTTGGTCTACCAAAGGTATGTAAAACTGTCCTTCTTTACTCTTGGCATGCCTTAGCCATAAGTGCTTTGTGTATGAAATATAGGGATAATTCCATTAATAAAGCTTTGAGTATGATTCATAACTCTTACCCAATTTTTGATGTTAGAACTCCTGCAATAATTGAGTTATTACCTCTCAAGTCTTCTATGTGAATATATGAAGGGAAGTAGTAAGTATGTAATGCCTATCCATTCTTTTCTTTTGGAATGTATTAGATATAAGTGATATGTGATATGAGCATTGGGGTAATTCGATTCAGAAGATCTGAACATGATTCATAATCCTTGTTCACTTCTGGATATTAAAACTCTTAAAATAGTTGAGCTACTACCCTCGAGTCTTCTATATGTTGAATAATAATGGGATGTATAAGCTCCTATCCCTAAAGACTCTATGATGAAAAATGTATGTGATCCTATAAGCTGTTTAGCATTTTAATGTCAATGAATCCTGAGGCTCCGTTTGATATGATCCCTAGTGACATCTAGAGGATACTTCAGATAATTCCTACCCTAACCTTCAAGTGATGGTTCACTTGGTTACTTCATTGAGTCTCAAATAATGATTTAAATTATGTGTGGTTACTCATTACTCTACTCGTATATACTGTAATACATCTTTCATCGAGTCTCGGGCTGGATATGTTATCATGCTTAGTTTCACTGCATTGTTTACTGAGTCCCTCACTAGAGTGCTAGGCATGATATAGAAGTATATGGATTAGTCTGTACATTTCTCGGCATTATTTTACTATATGGATCGGGTCGTACATTCCTCAGTTTTATTTTGCTATATAAGGATCGGGCCGTATATTCCTTGGCATTATTATATAGGGATTGGGTCGTACGTTCCTTGACATATATATATGATGATATGATGGTGTGATGATGGCGACGAGCCCCAAATTGTGCAGGCCAGGTATATGACAGATTCACCGAGTCTATAATGGTCCGGATATGATATATGATATGAGCATGCATGATTTTACTTCATAAAGCACAGGTACAATGATTTCTTGAGCATCATACTTGTTTCCTGAACCTTTGTTTTAGATATGATCCCATTTATGATATGTTATGATTTATATACTCAGTACATATGTCGTACTGACCCTCCTCTCTTTGAGGGACTGCGTTTCATGCCCGCAGGTACAGATACCCATTTTGGAGATCCGCTAGCTTAGGCCTTTCCACTCAACTATGTTGGAGTGATCCATTGTGCCGGGGCCCAGATTTTTGGTACTCAGCTTTGATATATGTATTTGTTTGTATAGGGGTACGGCGGGGGCCCTGTCCTGCCATATGATACCATTGATACTCTTAGAGGTCTATAGACATATGTATGTGGGTTGTTTATAAGTTTGTTTTAGCTGTGCCTATACGACGTGGTGTAAATGTTGTTATGTTATGGTACCCTTGTCGACTTGCGTGTCCTTTCATGATATGATACAAATGAAAGAAGCTTCATGTATATGAAAATGTTATGACCCATTGGGGTCCTCATATATTTTATCACATGGTTCATAGTTTGACTAGCCTAAGGCTGAGTTATATGTACATGGAGGTCCAGGTGGATCCCAGTCGCGGCCTACGTGTTGGGTCCTAACACTTGGAACCCTAGCTTGATGAAGAAGAATAACCCTTTAGGTTAGAATTCTTGATGCCTTAGAGTGATTTTGAGTAAATTGGAGAGAATGGTTGGAATTTGAAGGTTCTAGGTAGTAATAGGCTTTCCATAATCCCCCCAAAACATTCGATGCTAAAATAATAGGAAAAGACCAAAATGCCCTTTATTAAATCTGGCCGGAGGGACCTACGGGCAAGGACCTATAGGTCATAGGTCAGTCGAAGGGTCATAGGGATGACTCATCAAACACCCTAACACTTAGCCCAAAATCAAAAATTCAAGACCCAACCTACGAGTCCAGTCTATGGGCCATCACTGCTTCTACGGATCGTAGGGACCCATCATCCTGGCAACTTTTCCAAGTCCTTAAACTCTGAGTTTTTGAACCTCTCTTATGGGTCCTTCCAATGGATAATAGGAACTTCTATGAACATAGGATCCCTTCGTAGAGTGGTTTCATACTTGGTGAAAATTCATTCCTTTGGACTATCTCTACGAACCTTTCCTATGGAACTTCAATTCATCTACTGGTGGTCAACTTCAACCAACTCATACTTGGGGAGTTTTATTGCGGAAGAAAACTCTTGTTGGAGGGCAATGTGTCCACCAATGGAGTGTCACTTTTGTTGAATAGTACAAAGCCCTCAACCCCTAGTTGTGAAGTAGATAATTTGTTCACGACTCAAGAATGAACCTAGAGAGAGACCATGTGAGTCAAGAACTAAAAAGTACTGTAGTGCGTATTGGATTCTAGTTCCCTTAGGGTGGTGGTTGGAGAATGCTTCATGGCAATATTTTATTAGTTCTTCACCCACTAATTGGAGATGGAATGTGTGGAAGGAAAACGTAAACTGGTGGCTATTTAGGATCATGTATCTCATATGCTATTGGTGAAATGCTATGATGATTTGAAAGGTCTTAAGATACTAAGAGATGATTTAGAAAAGGTTGGCAAATCTTGATAAAGGTACTGACTGAATTGATAAGTAAGGATAACAACTTGTGAGATATGAAGGATGAGACTGACTAGGAAGGATGAAAGGTTCAGAAGTATTATACCAAGGGATTGAATGCAAACAGGATATAATGTGAATATAACAAGGATCGTTATGGAAATAAGGAAAGCCTAGTGAGAAAGTGGCCAAAGATATTACATGATCCATGTGACTAGAATATAAAGGTAGGTGTGAAATGGAAAAGCGATCTATGGAACAAATAAGCAAGACTTACCAAGTTCTGTAAGGAAAGTTTTGATTAAAGGTTATATGATGACGGAAATGATAGCTAGTACAAGAAAATAAAGAGTAACATGAAATTCCTGGTGCACAATAAAAAAAATGGACATGAACTGGAGAAATGAAAGGACTACTAAAGGAAGCACTCAAGATAGACGTGATTAATTAAGTATGAGTATCAGACAAAAAATGAGATAGATAGCTACGAACTGAAAGTGTAGTACGATGAAAAGGTGAGAAGACAAGACCGCTATTAAAATGAAGTTGATATGATTCTAAGTAAGATTAGAATATAGCATCAGGTACACGACAAGGATGAAAGCTCATGAGGCATAAAGGAGTATTGTGTATATGTGATTCCACCGTGGAAAATAGTAAGATCCCTCGAGGATAGGGGATGTAGATTTGCAAACCAACTGATGCATTGCGGATTTATTAGAGGAACAAGTGGTATCCTATGGGATAAGGCTAGTTTTATGACAAATCTTGAAACACGGGTCATCAGAGTATAAGTGATCCCGAATAGAGAATTTGAAACGATTATAAGAACTATCTAATTACTGATTGGAATGAATAAAATGTGGCTTTGAATACATGGCTTCATTAAGGATATTACTCGAGTACCAGTGTTCAGACTAGATTTGGTACTGTATATCAAGGATTCTAAGATCATCCTGATTGTGTTAAGGTTTCGTACATGGGTAATCTAAGGTATGGATGATACAAAGGAAGATATGGATATGGTGAAGTATACCAAATAGGTTGGAAAAGAATCATATGCATTTGAAAATTAGAAATAGGGTATAAGGTAGAATATAAACAGACAATGGCATGGGTACACTCTAAAGGGTGAAGTGGATAAGAGAAATACAAGCTGAGATGAAATCAACCGACATTACAACATGTTAATGTGAATAATTAAACTTCGAGTAAGACCCCATGCGGGAATGAGTCAGCAAGGTCTAAATGCCAGCAATGGATGGATAGAAGCCAAGATGATATCTGAGACAATGCTGAGAATTATTAGTAAGGACCTCGAGTAGTGTGACATCAAAGGATGGGTGCATACAAAAAGGGATGAATACGACAAAACAATAATAATGAGTAACTTAAAGGTATTGTAAAGGATAGCAAGGCTATACTTGACTAAAGGTTAAGATGTTGGCAACGGAGTTGTTGGCTACTGATATTGTGACATACAAGTAGAAAAAGACAAAGGATAAGAAATCTCTCATATGGTAGAAAATGAGAAGACTTAATGGTAAGTAAGGGAAGTGAAACAAGTGTGACGAAATAGACTGCAAGTGCATATTAGTACAATGAAGTATGTAGAGTAGAATAAGCCAAGAGAAGGAAAAGCTATGATTAGAATTGAACGTAGATTGTACAAATTATACAAGAATAGTTATGCAACCTACGAATATTGGTATGCTAAAGGTGAAATCAAGTGATTACTTGATAAAAATATTAAAAAGTCAGTAATAGCAATGTGATTGCCATAATTTGTATACATTTAAGAAAAGTATAAGATGGTTTGCGGCAAAACCATTGAGATATAAATTAGTATTGAGGGCAAAAGACATAGTTGAGCCCTGACATCTACTAAAAGAGGTAAGAAAAAATATAGAGTCCGCATAAAAACTAGTATGGCAATGCGAAGGCATCTTCGGGGCTGATTAAGAACCTACATATGTTCGTGTAAAGATTGCAATATGATGTGGGCTACGAGAACAAGAAAGAAAATCTGAGTAAAGGCACAGTAGAATATGCCTAGAGTATTACAAGTTGGGTTAAGAGAAATTGTGAAATAGCTTAAAAAAGATTGAGCGTTAGAAGCGTAGTGGACTATTACAGGAGATGGGAATCCAGACTTGGAAATGGAAAGCAATTAGTATGAATTTTAGTATAGGGTTACCTCACACTCTATGGTAGTATGATTTCATATGGGTTATGGTAGATAGGCTGACATGATCAACCCATTTTCTTCCAGCTAGGAATACATATTCAATTGAGGACTATGCGAGATTATATATTAAGGAAATAATAAGCCTTCATGGAGTTCCCATATCTATTATCTTAGATAAGAAGTTTAATTTACAATTAACTTTTGGGTATCATTCCAAGAGGGATTGGGGAGCATAGGTGAATCTTAGTATGACATTTCACCCTTAGACTGATGGGCAGGCTGGGCGTACTCATTAGATATTAGAGGACATGTTGCGGGCTTGTAGTATTGACTTCAAAGGCAGTTGGGATGATCATTTTCCACTTACCGAGGTTGCTTATAATAATAGTTATCATTCCAACATCCAGATGACACTGTATGAGGCTTTGTATGGAAGGAAATGTAGGTCACCTATTGGTTGGTTTAAGGTCAGTTATATTAGAGTATTAGGCCCAGATATGATTCAATAAGCTATTGATAAAGTGAATCTCATTTAGGAGAAATTATTAGCAGCCCAGAGTCGACAGAAATCATACGCAGATAATCGGCGTCGACCTTTGAAGTTTGAAGTTGAGGATTAAATGTGCTTGAAAGAGTCACCTATGAAAGGGATAGTAAAATTTAATAAGAAAGGGAAACCTAGCCCAAGATACATTGGTCCTTATCAGATCATTCATAGCATAGGCAGAGTTGCCTATGAGTTGGACCTACCATCTGATTAAAAATAATGCATCTAGTTTTTTGTGTGGTAATATTCCGCAAATATATAAGAAACCCTTCCAGAATATTCCCCGTGGATGAGGTCCACATAAAAAAGGAGTTATCCTATGAGGATGAATCTATCGCCATCTTGGATAGACAAATTAGAAGGTTGCGAATTAAGGATGTGGCTTCTGTTAAAGTATTATAAAGAAATAAGAATAGAAAGAGAGATGAATTGGGAAGCTAAAGAAGAGATGAAAAATGAATGTCTGTACTTGGTCCCTATGTCTACAGGTAATCTAAAGTCCTAAATTTTTTATATTAATGAATAAGAGGCCTATGGAGGACAACTGTTATAGAGAATCCGCGAAGTCCTCGTAAGACCTTATGAGACTAGTTAACATTCAAGGATGAATGTTCTAAAGGGGGGAAGGATGTTATACCCCACACTTTTGATACATGGGAACATCTATCTAGTTCTAGAGCTACCATGTGATCCATGATGTTATCAAATAATCTAAGAAAGGGAGGATGAGGCCACCCTACATTTTTCGTAAGCTATAATGATTTGAGTAGTGACGAGTGAAAATATGTTTTAAAGGATGTGAAAGGAGTTGGAGGCCAAGTAGTGAGTCGTGGTAGTCGACCTACTTGCATAAGCTACCGACTTAGATGTCTTACATAATTAAGCTATGCAAATGCAGGTCGAGCTTAAGTAGCAAGGATTACATAGGTTCTTAAAGTGAGACGAGATTTTGAACCCTCAAAAGAGGAATAAGGAGACGACGCACCTACTAGGAATAAGTAGGTGATGCACCTACTTGGACCAAGTAGGTGACACACCTGCTTGGGTGGATGCCACCATGCCACGTGGCAGCATATGGATGGCTGCATGAAATAAGGTGGCTGCCTAAGAGCTGGACTCATTTCACTCTCCAAAGAAGGGTATATAAGCTGAAGTTATGATTAAGGAATTCATTTTTCATCTTTTTACTTAGGAAAATTTAGAGAAACCTAGAGAGAAAGAAAGGAGGAGCTACGACCATGTATTCCAAGGAGGAGCTTTAAGTTTTTCTCCTTGAATTAATTATCTACGGTATTCTTCGACCTAGTGGAGGTGGTTAAAAATGTAAATAAATTCTTGGGGCAGAAGAGAGGTCAATGCGAACCTTTCGGCAAGTTTCGGAAGCTAAGTTGTTAAGGTATGGCTTAATTCTCTTTTCACACATTTGAGTAAGGGTTTAAGCATGTTATGGATGTATAAATATAGGTTGGAAATGTGAAAATATGCACATTGCTGTTGAAGGATGTTGCAGGTCGTGTAGGGGCTGTTTTGACATTATTCTAGTTGGCTTAAAGTTTAACTAGTGTCGTTGTTATTGTGGTATTGCATTTGAGGGTGATTTGTACATGTTAAAGGCCTGAAAATGTAGCTATGGACGAGTATAAGTACTGCTGGTTGCTTCCTTGTTGTGCTCCCTTCCATGTGGTTGTAATTTTACGAAATAAAAGTCAAAAATCATATTTTGGAAGTCGTGGTTTAGGTGGACTGTTTGGGACTTGGTTTGGCTAATGTTGAAGTAGTTTGATTTTATATGGATGGTGGTTATTGTTGTTGGTATGTCTGCAATGATGGTAGGTTAAATGGGAGTTCGGATTGGGCAAGTTATATAGGAGACATGCTGCCTGATTTTTGATAACTTCTCAACTAGTCGACATACTAGTCTAGAACCTTGAATGAGAAAGTAATTCATAAGGATAATTGGTTATAGATTTAGAAGCTGGAAAGTTGAAGGTTCATAATGATAATGTTATCTTCTTGTTAAATAGGTTAAGTGAGTAACGAAGCAGGCTTGGTTGTGGTTGGTCTACCAAAAGTATGTAAAGCAGTCCTTCTTTACTCTTGGCATGCCTTAGCCATAAGTGGTTTGTATATGAAATGTGGGGATAATTCCATTCATAAATCTCCGAGTATGATTCATAACTCTTACCCACTTCTTGATGTTAGAACTCCTGCAATAATTGAGTTATTGCCTCTCAAGTCTTCTATATGAATATATGAAGGGAAGTAGTAAGTATGTAATGCCTATCCATTATTTTCTTTTGGCATGTATTAGATATAAGTGATATGTGATATGAGCGTTGGGTAATTCGATTCATAAATTCTGAACATGGTTCATAATCCTTGTTCACTTATCAATGTTAAAACTCTTAAAATAGTTGAGTTACTACCCTCGAGTCTTCTATATGCTGAATAATAATGGGATGTATAAGCTCCTATCCCTAAAGACTCTATGATGAAAAATGTATGTGATCCTATAAGCTGCTTAGCATTTTAATGTCTATGAATCCTGAGGCTCTGTTTGATATGATCCCTAGTGACATCTAGGGGATACTTCAGATAATTCCTACCCTGACCTTCAAGTGATGGTTCACTTGGTTACTTCATTGAGTCTCAGATAATGATTTAAATTATGTGTGGTTACTCACTACTCTGCTCCTATATACTGTAACATATCTTTCACCGAGTCCTTGGCCGGATATGTTATCATGCATAGTTTTACTGTATTATTCACCGAGTCCCTCACTAGAGGGCCGGGCATGATATAGATATATTTTGATCGGGCCATATATTCTTCGGTATTATTTTATTATATGGATTGGGCCGTACATTCCTCGGCATTATTTTGCTATATAAGGATCGGGCCATACGTTCTTCGGCATAGATATATATGATGATATGATGGTGTGATGATGACGCTGATCCCTAAGTTGGGCGGGCCAGGTATATGATAGATTCACCGAGTCCATAGTGGGCCGTATATGATATATGATATGAGCATGCATGATTTTACTTCATAAAGCACAGCTACAGCGATTTTTTGAGTATCATACTTGTTTCCTGAACCTTTGTTTTAGATGTGATCCCATATATGATATGTTAGGCTTTATATACTCAGTACATATGTCGTACTGATCCCCCTCTCTTCGAGGGGCTGTATTTTATGCCCGCAAGTACAAATATCCATTTTGGAGATCCGCTAGCTTAGGACACTCCACTCAGCTATGTTGGAGTGCTCCATTATGCCGGGGCCTAGACTTTTTGTATGCAGCTTTGATGTATGTATTTGTTTGTACAGGGGTACAACGGGGTCCCTGTCCTGCCATATGATACCATTGATACTCTTAGAGGTCTGTAGACATACATATATGGGTTGTTTATAAATTTGTTTCAGCTGTTCCTGTACGACGTGGTGTAAATGTTGTTATGTTATGGCAGCCTTGTCAGCTTACGTGCCCTTTCATGATATGATACAAATGAAAGAGGCTACATATATATGAAAATGTTATGATCCATTGGGGTCCTCATATATTGTATCACACGGTTCATAGTTCGACTAGCCTATAGCTGAGTTATATGTACACAGGGGACCAGGTCGGACCCCAATCATGGCCTACGGGGTTGAGTCCTGACATTTGGAAACCTATCTTAATGAAGAAGAATAATCTTTTGGGTTAGAATTCTTGATGCCTTAGAGTGATTTTGAGTAAACTAGAGAGAATGGTGGGAATTTGAAGGTTCTAGGTAGTAATAAGCTTTCCATAATCCCCCAAAAACATTCAGATGCTAAAATAATAGGAAAAGACCAAAATGCCGTTTATTAAATAGGCCGGAGGGAGCTACGGGTAAGGACCTATGGGTCATAGGTCAATCGACGGGTCATAGGGATGACACATCAAACACCCTAACACTTAGCCCAAAATCAAAAACTCAAGACCCAACCTACGAGTGCAGTCTACGGGCCATCAGTGCTTCTACAGATCGTAGGGACCCATCATCCTGACTACTTTTCCATGTCCTAAAACTCTGAGATTCTGAACCTCTCTTATGGGTCCTTCCAATGGATAATAGTAACTTCTATGAACATAGGATCCCCTCATAGAGTGGTTTCATACTTGGTGAAAATTCATTCCTTAGGACCCTCTCCACGAACCTTTCCTATGGCACTTTAGTTCATCTACGCGTGGTCAACTTCAACCAGCTCAGAAACCCAAATTTTTCCCAAATGCCTGCGCTTTCTATGATAACCTTCCTACTTCTTATAGGTCTTTCTACAACCTTTAGGTTGTCTTGTAGAGGCCAAAACAAGATTCCTTTTTGCAGCATAAATCCTTTGTTTGGCTATCCAACTTCTGGTATCTTACATTCTCTTATGAGCATTACCTATGGTCCATAGGAACTCCTACGGGCTATAGAAACCATCCTTAGGAAGCTGAATATTGGGTTAAATTTTTCTAAGTTTTATAGTGAACTACGAGCCACTACCTATGACTCGTAGCTTTACCTATGGTCTATAGGTAATGCTCTTGGTTTATAGATTCGAAGGAATTTTCTCACCTTCTCTAGGGCTCTTCTGGATCAATCTAAGTTAGAAAATTTTTGGGGTGTTACAATATCTCTCCCTTTGGATCATTCATCCTTGAATGATGACCAAACAAGTAATTATACAAGGCACGAATGCAATGTAAGAATTAAAACACTTTAACATGCAAAACGATACTAAATTTGATATAAAGAAAGAAGTATTACCTTCAGCATCAACATTAGGAGGAACAAATAGATAAGGGTATCTAGATTTCGTATCCTCTTTGTCTTCCTAGGAAGCCTCTTCAACAAATTGATTTATCCATAAAATTTTAACTGAACCAATCCCTTTGGTTCTCAACTTGTGTACTTGACGATCAAGAATATGACCCAAAATATCCTCATAAGATAAGATATCTTTCACACCAATGTTTTTTGTTGGAAAAATAAGTAAAGGGTCTCCTAAGCATTTCTTAAGCATAGAAATGTAAAACATTGGATGAACAACCGCTAATTCTGATGGTGGCTCTAACTCATAAGCTATATTACTAACCCTATTTGTAATCTGATTAGGACCAATATAACTGGAACTAAGATTTCCTTTCTTTCCAAATCTCATAACACCCTTCATGGGTGAGACCACCAAATACACCCAATCAGTCACCTCAAACTTTAAGTCTCTTCGCTTAACATTAGTGTAGCACTTTTGTGGACTTTGTATGTTTTTTTTTGATTAATAAGTTGCTCTTTATTAATAAAAAATGAATCACTACAAATCCAGATAGAAGATGGATATCTACCTCCAGACACAATAAATATAAGATATTATATCTACTTGCTACACTACTAAAACTTTAAAACAACAAAAGTACTAAGGATAGTAGTTTAATCTATTGAATGTGTTCTGCTAGTGTGCTACGTTCCTGCCTTTAATATGGATCTGTAGTGCAATATCTTTGCAAGTCTGGTTCATCTAAATTCTTTCATGCTGGAATCTCAGGTGAATCTGTCTCTTCATATCCCATAGATTGCCATAGCAAAGGTGCAACAGGTGATCTCTGCTACTCCATGCTTCCTTTTTGCTACTTTACATATTCTATCCATCTCATGTTTCCACGTCCCAATAGATCTTTGATTTACAAGCCATATGAGTAGTTGAGTCCATAATTAAGTACTGTACTCACATCTAAAGAGCAGGTGCAAAAAGGACTCCACTTCCTTTGCACAAAATATATAATTCATTGGCACTTGAATGCAAAACTTTTGAAGTCTCTCTACAATTGCAAGTCTTTATTGCATAGCTAGCCATAAATTGAATCTATATCTTGGATGCACATACTTATGGATTGTGATTGGCTTTCAGGGGACTTTAGGGAATAGAGGTTGTAGGGTTGTGTAAGCTTTTTTAATCCATAATTTCCCAGCTCTTGTTATTGTGTCCATGGTTTGTTGAATAACTCCTTGACTAAAGCTCTTACTCAGTAAACTCTACCTACTCTTAATGATCCTTTTTACTACCCATGCTACATTCTTGGAGATGTTCATCTCCTCTACATTCATATTCTTGATGTAGTAATAATGTATCCATTTGATCCACAAAGTGTCTATTTTCATAGATATAGTCCACAAATGCTTTAATATTGCAGCTTTGTTCCATTGCTGGAGGTTTATCACATTCAGTTCCCCAGCTGAACCAGGCTGACACACCTTATTCCAAACTACTAGTTCTTTCCTGGATAGTTCAGCAGTGCTATTCCAAAGGAATGATCTACAAAAATCCTCCACATGCTTTATTATTTTCTTTAGTAATATAAATATCTGAGCCTAGTAGCTTTGCATGTCAAATACTATGGTTTTTAGAAGTTGGAGTCTGCCTACATAGGATAATATTCTAGTTGACGAACATCTAGCTCTCTGTGTGATATTTTCTACAAGTAGGAGGCACTGATGGATAGTCACTTCTTGGTAGACAGTGGCATCTCCAAGTATTTGAATTGTAAGCTTCCCACAACATGTCCCTGCATGTGAACAATGTCTTCTTTCTCATTTTGATTTAGGCCAGCTATATAGATGGAGCTGTTATCATCATTTACTTGCAAACCTGAGGCCTTTGAGCACCTTTGGAAAGTCTCTTATCCTAAACTTACATAGGTCTTATCTACCTTGCAAAACATTAATAGATCATCAGCAAATCACATATGTATTACTCCAAGTCTCCTGCATATTGGATGGAACTTGAACATCTTGTTTGTTGCCAGTTGTGCCATCTCCCTATGTAAATACTCTATAGCAATCACAAAAAGGTAAGGGGACATAGGATCCCCTTGTCTCAAAACCCTCTTGTCTTGAAAAGATTTATTTAGCCCCCCATTCATAAAAATAGAATAAGACATAGTAGAAACACACTCCATCACCCATGTAGTAAATTTATGAGGAAATCCTAAATCCAGCATCATAGTTTTAAGGAAATGCTTTTCAAGAGAATCATAAGCTTTCCTGAGGTTATATTTTAGTGCACATCTAGGAGATATCCAGTTTCTAGAATATCCATTGAACAACTCATACCTAAGCATAATGTTATCAGTAATGCATCTTCCTTCTATGAAGGCTGATTGTGAATTCCCAATGATGCTGTTGATCACTCTTTTAATTCTACTGGTAAAAATCTTAGCAAACATTTTAAATGTAGTAATGCAACATGCTATAGGTCTAAAGTCCTCCACATGGGAGGGTAAAAAAACCTTAGGCACTAGAGTTATTGTAATATAGTTACATGTTCTCATCATCTTCCCATTTATAAAAAATTGTTGCACAACAACATATGTATCTTCCTTCACAAGGTCCTAATGAGTAGTAAAAAATTCAATAGGATAACCATCAATTCCAAGACTTTTGTATTTGGGCATATGTTTAATAGTTGCATCAATTTCCTCTGTATTAGCCTCCTGGATTAGCTTCCATTATTGATCGCAAGTTAGACAAGGCCCCCTCTTTGTGACCATTGCATTTGGGCATATAAACTCCTTAGCACTAGCTCTCATAAGATTGGTAAAGAAAGACATAAATTCAGTCTCCACCTCTTGTGGTTGAGTCAATTTTGCACCATTCACAGTATATATAAAGGAAATGCTGTTATGATTTGTCTTGATCTTTAATTGTTCATGGAAATACTTGAAGTTTGAATCACCACTATATATCCAGCAAGCTCTAGATTTTTGTCTAAGCATCTTTTCCTCAACCAAACTCCACTTCTGGATCTTAAATAGTATAGCCTTCTCCTGATCAAACAGAGCTTGGTTGAATAAATCTCGTGACATATCAGTTTGACTAACCCCAGTCTCTATCTAGATTGATTCAACTTTTGAGTATAAGAGGCCATAAGCTTGTTAAGGTCCTTCAGTTCTACCCTTATTTGTTTCAATTTAGCCCATATGATAGTCACAATAGCACCCCTCATTGGACTTATCCATACTTGCCTGACTATATCTTTGAAGTCCTGCTGGAACCATATTTATTTCACACGAAAAGGACAGGAGGACCCCAAGGTAACATACTCGGCCTAATGAAACCCTTATCTAAGAGATCGTTTTGTTTCTCTTTCAGCTTATTCAACTCGGCTAGAGCCATTCTATATGAATGAATAGAGATAGGTTGCATATAAGGAAGAACATTTATCTGAAATTCTATCTTTCTGTTGGGAGGGACTCTAGGTAGATCATCGAGAAAGACTTCGAGAACTGACTGAGGGATTGTGTCTCCATACTAGCATCTTTACCTTGAACAATATGGTAGATACACTCCTTGAAAACTAATTTTTTGGCCTTAAGGTATCAAATGAAATGACCCTTAGGCACTGCTGGACTACCCTTCCACTCAATAATTGGATTATTTGAAAACTAAAATCTAATAACTCAAGTTCTATAATCGATTGAGGCATAACAGGGATAAAGCTAATCCATGCCTAGAATGACATCAAAATCTACTATATCCAACTCAACTAAGATGTTTGTGGTGTCTTTATGATAGAAAAAAATTGTACAATCTCTATTGACTATTTTAGGTCGAGTGGAATCACCAACAGGAGTAGAAATATTGAAAGGCTCTAGAAGGAACTCGGGACAGAACCAAAACTTCATGGCTACATAGAGATCCATAAATGATAAATTTGCATTTGGATCAATTAAGACATAAACATCAAGAAAAAAGACCTTAAGCTTACCAGTGACAATGACTGATGAGTTCTCTTGATCTTGGTGACTATCCATGGTATATATGTAGTTTGACCATACGCCTTCCCCTGAATTAGTGCCTATTTGGGAAATTTTATCGGGAGGTACTGATAAAAAAGACTGGACCTTATTTCCCTATTACCTTGATTTTCCATCAGACAATCTCTTATATAATGACCCATCTGACAATACTTGTAGCAAACATTAGTGCCATCACGATACTCCCCGAGATGGAGTCTACCACTATTACCACAAGGTGGTTTTCAAGAAAAACCTTAGACCACACTTCCTTATGACTGAGAACCCTGAGCTTTGAAGTTCTGGTAACCCGCGACTTATAGTTTTATTCATGTTTTTTGGATCTAGTGCACTAGGTGATGATTGTGTATAATCAGAAAACCTCTTTTAAAAGAATGACTTATTGCCATTACCATTCTTCAGATGGTTAGGATCATGTCCCGCAGACTTTAATTTATTATTCAGATGCTCCTCCCTATCCTTCTTCCTGCTCTCCTCATCCTATTGTGTATAAAATTTGAGCCTGGAAATGTCAATGTCTTAAATTGGCAAATTGACCTTGCACTCCTTTTTCACATGTTTGCCAAAAATAAAGATGAATTTTGTCATATTAGACATCACTTTTAGGACCATCTCTAGAGAATATCTAGATAGCTGAAATAACTTAATACTATGCTCCTTCACTATTAACCCTTTTTGTTTCAGATTTAAAAACTCTTCCACCTTCGCCTCTCTCAGTTCTTTGGGGACAAAATGGTCAAAGAATAAACTCTTGAAATTATTCCACACAACTTTATTCTGTCATGACCCAACTCCGTAGGACATTATGGGTGCCCGAACTAGACACTCGCATATACCTCTGCTAACTATAAGTAAACCTGCCCCCTATTTAAGTTATAATGCAATAATAGGCATGATAACATGTAAGCCGATGAGGCTGTCATAACATATAGGAATAACTATACACACATACGTATATCACCCACATTTATGTCTACCAATCTCTAAGAGTAATAACAGTAACATAAGGCAGGACAGGAACCCCGCCGTACCCGTAACAAATAAATATGCACATCGAGGGTTAGTACCAAAATATAGGCTCCGGTATAAAGGAGCACTTATGAACTGCTGAGTGGTACTCCTACACTGGCGTATCCTCAAGGTGTGAGTTTGTACCTACGGGCATGAATGCATCCCCTCCCAAAGAAAGAGGGGTCAGAAAGACATATGTACTGAATATATAAAGTATAATTGGAAACATATCTGAAATAAAGAAAGTCAGGGGACAAATACGTTACTTAAGAAAACATTGTAACTGTACCTTGTGAATCATAAAAATAGGCATGCTCATATTATATAATATAGCCGGCGGTGAAATATATATTTGTAGGACCATCATAGGTCCCGGCGCCATCATCACCTTATCTCATTATATTATATATATATATACATACATTTTTGGCCCTCTAGTGAGGGACTCAGTGAGTTGTTCATGTCATTGCATTATCATTTCCTCATATAGCGTACTCGGCCCTTTAGTGAGGGACTCAGTGGATAATGCAGTGAACGGCGCACGATTACGTTCCCGGCCTGGGACTCGGTGATAGAAGGATTACGGTATACACGAGTAGAGTAGTGAGTAACCATATGCAATTTAAATCATTATCAATTCTCAATGAAGTAGTAAATATGAATTTTTATTTGAAAATCAAGACGATAGTCATATCAATTGTCTCTCGAATATCACTATTGATCATATCAAAAGAGTCATAGTCATTTTAGATCGTATATGAGACTCGATGGAATACTCAAATATGCTATCATTTAAAAACCAAGACAAGAGTCATATCAAGTACCTTTGGAGTGTCATTATGTTTTGCATCAAAGTAGCACTTTTGGAATCATCTACTCGTATCAAGGTGTAATAAAATAACTTTTGGAAGTCAAAAGAATTGCCATCTTAGTTGCTTTGATAATGGGGACTTCCTTGGGATCACATATACTTTGTCTATTCATTTCATAAGGTTCATGCCAAAAAAAAAAGATTAACTTTACCTACTTACTACTTCCCAAGGTATAGAAAAACTTGAGAAGCCATAGTTCAATTATTGGAAGAGTTCTAGCTTAAAGGGGTGAATAAGAGTCATGCTTTATACCACAACATAAATTACAAACACTTAGGATGGTTGGACACTTTCACATGAATCGAGGAAAAAGGACATAAGTTCTAGGAAATTAGAAACGTTGGCCATCCTAGTGCACTTAAGAATAAGAGTTTCTTGTAGACTTAATGCATTCTTCATCTGTTGGCTTTCTATGGGTAATGCCAAAAAAAGAAAGAAGATAAGCTCTAAATACCCTCTACTTTCCCTCATAGAGTCATTATATACATATGTTCCGTGGAACGTACGGACCGATTCTTAGATAGTAACATACGCCGAGGAATGTTCGGCCTGATCCTTAGATAGTGAGATATATCATACTTGGCCTATCAAGGGATTCAGTACCATAAACATTTCATCATAACCTAATAACTTATTTAAAAGACATGTCAAGAGAGAAGAAGGGTAGCTTTACATACTTATGCCAAAATATGCCAAGAGAATGAAGGAAGCTTCACATACCTCTTTAGGGATTAATCGTAACCCATCTTACCTCGATATATCCTTAACCTATTTAACATGAAAGTAATACTAAGGTTAATAGCCTTCACTTTTAAATATCCCACTCTACAACCAAGTACTAATAGAAGTCGTTTCCTATCCATTACCCCCGACTAGTTTGTTACTAGTTCCAAAGCTACCAAAAATTGGGCAGCATTTCCTCTGTAACTTCAACATCCCCGAGATTTCAACTCGGCCACAATATCAACATCCATACAAAGAAAAAAATACCAGAAAAATATTTAAAATTAACTCACTTCAACCTTACCTAATACAAGCTCCAAACAACGAGCTCCCAACTACGATACAAAAATAGAGTTTTTAATCTTTATTTCGTAAAATCTTTAACCATACCAAATGGAGGGTCGTGTGGCTGAAACCAAAAGAACCCACACCCTTTTTAAAACACTTTAAATCCCTGCAACACGCAAACCCACCAGCTGCATCCGCAGCACCACAACGACAACACACTACGCAACTTCGATTTAGCTACTACGACTTTAATTTAGTTAGTTTTTAACATCAAGCATCCTTGTAAAAATTTTCCATTTCCAGCATAATTTAATACATGTAATATACCTCATAAAATTATCATAAACTCTAGTTTGAAATAGAAACTCTTACCTTGCCCGGAACTCGTCAACCTCGTTGAAACTTGCCTCAGAAGTTCCTTTAGCACGCCTAAAACTTCTTGGCTGTTTGGTAACATTTTTGAGCTGCTCAAAATAATACATTTTCATTAATAACACCTTCATAGCATCGTGGTGTACCTTATATAATTAATTCATGAAACAAAATTGGAAGGTTACCTTTTTTCCCCTCAAATCTGAAACACTCTCTAGCTTGAGGGTTTCTCTCCTCTTCTTCTCTTTTTTAGAATATTTGGATGAAGTAATAACTTAAGGGATAAGGATAACTAAAATTCATCAACATATATATATAGGCTACTTTAAGGGGGACACATGTCATCCCCTAAGTGGTGACACATGTCAAGCCCTAAGTGGTGACACGTGTCAAGCCCCCATTGGGCCAACACACCCTTTTCCTCTAATCACAGGCTGCCATGTGGCATGTGTGGGAGGGGGGGTACACCACTCTTTCTCCATCTACTGCCATGTGGCACTCCCTTATACTGCCACGTGGTAGTATCTTTTCCCTCTCGTGGGTTCATAATCTCATCTTACTTTACGAACCTATATAATCCTTACCATATAAGCTTGGTATGTACTCAAGTAGTTTAAGTATGTAAGATTTCCAAATTGGTAGCTTACATAAGTAAGTTGGGTCCTATGACTCATTACTTGGCCTCCAATTCTTTCTGGATTCTCATAACCATATTTTCAATTTTCCTTACCATGGGGTGTCATATTCTCCCTTCCTTAGAGTTGTTTGGTCGCGTTATAGATAATACGGTGCACATGGTAAATTTTAATAAGCTTAAGAGCTTTAAGAAGATCAATGAAACTTAAGAACCTATCAATAAACTTAAGAGCTTAAGAAGCTTACGATCCTTTCAAGAGACTTAAGAAGCTTAAATAAAACTTAAGAAGCTTAAGAGGTTCAAGAAACTTAAGAAGCTTGAGAACCTTCCAAGGTACAAAAGTACGGGGTATAAAATCCTTCCCCCCTTAAGAACATTCATCCTCGAATGTTAAACAAACCTTCTTCAAAATCTTACGCAGACTATAGGGAAAATTCCCCTCTATTGAAATAGCACATACTTTCATCACCTTAAGAGTTTCAGAAGTTGGAATTGCCTGTAGATATAGGGAATAGGTACATATACTTGTGTTTCATTTCCTCTTTAGCTTCCCAGGTCATTTCTTCGCGATTCTCATTTTGCCATAACACCTTGATGGAAGCTACATCCTTAGTCCACAATCTTCTAATCTACCGATCCAGGATGGTGATAAGTTGCTCTTTGTAGGATAACTCCTCTGTGACCTGGATATCATATCTGGTATTTACTCGAGATGGATCACCAACGCGCTTGCGAAGCATTGCTACATTGAAGACTAGATGCACTACTTCCAGATCCGCAGGTAAGTCTAGCTCGTAGGCAAACTTGCCTATTCGGCGAGTGATCTTGTAAGGGCCAATATATCTCGGAATCAACTTCCCTTTCTTGCCAAACTTCATTACTCTTTTCATGGGCGACACATTCAAGACTACCCAGTCACTCTCTTAAAATGCCAAAGGTCGACGTCGATTGTCTACAAATAACTTCTGTCAACTTTGGGCAGCTACTAATCTCTCCTGAATAAGCTTTACCTCCTCCCTTGCTTGTTGTTCCATGTCTGGGCCTATTAATCGTGTTTCGCCAACATCAGACTAATCAATGGTGACCTACACTTTCTGTCATATAAAGTCTTATACGGGCCCATCCGGAGACTAGAATGATAGTTAATATCATAAGTAATCTTGACAGGTAATAGGCAATTGTCCGAGCTACCTTTGAAGTTAAGTGTATAAGCCCGCAACATATCTTCTAGCGTTTAGCAAGTACGCTTAATCTGTCCATTGGTCTGAGGATACAATCGTGTACGAAGACTTGTCTGTGTTCCCAATCTCTTTGTGGGATGATCTTCACTAGTTAACTGTAACTTGAGCTCCTTCTTCTAAGACAATAGTTATATCAACTCCATAAAGTCTCACCATTCTCTCGATCTATAATTTCACACAATCTCGGCTGAACATGCTGTCCTTGATCGAAGGAACATGGGCTGATATTGTTAATCTGCGGATGACATTCCATATACCATCATCCATCCATGGAGTGAAAAATGAGTCTTATAGACAAGGTATTGTTGTGGAATCTTCTACCTCGTGCATTACTTCTTGCCTTCTTTAGACGACATCAACTAGTACCCTTACATTTTAGGTTTTGCTTTTTTTTTCCCCATCACAGTTGGCTGCCAAGTGGTGTCAAAATTCCCTCACATAATGGCTTGTATAGACGTTCTTTGGTTTGCCTATCATTAACTGGTATTATGTTGAAGAACTGTGGCATACAAGTGCGCCATCTATTAGTAATCAGCTAATCCTGCTTGTTTTGCTTAATCCCTTTTTACAATTCCCTTAACATAACTTATAACACTCTAGGTACATAATCTCGTGCCATTACCTCACCTCTAGTTTGAATTCCTCCATCTCGTGCGATCATAACAGTACAAATGCACCAGATCCCACAAAAAATTGAAGTTAAGCATGCTTGTCCGAGAGTAGTACTAGGATGGTTAACCCCTCCGGGAAGTCCTCGTGTCACGTTTCATTGCAATTCTTGAAATAATGTGCAAGGCACTCAACTTATCCCAAGATTTGCCTTAGCGTCATCTCGCTAGTCTTCACATTTCACCTTGCCCTTTCCTCTTTTATATTACAAATGGTATCGGGGTAGGTATTTAGTTCCACCACAACCATGTCCCTTTTGGTCATTTGATTTTATTTCTCTTTGCATCTTTCTATAACGTCTCCAAAATATCATAACTTATTTTCATCATGTAGTCCTCCGCTTGATCTTATGCTGTATATATATATTCGTAGGTTGCAAAATTACTTTTATACAAACAGTATGAGGTAGATGCAGTCTTTTTATTTCTGGGTCCATCTTGCTTTACATATCACCTTGACACTAGAACTTGCTCGCGCCGACGCTATTCTTTCCTACCCCTTTCTTTTCCTTCCTTCAGGTACTCCTTGGTCTTCTCATTCCTTACCATAGGAGATTTTCTATTCTTTCTCCTTGCTACGTGTATGTCACATCTCCGCGGCCAACAAGTTACACCCTACACTCTTGATCTCGAAATGTCTCCTAAGCTTCTTAGAAGTTATTATATGAGCTGGATAATCTACGAAACCAAAAAATGACTCTAAGGAAGGGATAATGTGATATCCCATGGTAGGGAAGGTTGGAACTAGGGTCATGAGAGATCGGAAGGAGTTGGAGGCCAAGTAATAAGTCGTAAGACTCGACTTACCTACGTAAGGTACTAACTTGAAAGTCTAACATACCAAATCTACTTGGGTACATACCAAGCTTACGTAGAAAGAATTACATAGGTTCTTAAAATAAGATGAGATTATGAACCTATGTGGAAGGGGAGAGAATGACATATGGCAGCAAGAGGAGGTGCCACGTGGTAGTATGGGAAAATGCCACATGGAAGCAGGTGACCCACCTGCTTGGGGTCACGTAGGTGACCTATCTGTTTGGGGGGGTAGACCTATGTAATCCTTGCCACGTAAGCTTTGTATGTACTCAAGTAGTTTAAGTACATAAGATTTCCAAATTGGTAGCTTACGTAAGTAAGTCGAGTCCTATGACTCATTACTTGGCCTCCAATTCCTTCCGGATTCTCATAACCATATTTCCAATTTTCTTTACCATGGGGTGTCACATTCTCCCTTCCTTAGAGTTGTTTGGTCACTTTATAGATTATCCAACGCACATGGTAACCTTTAAGAAGCTCAAGAGCTTTAAGAAGATCAAAGAAACTTAAGAACCTCTCAAGAAACTTACGAGCTTAAGAAGCTTACGATCCTTTCAAGAAACTTAAGAAGCTTGAGAACCTTCCAAGGTACAAAAGTATGAGGTATCATAGATTCAGCATCTTCAACATGAATCTCCTCCCACTTGTTGTACTACATGTTAGATACATCCATGAGCTGGTAAGAAACAAGTTCAACACCCTCGACCTTAGTAGCATACATGGCCTTGAGAATTTTCCACACTTATCAATGATGTTTTGGGGATCCTACTCTACCTTGGACCCTGTGAAAATTAGAGGATTCATTCTTAAGAAATCTCTAATCCTTGTGGCTACTGGAGATTCTTGAGGACTAGATCTAGTGATTGGAGTGCCCTGATGACTAGACTGAACATCCATCAGCTATGTGAGCATAGTAATAGCTTCTCTAAACTCCGCCTCAAAAGTGAGGGATGGTTGTGGAGCAAGTTTATCTGAAACCTCCTGAGTAACAACATTATTAGCTTAGTCAGATAGACGAGCTCCATTCCTTGTCCATTTCTCAAAGGTAGAGGCATGGTAGTTGGTGGAATCTTAGTGTTGGCAACGTTAGTTTGACTAACAGTACATTTTTGAGCAATAATTTGAAAATGTGTATACACATGAGTAAGAATAAACTTTTATAGATTTAAACTCTATCACACAAATTTAGAGTATGAAAGAAGAGTGATAATTCCTAACGCCCTATAGACTCCCTATTATATATGTGGTGCACTTAACACCAATAAGAACGAGTCTACTAGACATGAATTTATAGACATCCTAGGACTGTTGAACTCTGTGCTCTAATATGAAGTTTTTCAAGCCCTGAGTCTATGCCCTAGACATGGCTGACACTTGAAAATCATTACTGGTCCTAAATAAAGTCTTGGACTAGTTGACTACTAAGAGGAAGACTTAGCTTGATGATAAAAGTTTAAAAGTAGTGATCACTTTAGATACAATTAAGTAATCTCATGAATCTCTCTAAAAATACTCTGAACATTAGTAAAGTCATTGTTTAAAACATGATATTGAAATAGTATACTGATTTGCAACTCTATCTATGAAGCCTTTAAATAACTATAGCTAGGTAATGGGATAGTACCGTATCTACCTCAAAAGAACTACTCATAATGAAATAAATAAACTGAAAAAGAGTTCCTCCAAAAGCAAGGAGGTCTCACCAAAAGCTAGAGAAGTATGATCTTCAACTCTAAACTACTGTGTGCCTATTTGGAGCTTTTCACAGTCAAAGTCAAAGCGCCTATTGATGATCTCTAAAACCTGTTTCAGCATCATAAAATAATGTAGCATTAGAAGATATTGGTACATGGAATGTATGGTATGTAAATGGATGAATGAATAAACAAACGAACTGAATACTCATGAAAGAAATAAAGAAAAGTAACTCAATTGAATATGAATATAAATGTAATAAATTCAGCTCAAATGTACTGCTCATGTTCCCATAGCTGTCCATTACCTTCCCA
This sequence comes from Solanum dulcamara, assembly GCF_947179165.1. Classification (NCBI taxonomy): domain Eukaryota; kingdom Viridiplantae; phylum Streptophyta; class Magnoliopsida; order Solanales; family Solanaceae; genus Solanum; species Solanum dulcamara. The sequence continues at coordinate 48,547,067 of NC_077241.1, forward strand.
GGAAAAAAGAAATAAACTCAACTCATGGATCCATGTAGAAGTCTTTATCAGGGACTAAAATGAGAAGTCGCTTGAACCAGCGATGTGATTCTATCCTACGTTAGCTATGTAGTTTATGGAGTTTGAGTTGTGTAAACTCTTACCAAAATTGGTGCTCAATACTACTCCCATAAACATGCATTAACTCTTACATATTACTATGAATAAAATACTCAAAATACTTCTTTTAAAGTCTCATTGAACTAAACTAGGTCTGACTCAATTCTTTCTAAAATTCATTATACTTCACTTCTAAAATAAACTGTAAAACCCAAAAAGTTAGAAAGTCAGGAAAATGAGGATGTGAGGGAAGTGTAGAAAATTTTGCACCAGATGCTGACCACGGGCCCCTCCACTGGCCATACTTAACACCATAGAATGTGGTCAGCATCATATAGGTTCTAGAGTTCAAGTAAGTTAAGGGGGATGAGTCTACGGAGAGCTCTACAGCTCATGGAGAGTTTTACGAAATCTGAAGCCTCTCATGAACTCGAGTCCGAAGACCCATGATCCAAGGTGAGGACCACAAGAGGCACCATGGGTCGTTGTGCGTATAAAGAGCCATGATGGCATCTATGGTGGTCACCCCCTCTGACCCAAAATAGGGTCCCTCACTACGACTACCACTACAGCCCATATTGAGCCCTACAAACTGTGGTGGGTCCTCCGTCTAGGTGAATTTCTAATTTTAAGTTAGGGGTAATTTTGTAATGACCCTCTAGATTATTTATGAATTAAAACATTCATTTCATCATTTAGAGCATTCCTGTAGTAACCCTAAGTTATTTATGACTCACAAACACTGACTGTTCAGTCACCTAATCATTCTTTTGGGTTTTAGATTCGTTTCCCTATTTTGAAGCTTAAATAACTTGAAAAGGTGATTTTGGTCAATACTTAAGGTAAATAACCCCATAATGGGATTATGATAGTTCCATCAGCTTTGGAATGACCAAATTAGGCTAGTAGCATGGTTAACATAAGTATTGAGTAAATAACTATACTTTGAGGCCATTTGGCGCTTTTGTCTTAGAAATTTGGACTATGGTTGAATTTGGTCAACATTCTTTGTAAATACACTCGGATGAAATTTCGTCAATGCGGTTAGTTTTAAAATATTGATTTTAGTCTAGAATGACTATTTGTTAGCTTCCCTATGCTTTCGGTCTAGTTTTGAGGCTCATTATTTTATTTGGCTAAAAATGACACTTTTCTATGAGACCTACTTTTTATTAAAATAACCTCGTATAAGAATTTCAAATGCACCATTGAGTTTAGAATATTGAATTTGTTGAGGTAGCATATCTCATTTATGTACAGTGGGTTCCGAATAAATCTCGAGCAATCCATTGCAGACTTGGACATGGCAAAGTCCATTTTGGACTAATTGTTTCTTCTGTCATCGCGAAAGCGATTATAGGGTCGCAAAAGCAACCAGGCCCACTTGAGTGGGTGTCAGTTAAATGATAGACCTGTTGCTAAAGCGACTAGTTGCTTAAGCAACCCCACCATTGCTAAAGTGATACCCGCATCTTTGAGGTGGTCGTAAAAGAGATCATCTGGGCCACTTTTGCGACACCTAAGGCCTATTTTCAAGTCCTATGTTAAGTTATTTCCAAAGTTTGAAATATATTTTGTCTCTCAATTCTAAGGCAATTTTGTTGATTCAAAAGGTAAAGTGTAAGGTTTTTTGTAAAGAATTTGGTGGTGTGGCCAGAATTAGTTGTATGAGCTTCATTGGAGGTAATTTACCCTATTTTTCTACTACCCTTTCTTGTTGTTGAGATAAATTGAGAATGTTGATGCATGAAGATGTTTGGGATATTTTAGGCACTAGATTTTATTTCTTTTTGGAACACAAGTTTAGCTTGACATTTAGGACCTATTCACGGAGTCTATTCCATAATTTACAGAATGAGTCCCATGTTCTTGATTTTTGATTTTGAAATTGGCTCATCTTCAAATTCGATAATGTTAATGTCAAAATAACTATATTGACGTTATAATTCTATTATATATAGCGTGGCAGTATTTTGAGGCCGAAAAAGCTCAAGTTCCTTAAGTTGGAGTGTGTGTGGTCGACCTATTGGTAGGCTATAACTTTCCCCTCTTTAGACTAAGCATTTTATGTATTTGTATTCTGAATTATATTAGTTTGGGGGTGTTTGGGTGTGAGCATGCTAAATTACTATAATTCATGTTGTAGGCTTTATTTTTGGGAAGTCTAGGCTACTAAAGTATCCCTTCTATTACTGTTGATCATTTGTACCTTGTGGTGTGTACTGTGCCTAGGGTTTATGTATTTGAAAGTATATTTGGCCTTAGTTTAGGGTTAGACTAGTGATTACTTATACTTGCATAATGTTGGTGTCATTGGGCCATGGATCTTCTCTGATGTCGCTTCAGAAAGATTAACTCCCTTTAGAATGATATAGCAGATTTGAGTCTGATAGTCTGAGCCTTATCTAGGTAGTAGCAAAGCCTTAGGACCTTATCCCCATAATTTAATACCTTTTATTATTTTCGTATTATTTGATTTTTTGTTCTTAAAGTCTATTCATTGATACCGGTTGGATTTGGCTCAGGCTAAAGTGATTTATTAATAGCACTCAGATTAGGGGGTACTCCCCATAGCGTACAGTTGGCCATTGATCCTAATTTTGAGCAATTTTCCTCTATTCGTGGATCAAGTCCCCAATTCACCCCACCGGGCGCGGTTCAAGTCCTTACCTTGGTATTATTGACTTGTTTCATATCCCTGGCTTTACTTAGTCATGGTTCAAGTGCACCGACTCTATCAGCCTTGGTTCAATTGCATAGCTACTATTATCTCAGTTCAAGTCCTTAGTCTTTTTTGTACGTGGTTCAAGTCCACGAATATACAAACCCTTGTTCAAGTCCTTGGTTACTGTCAAATCTTTGTTCAAGTCCCTCATCCTCTTATAATTCTTTGTTTCAAGTCCTTAGCTCTTTCCTACTTTGGGTGCAAGCTTTAGGTTCTTGGAATGGTCCAGTTCAAGTCTGCAGGGTACTGTAGCACTGTTGGTACTTTGCTGGGTTTCTTCATTTTGCTTCAAGTATTTTTTCTCCTGTCGGGCTTATGGGAGTCTATTTGGGTTGTTTCCTTTAGAATTGTGCACGAGCGTACCAATTGAGTATATTGGAGCTCGATGGATTTAGCTAGTTCTCTTTTTCTATTTATGTTTTGAGTACGTTCGTGTGCATACCTACTTTTATTTATGGTTTTTATCTCTAGTTATGGTTAGTTTATTGAATCTCAGTTTACTTTTGTTTATCTTGTTTAGTTGGCCTATGATGCCTATTGGGTACTTATTGTTTTGATACTCATATTATACTCTACATCTATTTTTGTGATGCAGGTCCAAGTACTAAATATATGAGTTGATCTGAGAAATTGGGTTATAGTTGGCGCAATCATGACCTAAGAAATCATGTCATGCAAAGTTAGTATGAAAGCCCCAGGTTCACCGGTCTTACTTGTACAGATCTAAATCTAGTAGAGTCCTACGGATTGGTATAGAGACATCCTTGACTAATATTCAAGAGGCTATAGTGTCACGACCCGACCTAGGTCCTAGTCGTAACACGGAGATAAGGATGTGAGAGACCCCAACATAAGCCATCTTAGCATTCAGTACATACATAAGGTAAAGAACAATATAAATATAAACAAAAGTAATCATAAGTGGGGTAAGGGACTTCCCAACATAAGCCATCTTAGCATTCATTACATACATAAGGTAAAGAACAATATAAATATAAACAAAAGTAATCATAAGTGGGGTAAGGGACTTAGGAAAACCTAAATCTATAAACATCCAAACCAGACTACACCAATACATCGTCTAAACATGCCTCTAGTTTAACCTTTGATGGGGGCTTAGGACAAGATCCTAGCTCACCCTAGCAATAGAAGAAATGTCTAAGAAATAGAAACATAAAATAAAGTCTTGTCCTCGATAGAATAAGGACTCACCAACTCCTTTGAAATCTAAAGAAAAATCTAGCCATGAGTGGGGTAGTCATTAGTGTCATTCATCCCTACATTATGAGACAAAGTAGGAAAAATATACGTTAGTACATTTGAATGTACTAAGTATGTAAGGTATTCATGACAAGTAATAGAACATAATCAATATGCCATAAGATATATGAACATAAGAAATTCTTGGTCAATGCATATTATAAAACTTTAACTTTCAACTCATAACTTCATATCTTAAAGCTTAACTTGAACTTGTGTGGGATAAGACCTTTAACCCATAAATAAGATTATGCGAGCTAATACATGGAATCTAATGACTCCTGTATTAAGACAGGTTGATAAGTCCTACATCAAAAAAGGAAAGGCTACCTTGCTAGGGCATACTCCAAAGATAACTCAACTCAACTGGGCTATGTGGATCCACTAGCTAGGCCATAAAGGCAACATACTTGGGGAACGTATTTTGGGACTTTAGGTTTCTACTAGGATTTCCCTTGATAACCAACTTCGTTATCCGATTGAACCACACTTAGAAGTCTTCTCGGTTACTAGTCAATATCCCAATGGAAACTCATAAAACATACTCATGACATAGTAGGGAAAGATAGTAACTGCCTATCAATCCATCTTTAAAACATTTAGGAATAGCTCATCTAACTTGGTGATTCATAAAAATCTATAACTTTAGTGAAAATTATTCTTATCGCCATCTTTAAATATCTAATGATCTTAACTCTGATCATTATCTTAACTTTAACTTAAAAAATCATAATCTCAGTTGTAACTCATTGAAAACTATCTTTATAAATCATTTAACTCATGATTAACTCATAAAAATCATCTTTAACTCATGATCATAGCTTGAAAATAACTCTTATGCATGGGCATCTATGATTCAACTTGAAATCATGCTATTTATGTGAAAACATGCATATGGAGATCATTGATAATATCTAAAAATAAAATCAACTTAGCCAATGCAATTCATGAAAAGTAGGGTTCATAATCAATTATAAATTGAATGAAAACTTGAGAAATCTTTGGGACTTCATGGGTGAAAAGGGCCTATGAATCAATTCCCACACACCTTGCTTGAATTCACTAGGAATTGAAGACTTGCCAGGGTAAGGAAGAAGGGGAGGTCCTTGAGCGGATCCCACGTTAGCCCCAAGACGGATCTATGGATAATGGGATATAGAAGTCAGGTGCGACGGTCAGCAAAGAACCTTGAAGAAATATGGAGACCTTAGCTTGGAAATTGGAAAGAAACCTTGAGAGACCTTGTGAGTTATTACCTTGGAAATTTTAAGAGAATGAATTGAATATGAGGGGAATTTGAAGAATAAAGTATTTATAGACTTTGAACTTAGCCATAAAAGTGTCTAGGTTCATTGAATAAAACTTAGAAAAGACACAATTGCCCTTCATTAATTTTGGAAAATTGACCCTACGGACCCTATTATACGGGATATCTTGGCAACGACGAGTCGTCTAAATGACTCATCCTGCAGGTCTGCGAAAAGTTCTGTCAATAGAGTCTCTGAATTTTTGTGATGAGTGGTCTTTACTACCCGTCCTTACTTCTATGAGCCATCCTGTCAAGTCGTCATCTTGGCCTGAGGGATCCTTGAAGCTTAGCCTCTAAACTTGATTTATGAGGGCTTTTTATGACCCGTCATCTTACGGATGACCCATCCTGACAAACCGTAGAATCTCTTCTGAGGGAAACATCAAACTATGCTAAAAGGGTTACTCTACGACCCAACCTGACAAGCCATGGAAAGATCTACAAGCCATAGAGGGACTCGTCCAGATGGATGGTATTGAAATTTTGAGACTTTTCTCCTTGGTTCCATCTTTTCGACTTACAAGGTCTTACAATATCTTCCCATTGGAAATATTCATCCTCAAATGAGATGAACTTATAATAGGAAAGACACGAAAAGAGGACTAGAGACCCAACATAAGCATGATGACATATTAAAATTCATGGAACGTGAAAAATTCAACTTGACATAAAATCATAACTTTGAAATCAAATTTTTCATGAACATGTATACATATGACTGACATAGGAGGAACTGAATATGTAAGAGTCCAACTAGCTTGAATAAGAATAACTTACTACTTTAGGCTTGAGTAAAGGAAAAGAGGTATGGGTATCATTTCATCATATCCGCCTCCGCCTTCCAAGTAGCACTTTCTACTTGTTGATTCGTCCATAACACTTTGATGGACACAACCTCTTTGTTCCTTAACTTCTTGACTTGCCGGTCTAAACTTCCATCGAAACTTCTTCATAAGTCAAATCCTTCTCAATACTTAAATCTTTCAATGGCACAATGGAGTTAGGATCACCCACAAACTCCTCAACATTGACACATGAAAAACGGGGTTAACCATAGCTAACTAAAGTGGCAAATCTAACTCATAAGTGTTATACCCCGAACCTTTGTACATTAGAGATCTTTTTTTCAAAAAGATTGCCATGTGATGCATGTTATCTATGAAGTTCTACGTGAGTAGTGATGGTTGGAAATAGGTCTAGAAGGATTTGGCAGGAGTTGGAGGCCAAGTAATGAGTCGTAGGACTCGACTTACTTGCGTAAGCTACCGACTTGGATATTTTACATAACTAAGCGACTTGAGGGCATGTCGAGCTTATGTAGCAAGGAATACATAGGTTCTGAAAGTAAAAGGAGATTACGAACCCACAAAAAAGATGAAAGGAGGCATAGCACCTACTTAGAAGAAAGTAGGTGATGCACCTACTTGGACCAAGTAGGTGACACACCTACTTAATATGGTTCCCACACTGCCATATGGCAGCAAAGGAGTGGGCACATGATTGAGGTGGCGCCCTAGGAGGCTGCCATGTATCACCCCTAGGGGCTACCATGTATCACCCCTAGGGGAGGCCATGTGTCACCTCCTAAGGAGGTGTATATATGTGTTATAAGCTGAAATATAACTCATTCTTCAGCTGCACTTAGCCAAAAAAAGAGAGGAAAAAACGTTAGAGAAAACAAAAGGCAGCCACAGCTTGGAGGAAAATAAGGTGAGTTCTCCAATTTCATTCTGTGAATTAATTATATACGGTATACTAAGATTAAAGGAAGGTGTTAATAATGTAAAATTTCATTTTGTGATAGCAAAAAAGTGATATAAATAGTCCGCTAAGTTTCAGCATGTTAAGGGAACTTCCGAGGCTAGTTTTTGCACGTCTTGGACAAAGTAAGGTATTCCCTTTTAAAGTGGAGTTAATAATGTTGTTATGGAATTTATTACATGTGTTAAATGAAAATGGTAGTAGGAAAAATATATAAGTATGTTGTACGTTGTAAGCAAACAAAATTGAAGTCGTTCTAGCCGAGTTAAAATTGTTAAGGTTGTATAGTGTTGTTATGATTGTGGCGTTGTCTTTGGAGATGGTTTTATGGTGTATTGCAGGGATAGAACATGGGTCAAAATTTGTGTGGGTACTTCTGGTTGCAGCTAACGACCCTCCATTTCGTGTGGTAAAAGATTTTACCAAATAAAGATTAAAAACCCTATTTTGGTATCGTAGTTTTAAGCGAGTTGTTTGGAGTTTGTGTTGTGTAATGTTGAAGGGGTTTACTTGTATATATTCTACTGATTGTTGTTTTTGGTTGGATGCTAAGGTTTGGGGGTTAAATTGAAAGTTCGGATAGGGCAAGTTATTGAGGAGATGCTGCCCGAATTCCATTAACTTCTAACTAACTAATAGACTAGTCGAGACTCATCAAGAAAGGTGAATAAGGAAATTGTTCCTATGGCTAATTGGTGGTAGAATTATAATTTGGAAGGTCGAAGGTCACTAACTTTAGTATTACTTTCGTGTTAAATAGTTGAAAGAGTAACGAAGCGAGTCTAGATGCGATTAACCCATAACAGGTATGTAAAGCTATCTTTTTTCTCTTTTGGCATTTCTTAGCCGTATGTGGTTTGTATATAAAATGTGGGGATAATTCCATTCTAAGAACTCCAAGTATGCCTCATAATCCCTATCCACTTGTTGATGTTGGAACCCCTACAAGAATTGAGTATTGTCTTTCAAGGCTTCTACGTGTTCAAAAGTAGTGTATGTGATGCTACCCTTTCTTTTATTTTGGCATGTCTTAGATGTAAGAAGTATGTATGTGAAATTTGTAGTTATTCCATTCTTAAAGCTCTGATTATGAGTAAAGACTCTTGTTCACTTCCTATTGATTAGAACTTCTGTAATAAGTTGAGTCATTACCTTTCAAGTATTCCATATGATAAAAAGTAGTACATGTAAAGCTTGTCCTTTCCTACTTCTAGAAAAAACTAGACTATAGGTAATATAGGACAGGGATCTGGAGGTGATTCCATTTATAAGTTCTGGGTATAACTCGTGACTTGTAGTCACTTTTGAACATTAAAGTTCTGAAAGTAGTTAAACTACTATTCTTGAGCCTTCTATATAGTGAATAGTAAGTGGAGATACCAGCTCCTCTTCCTAAAGGCACTACAGTGTTAAATGTTTCTGATTGCATAAGTTGTGTCTCTGATTGCATGAGTTATATTTCTGATTGCATAAGTAGTTTCTTTGGTTACATGAGCTATGTGGCATTGTCTTGATACATGTCTGCGATTCCTGAGGCCCCAATTGATGTAATTCGTAATGATATATATAGGGTACTTTGGATAAATACTTTCCTGGTCTTCAGGTGACGGTTCACATGACTGTTTCATTGAGTCTCAAAGGGTAACTTAGTTGCATATGGTTTCTCATTACTTTACTCGTGCATGCTGTAATCCTTCTTTCTTCGCATCCCACGATGGGCCAAATATTATATCAAGTGCAGCTTTACTTCTTCTTTTACCAAGTCCCAGGCTGAGTATGTATAATTCCATGTATGAAGAGATGATTCCTTACGTGAGGCACGGTAATATATTATGATGAAACGATTATTCATCGAGTCCCAGGCCAGCTGTAATATGATGGTATGTGTTGTAATATGATAGTACGTGTGTGATGTTATGTATGGAAAAATAAGGAAAACGGTACCGAGTCCCTCACTAGAGGGTCGGGTATGTATGTATATGTTGTTGGTATGCTATAGATGTACCCCACTCCCTTCACCGAGTCCCTCACTAAAGGGCTGGATATTTTGTATAAGCATGCATATGGAATATAGTGATACATTTGTGACCCCGAGCCCCATAATGAACAGGATGTAATGTGATAACATATATGATAAGATTATACCGTATATGATGATATGATACCATGTACGATGATGTGATGAAGTGATATACATGATGATATGATGACATGTTAGTATGATGAAATGATTATGACACTGAGTTCACTAGAGGGCCGGGTACAGTGTATGATAATGTATATGACTATATGTCTTAAGATGCAGGCACAGTGATTATTAACTGTTATACTTGTTTTCCTGCCTCCCTATTTCAATTGTTATCTCAGTTATATTATGTTATACTTTTTATACTCAGTACATATATCGTACTGACCCTCCTTTCTTCGGAGGAATGTATTTCATGCCCACAAGTACAGATGTTCTTTTCGGAGATCCGCCTGCTTAGGATTTCCGCTCAGCCATGTTAGAAGTGTTGTACTATTCTGAAACCTAGCTTTTTGGGTACTAGTCCTCCTATGTATATATTTATTTGTTCAAGGGTACGGCGAGACCCCTTTCCCGCATATGTTACCACTACTATTCTTAGATGTCTGTAGATATGTGTGTGTGGGTTGTTTATAAGTTTGCTTCAATTGTGCCTATATGGCGTATAGTAAGTGTTGTTATGTTATGAAATCCTTGTCGGTTCGCGTGCCCTTTCATATTATGATACAAATGAAAGATGCTACGTGTATAAGAAGATGTTATAACCCATTGGGGTGCTTAGGTATAGTTTTTACATGTAATAGATGTGTATACAAGGGTCTAGGTTGGACCCCGGTCGTGGCCCACTAAGTTGGGTCATAACAGAAGTGGTATCAGAGTAGTTTATCCTCGGAGTGTCTATAGACCATTTCTAGTAGAGTCTTGTTTATCGGTGTGTTGTGCACCACATCTATAAACAGGAGGCTACATGACATTTAGGATGTTACTTTATTTCATAGCTAAGATCGTGCGATAGATCTGAGTCATAGGGAATGAAATTCCTCATACTAACCTGTGATTTAAGTAGAAGGACAACATTGATAGAAGAAAGTAATTGACGATATTAGAATTACAAAGCACCCAAGTAAGCAAAGGCATGTAGGAGGTATGTCAGGTAAGGTGTGGAAATACGATTAACATGTAAATTTGAAAGGTGAAAGGAAAAGTAGACAAGAAAGTGTGACATGTGCACTTCCAGTGGACACACGAGGTGAGTCCACCATTTTATACTACTATTGATAATGGAATCCCTATATGGCTGCGATATGATATGATATAAATATATATGTTGGCCCTGTGAGGCATTATTGGCATTTTGTGCGTGCAGGTTTGAGATAACAAGAAATACAAAGGCAATTCTGCACAAATTTTCTCAGAAACAATAGGAGAATGAGATACAAGGTTGTAGTATACCTTGACCATCATAAGAAGGGGATTTGACTAGACTACTAGTATGGTTGACCTCGAGGAATAAGTTAATTATTAAAGTGATAGTAATGGTAATGAGGAGTTCAATATTGGTGTGAAAAAGAAATCTAGAAATGATTGGTGAGACTAAGAGATGATTTAGAGAATGAATAAGAAAGACTTACATAGATTTACAAGGAAGGTTCAGAATAAAAGGTCAAGTGGTAACGAAAGTAAAGGTGAGCAACAAGACAGGATGAATGAAAGAAATGACTGGTATGCTAAGAACAAATAGAGGTAAATAGAAGATGTTTTGAAAATGAGAAATGAAATAACTACTGAAGGAAGAACTCCAGATAGACGTCATCAATTAAATTTGAGCATAAGACAAGAAGGGGAATAGATAGCTACGTATTGAAGGTATAGTACGAAAAGGCGGGAAGATAATACCGCTAGTAAAGTAAAGTTGACATGAGAATGAGAAGAGTTGGAAGTTAATCTCAGGTACCCGACAAGGATAAAAGCTTTGAAATATAAAGAGGTATTGTGGATGTGTGATTCTACCATGGGAAATAGTAAGACCCCTCGAGGATGAGAGAGGCAACTCTACAGAACCATTGATGCGTTGTGAATCTAGTAAGAGGAACAAGTGGTATCCACTGGGAGAGATAATGTTATAGCAAAGCTAGAAACACGGGTCACTAGAGTATAAGTTCTCCCGAATGGAGAAGCTGAAGCGATTATGGACACTAGCTAATCTGATTGGGAGGAAAGGAAGGTGGCTCTGAATGAACTACTACATTAATTATATGACTCTGATACCAATACTTAGACTAGATTGTGTACTAATTATCAAGAATTCTAAGCACCTCATGGTTGTATTAAGGTTCTTATAGGGGCAACCTAAAGTATATATGACCTGATAGAAGGTATGGACATGGTGCAGTATGTCTAAAGTGTTGGAACAGAATCATATGCGTATGAACAGTTGAAACTAAATGGAGAATGACATGCGTATACCTAAAGGAGGGAAGTAAGATAAAATAGCATTAGCACAAGCAAGTTCTAGTGTGAAGGTGGTATGAAAATAAAAATGAACCAGGAGACGTTGAGACTGCGTCTACCTCATACCGATTATATAAGAGTAGGGGTGCAAACCACGAGTATTGGTATATTCAACATAAGACTAATCTTGCTAGCTAAATGCTAGATGATATGTTGCGGGCCTATACGGTTGACTTTAAAGGTAGATAGGACAATTTCTTACTACCTGTCGAGATTACCTATGATAATAACTATCATTCTTGTATCTAGTTGGGCCTGTACAAGACTTTGAATGACAGAAAATGTAGGTCGCCCATTGGTTGGTTGGATATTGTTAAAACACAACTAATAGGCCTAGACATGGTTCAACAAGCTGTGGAGAAAGGCTTGTATATGGCAACCATTACAGAGAATTCTTGAAATCCTTTTTGGAGCTTATGATAATTAACATTCGAGGACGAATGTTCTAAAGGGGGGAAGAATGTTATACCTCGCACCTTTGTACATTAGAGCATATCTTTTTTTTCAAAAAGATTGCCATGTGATGCATGTTATCTATGAAGTTCTACATGAGTAATGACAGTTGAGAATAGGTCTAGAAGGTTTTGGAAGAAGTTGAAGGCCAAGTAATGAGTCATAGAACTCGACTTACTAAGCGACTTGAGGGAATGTCGAGCTTACGTAGCAAGGATTACATAGGTTCTTAAAGTAAGATGAGATTATGAACTCACGGAAGAGATGGAAGGAGGTGTAGCACCTACTCGGAAGCAAGCAGATAATGCACCTACTCGGAAGCAAGAAGGTGATGCACCTACTTTGACCAAGTAGGTGACACACCAACTTAAGGTCCGTCCCACACTGCCACATGGCACCAAAGGAGTGGGCGCATAATTGAGGTGGAGCATTAGGGGATGCCTCATATAACCCCTAGGGGATGACATGTGTCACATCCTAAGGAGGTGTATATATGTTTTATAAGCTGAAATATAACTCATTCTTCAGCTGCACTTATCCAAAAAAACAGAGGAAAAAATATTAAAGAAAAAGAAAGGCAGCCACGGCTTGGAGGAAAATAAGGTGAGTTCTCCGATTTCGTTACGTGAATTAATTATCTAAGGTGTAATATGATAAAATAAAGGTTTTAATAATGTAAAATTTCATTTTGTGTCAGCAAAGAAGTGATATAAATAGTCTGCTAAGTTTCAGCATATTAAGGGAACTTTCGAGAATAGTTTTTGTACGTCTTGGACAAAGTAAGGTCTTCCCTTTTAAAGTGGAGTTAATAATGTTGTTATGGAATTTATTACATGTTGTAAATGAAGTTGGGAGTAGGAAAAATGTATAAGTTTGCTATATGTTGTAAGCGAATAAAATTGAAGTCGTTCTAGCCGAGTTAAAATTATTAAGGTTGTATAGTGTTGTTGTGATTGTGGTATTGTCTTTGGAGATGGTTTTATGGTGTATTGAAGGTATGGAACATGGGTAAAAAGCAGTGTGGGTGCTTCTCGTTATAGATACACGACCCTCCGTTTCGTGTGGTAAAAGGTTTTACAAAATAGAGAATAAAAACCCTATTTTGGTATCGTAGTTTTAAGCGAGTTGTTTGGAGTTTATGTTGTGTAATGTTGAAGTGGTTTACTTGTATATATTCTACTGATTATTTTTTTTGGTTGGCTTCTAAGGTTTGGGGGTTAAATTGAATATCCAGATAGGGCAAGTTATAGAGGAGATGCTGCCCGAATTCCGTTAACTTCTTATTAACTAATAGACTAGTCGAGACTTATCAAGAAAGGCGAATAAGAAATTGGTTCCTATGGGTAATTGGTGGTAGAATTATAAGTTTGAAGGTCGAAGGTCACTAACTTTAGTATTACTTTCCTGTTAAATAGGTTAAAGGAGTAACGAAGCGAGTCTGGATGCGATTAACCCATAACAGGTATGTAAAGCTATCTTTCTTCTCTTTTGGCATGTCTTAGCCATAAGTGGGTTGTATATGAAATGTGGGGATAATTCCATTCCAATAACTCCAAGTATTCCTCATAATCCCTATCCACTTCTTGATGTTAGAAACCCTACAAGAATTGAGTATTGTCTTTCAAGGCTTCTACGTGTTGAAAAGTAGTGTATGTAAAGCTACCCTTTATTTTCTTTTGGCATGTCTTAGATGTAAGTATTATGTATGTAAAATTTGTAGTTATTCCATTCTCAAAGCTTTGAGTGTGAGTAAAGAATCTTGTTCACTTCCTACTGATTAGAACTCATGTAATAAGTTGAGTCATTACCTTTCAAGTATTCCATATGATAAAAAGTAGTACATGTAAAGCTTGTCCTTTCCTACTTCTAGAAAAACTAGACTATAGGTAATATAGGACATGGATCTGGAGGTGAATCCATTTATAAGTTCTGGATATAACTCGTGACTTGTAGTCACTTTTGAACATTAAAGGTCTGAAAGTAGTTAAACTACAATTCTCGAGCCTTCTATATAGTGAAGAGTAAGTAGAGATACCAGCTCCTCTTCCTAAAGGCTCTATAGTGATAAATGTTTCTCATTGCATAAGTTGTGTCTCTGATTGCATGAGTTATATTTCTGATTGCATAAGTAGTTTCTTTGGTTACATGAGTTATGTGGCATTGTCTTGATACATGTCTGCGATTTCTAAGGCCCCAATTGATGTAATTCCTAATGAAATCTAAAGGGTACTTTGGATATTTACTTTCCTGGTCTTCATGTGAAGGTTCACTTGACTGTTTCATTGAGTCTCAAAGGGTGACTTAGTTGCATATGGTTTCTCATTACTCTACTCGTGCATGATGTAATCCTTCTTTCTCCACATCCCACGATGGGCTATATATTATATTGAGTGCAGCTTTACTACTTCTTTCACTGAGTCCTAGGCTGAGTACATATAATTCCATGTACGAGGAGATGATTCTGTACGTGAGGCACGGTAATATGTTATGATGATACAATTATTCATCGAGTCCCAGGCCAGCTGCAATATGATGGTATGTGTTGTAATATGATGGTACATGTGTGATGGTATGTGTGCCAAAATAAGAAAGGGGTACCGAGTCCCTCACTAGAGGGTCGGGTACATATGTATATGATGCTGGTATACTATAGATGTACCCCACTCCCTTCACCGAGTCCCTCACTAAAGGGCCGGATACTTTATGTAGTCATGCATATGGAATATAGTGATACATTTGTGACCCCGAGCCCCATAATGAACTGGATATAATGTGATAACATATATGATAACATTATACCATATATGATGATATGATGCTGTATACGATTATGTGATGAAGTGATATACATGATGGTATGATGACATGTTAGTATGATGAAACGATTATGACCCCGAGTTCACTAGAGAGCCGGGTACAGTGTATGATAATGTATATGACTATATGTCTTAAGATGCAGGCAAAGTGATTGTTAACTATTATACTTGTTTTCCTTCCTACTTATTTCAGTTGTTATCTCAGTTATGTTATGTTATGCTTTATATACTCAGTACATATATCGTACTGACCCCTCTTTCTTCGGGGGGGTGCATTTTATGCTCATAGGTACAGATGTTCTTTATAGAGATCCGCCAGCTTAGGATTTCTGCTCAGCCATGTTGGAAGTGTTCCACTGTTCTAGAGCCTAGCTTTTTTGGTAGTAGTCCTGCTATGTATATATTTGTTTGTTTAGGGGTACGACGGATCCCCTATCCCACCATATGTTAACACTACTATTTTTAGAGGTCTATAGACATGTGTGTGTGGGTTGTTTATAAGTTTGCTTCAGTTGTGCCTATATGGCGTGTAGTAAGTGTTGTTATGTTATGGCAGCCTTGTTGGCTCACATGGCCTTTCATATTATGATATAAATGAAATAGTCTACGTGTATAAGAAGATGTTATGACCCATTGGGGTGCTTAGGTATAGTTTTTACATGTAATAGGTGGGTATATGGGTGTCTAGGTCAGACCCCAGTTGCGGTCCATGGGGTTGGGTCGTGACAATAACCCACTTTGCCAACACGTCTCAATATCTTGTAAGGTCCTATATATCTAAGACTCAACTTTCCTTTCTTTCCAAAACGCATTACACCCTTTATGGGCAAAACTTTCAAATAGACCTAATCATTCCTCTCAAATTCAAGCTCTCTCTTCCTAACATCGAAATAGGACCTTTGATGACTTTGGGCCATTTTTAATCTTTTCCTTATAAGTCTTACTTTTCCATAGCACCGATAACCAAATATGGACCAATAAAGGCCATCTCACCCACTTCAAACTATTCTACCAGGGATCTACATCTCCTCTCATACAATGCTTCGAAAGGAGCCATTTGGATACTAGAGTGAACTATTATTATAGGAAAACTTAATCAATGGAAAATATTCATCTCAACTTTCTTTAAAATTAATAACATATGCCCTTAATATATCCTCTAAAGTTTGGATCTTTCTTTCGTCTTGACCGTCAGTTTGAGGATAAAAAGTGGTACTTAACTTAACCTTTGTACCGAGACCCTTTTGAAATGACTTCTAAAAGTGTGAAGTGAATTGTGTACCTCCATTCAATATGATGGACAAAGGTACACCATGAAGTCTTACCAACTCTCGAACATACAAATAGCATAATCTTCTGCACCATAGGAAGTCTTGAACGATAGAAAATAAGCCGACTTGGTCATCTGATCTACAATAACCCAGATAAAATCATGTTGCGTATTATTATGAGGCAAACCCATTATAAAATCCATATTTACATCTTCCCACTTCCAAGTAGGAATCATAATGTCTTGGGTTAGACCTCCATGTCTTCAGTGCTCAACTTTAACATGTTGGAAATTTGAGCACCTAGCTACAAACTCCGCTATGTCCTTCTTCATGCCATTCCACCAATACACCTCTCTCAAGTCATGATACATCTTTGTGGAACCCATATGAATCGAGTATTGGGAAAAATGGGCCTAATTCAATATCAACTCTCTTAACCCCTCAACATTAGGTAAACACAAACAACCTTGGTAACGTACACCATCTCCCCCTTGAGAGAAACCCTCAATGTCTTTTTCGGCCAACGACTTCTTTAACTCAACCTATATTGGGTCTTGGTCTTTCTTGGACTTATCATCCGCTACAAGAGATGATTCCGAACCATTATGAACAAGAACACCTCCATCATTGGAATCAACCAAGCGCACACCTAAGCGTGCCAATGTATGAACCTCTTTAATCAATTCTTTCTTATCTTCTTCAACATGTGCCACACTACTCATGGACAATCTATTTAGTGCATCAACAACCACATTAGCTTTTCCCGAATGATACAACATACTCATATCATAATTCTTCAACAACTCAAACTATTTACTTTGTTGAAGGTTCAAATCTTTTTGCTTAAACACATATTATAGACCGTTGTAATCGGTGAATACATCCACATGAACACCATAAAGATAGTGTCTCCAAATCTTCAAGGCAAACACAACTGGTGCTAGTTCAAGATCATGTGTTGGATAGTTTTGTTCATGCATATTAAGTTTCCTACAAGCATAGGCTATTACCTTACCATGATCCATCAATACTCAACAAAGACCAACCCTTGAAGCATGACAATATACCACGAAATCATTGGACCCTTCTGGCAAGGTAAAAATAGGAGCGGTAGTGAGACTATCCTTCAACTCTTGGAAACTCTTTTCACATGCTTCTGACCATTGGAACTTCACCTTCTTTTAAGTCAACTTGGTCAAAGGTGACAAGATCGATGAAAACCCTTCCACAAATCTCCTATAGTATCCGGCTAGGCCCAAGAAACTCCTAATATACAAAGGAGATAATGGTCTAGGACAATTCTTAACTGCTTGGTTTTCTTAGGATCAATAATAATTCCTTCACCGGACACAATGTGACCAAGGAAAGCCACCTCCCTTAACCAAAACTCACATTTGTTGAACTTTGAAAATAATTGTTTGTCTCTTTGAGTTTGCAACACAATCCTCAAGTGATTTTGATGCTCCTCCTCCTTCCGAGAGTAAACCAAATTATCGTCGATGAACATAATCATAAACATATCTAGGTATTTCTTGAACACCCTATTTACTAAGTTCATGAAAGCCGTGGGAGAATTGGTCAAACCAAACAACATGACTAAAAATTCATAATTGCCATACCTTGTCCAAAAAGCCATTATGGGAAAGTCACACTCCCTCACCCTCAATTGGTGATAATTAGAAAGAAGATCTATTTTGGAGAAGTAACTTGACCCTTGCAATTGATCGAACAAGTCATCTATTTTAAAATTGGGTACTTCTTCTTGATGGTTACCTTATTCAATTACCGATAATCAATGCAGATACGTACTGAACCATCCTTCTTTCTAACAAACAATACGGGAGCATCCCATAGAGAGATACTTTCCCTAATGAATCCTTTGTCCAATAAGTCCTTCAATTGATCCTATAACTCCTTTAATTTTGCTGGAGCCATTCGATAAGGAGGAATAGAAATAAGTTGAGTATCCGAAAGAAGGTCTATACCAAAATCAATCTCCTTTTCAGGTCGGACACTGGGTAAATCATTAGGAAAAACATCTAAAAACGCATTTACAATAGAGACCTTCTCTAAGATAGGGTCTTTAGAATTCTCATGCCTAACCCTCTCAAGATGGTATATACAACCCTTGGAAATTATCTTCCGAGCTTTAAGGCATGAAATGAATTGACCTTTAAACACAGAGTTACTACCCTTCCATTCTTTGACCAGCTTATTTGGGAATTAAAAATTAACCACTCGGGTTCTATAATCAATAGAAGCATAGCACACATATAAAAAATCCATCCCAAGGATGATATCAAAGTGGGTCATATCAAGCTCAACTAGATAAAATAAGGTAACTTTATGGAAAACCATAATTGGACAACTTCTATAGACTCTTTTAGCCACAACCGACTCACCTACAGGAGTATAAACAGAGAAAGGCTCCAACAATGTCTTAGGACTAACATTAAATCTCATGGCCACATAAAAAGAAATAAAATATAAAGTTACAGCTGGATCTAGCAAAGCATAATCATCATAGTGAAAGATCCATAACATACTGGTAACAACATTGGGCATCTCGTCCACCTCTTCCCTACCATGGAGAGCATAGAAGCTATTATTGGGTTAACCACCCTTTGGTTGCACTTGTCCACCTTGAGCAACTTGGCCTTGAGGATGAAAATCTTTGCCCTTATATTCCTTAGCATGATGACCCATCTTACCACACCGTTAGCACATATTCAATTCTGCTAGACATTCACCCTTATGGCTCCTACCACACTTCTTGCATACAGGGGTAACTTGGCCAATAGGGGCACCTTCTTAAGGTTTAGGGTTGGGCACCCTATCTTTGTCAAACATTGGAGTAGTAGCATTAAGAGACCCTTGGTTAGAGTACCTTTGGCAAAAACGAGAACATCCACCACTTCTGGACTTAGCATGAGAGAATTCACAATCATCGGTCCTTGGTCTCTTAGACTCCCTAATCTTTAAATTTAACTTCTCACTTTATACTTGATCCGCATAGGTCATGAGTCTAGATATATCCATCTCTCAAATTAACATAGCCATTTTGCACTCCGTTGAAACCATATTCGATACACTCAATATAAACTTGCTCATACGAACTCTTGAGTTGGCTGCTAATAATGTAGCATATTTTGAAAAATAAACAAACTTGAGGGAACACTCCCTCATACTCATACCACCTTGATTGACGTTGATGAGCTCTTTCACCTTGGCCTCCCTCAACTCTAGTAGGAAAAAGCGATCAAGAAACTATCCTTTGAACTCATCCTAAGTTACAGGCTCTACCTCTCTAGGCCTCTCACTTTTACATTGATCAAACCAAATTGTTCAACGCCCCTCAATTGGTATGTATCCAACTATTCCCTTTCAACCGGGATAATACCCATGATCTCAACAACCTTATAGATACTATAAATAAACTCTTAGGGATCCTTTTCTACCTAAGAATCCCAACAATCCAGAGGATTCATCCTCATGAAGTCACAAACCCTTGTAGAACCCGTGCTAGCATTCGGATACATGAGAGCAACCACCTCATGATTCACTTGAGTCATAACGTCTTGAGTAAGTACTTGAAAGGCCTCTTGGAACTCATCATTAGAAACCTGATCATTCATAGGGTCATTCAGCACTTGTTGCTCCATTTCAACCACGTTCCTTCTAACGGGGTATATTCATGGAAACATATTCTAAAAATTTCAAAGAACAAGCATTAGAGGGAAAAAACTTAACCATTCTACCACAGGACATACATCATATAAAAAGTGAGACCTTTCCTAAAATGTTTCATAGCTTTCTATCTATGGATGTGTCGAGGCTCACACCAATGAATAAGACTCTACTTAATGCGGCATGTTAGAGTCCCTAGGACTCTTCTAAACCTTAAGCTCTAATATCAATTTTGTCATGCCCTGACCTATCAAAATGTGAAGGACCCTAACCATAAGCCATCTTAGCATTCATTGCATACATAAGATAAAGAAAAATATAAAGATAAGTGGAAGTAATCATAAGTGGGGTATGGGACATAGGGAAGCCTAACTCTATAAACGCTAAAATCGGAGTACACTAATACATAATCTAAACATCCCTCTAGTTTAACATTCGACGGGGGCTTAGGACAAGCTCCTCGCTCACCCTACCAATAGGTAGAATATCTAAGAAGTAGAAATATGAAATAAAGTGTTGTCCTCGGTAGAATGAGGACTCACCAACACCTTGGATTCTCTTGACCAAGTCAATTGTAACGGACACCACTATGGGCCGTGATGAGCATCACGAACTGTGATGGTTCCTCCGTGGTGAGTCCTAGTTCAAGATAAATGAGGGATAATTTAGTTATTTTTCTATTCTTTCATTAATGTATGAGAAAATTTTTGGTACTAGATTCACTAAGAAATTGTCCTAAATATTCCTAAACCTATTATTTTCCCTCTTTAATTCCCAAACATCTAAAAGACTTGTCTCTCAAGGATTACTTTAAGATTAATTTTTTTTCATCATGTTTGGCTTGGGATTCTTCAAGAACAAGTTTCCTTTTTAAATTCTAAGCTCAAATTCATTCAAGGTATGTAGGGATTGATCAATGAATCCCTTTCACCCATGGAGTCCCCCAAATCTTATGAATTTCAATTGTGTTTGTAACCCTAGTTTGATTAATTGCATTGGGCTAATTTAATTATGATTTTATTTTGTTATTTAACATTATTATAAGTATGTTCCTACATGAATTACATAATTTCAAGTTGAATTATGATTGCCCATTCATTAAACTATTTTCAATGATGAAACTATGAAGTATGATTATGAAATTCAATAATGTTAAGTATTATCATGATTTTTATCCAAATTAACTACGTATATGATTTTTTCTCTTATTGCAAGTATGAATTATGATCATCAAGTACAATTATGTTCAAGATATGAATTCTATGTAAGTTATGAATAAAGGTGACATAGGGCCATATGTGGTGACCTAGGAACCTTATGATGTGAACTATGCAAATATGATTTATAATGATGAAAGGTCAATACTCACATTACAATTATGTTATGAAATGAGCTATTCTATGAATTTCAAACCTTTGGTCATGACTATGATTTATGTTCATTATGATTTCTATGTTACGCATGTATTTAGTTGGATTTGAATTAGCACTGAGTGGACTTGAGGTAGGGGCCCTATCAAAAGCCTTATTACAAATCTTTAGTCTATTAAACTACTTTCCACCATAGGTTTGCCTTCATGTCTTAGATAGTGGACCCACATATATCATTTGTACATGACCCGCCTAGTGGTGTAAAGTCTACCTTGGCAAGTAAAATCCCCTTTCTTCTACTATATAGGGAGACATCGAGATTTAATATTATAGCTCTCATGGTCTTAATGTCGGTTATGGTTCCCTCCCACATGTGTATATTCTCTTATACTAATTCATGATTTCAAATATGCCTATTTTAAATGCTTTGACAATTATGATTTTCTCATGAATTTACTTATCTACTTTATCCTGTACTTAATTGATCATTGCATCTTATGATTTATATTACATGTCATTCCCTCATACTTAGTACATTCAAATATAGTAATGCATATTATTGCCTATATTATCTGATAATGTAGGGGTTGAGGATCACGCTCTTATCATATGTGGCTAGTAGATTCTCTGTCCATCAAAGTATTTTTGTGAGTCCTCATCTATCAAGGACTAGTTATGAGTTGTTGTTTCATGTTTCAAAAGAATTATTATGTTCCAATTTGAGGATGACCTAGAGACATGTCTTAGACCCTGCCCATTTTCATTAGTAGAGGCAATTGTTGGACAAAACATGTAGAGTCTATGTAGTCGGATTACATTCTCTTTGTGCTTTATGTCAGACTCTTTCTTATGCTATGTTCTAGTCTATTTTACCATATGTATGCTCTATGATATATTAAGTGTCTTTGTTGGAGCCCGTTGGAGTTTCGATCGCCGTGTAACAACTAGGGCCTAAGTCTTATCATAAAAAACTTGGTATCAGAGCACAAGGTTTAAGATATATTAGGGAGTCCAACATGCTATATCAAGTAGAGTCTTATTCATTATTGTGAAGAACATCACATCTATGAATAAGAGGCTATAAGACGTTTTAGGGAAAACCTTACTTCTTTCATGATCTATGTCGTACTATAGAGTTTACTCTAAAAGTTCCTTTCCCCAACTGTTGTCCTTTACGATTTTCAAAAAATACCTCAAAGAAGACAAATCCCTCAAGACAATGGTCCACAACCTGAAAAGTGACAAATGTGGAGTTCCAAACCGCTATCACTATGGTAGCCCAAGTTGTGGCCAACAAAGGGGTTACAGTTCCTCTTAATATTCCAACTCTGACTTCTAGGGTGAGGTACTTTGCAAAGATGAACCCTCCAGAGTTCCATGGTTCAAAAATTAATGAGGATCCCTAAGATTTTATTAATAAGGTGTACAAGATAGTGAGCATTATTTTCACAACCCAAATTAAGGCCAAGTCATGATACGACGATAGATATATGAAGGAGCCCAACAAAACCATCTTAGAATATATCGCATACATAAGTTAAAGAAACATAGTAACATAAGCAAAGTAACAACTCAAGGGAATAAGTCTAAAGGATATAATCAATCAAATGATGTACGAATAGATGACATCACATAATGTATAAATATGGCTTTAGTCTAGTCTTTGATGGAGGCTTAGGGCAAGCAGTTAGGTCACTCAAAATAATAGAAGTAAGTGATTGAAACAATATGAAAAAAAAGTCATATCCTCGATAGAATGAGGACTAACCAACTTCTTGATATCTAAAGTAACTTTAGCCACGAAGAGGATGGTTGTGAGTGTCCCTACATTATGAGAAAATATAGGTTAAATATGTGTTAGTACACACAAGGTAATAAGTATGTGACATATACATGAACAAGTAAAGGAACGTGAATAATATGCCATAAGATGCATGACCAATCATAATGAACATGAGTAAGGCTTAAATAATTTGAAAGACTATGAAAACTCATGGTCAATGCATATCATAAAACTTCATCGTAAAACTCATAGCTTAATTTCAACTTGTGTGGGATAAGACCTTTAACCAATATCTTAGACAATGCGAGCTATAATATAGAATCTAATGGAACCTAAATCGAGAAGGGGGAGGCTACCTTACCATGGTATACTCCATCATAATACTCAACTTAACTCAACTCAACTATGTTATATGTGTATCCACTGGCTAGGACATGAAGGAAACCTATGTGGGAAACGTAGTTTGGAATTTTAGTTTGCTACTAGGATTTACTTGGGTAACTAACTTTGTTACCGGACTGAACCCCACCTAGAAGCCTTCTTGGTGCTTTGTCAATATCCAGTAGAAACTCATAAAAATATGATCATAACATAATAGGGAAAGATAGTAACGAAATATCAATCCATCTTTATAAAACATATTATGAGTAGCTTATTAACTTTAGTGATTCGCGGAATCCATAACTTTAGTGAGAATTGTGCTTATCACCTTCTTTAAACATGATTGTGTGACAATTGTACTTATCACTCCATAATAACTTTATTTGATCATTATCATTACCTTGATCATAAATCGTAATCTCAACTTTAAATGATGAAAACTTTCTTTAAACATTATTAAACTCATAATCAACTCATGAAAATAATCTTTAACTTCATAATCACAACTTCGAAATAGCGTTATGTATGGGCATTCATAATTCAAATTAAAATCATGCAATTCATATAAAAACATGCTTATTAGGATCATTGATAATCATATGAAAAAAATTGAACAAACCAATGCAATTCATCAAAACTAGGGTTTATTAATCAATTAAAAATTGGAGGAACTTAAGAAAACATTGGGACTCAATGGGTGAAAGAAACCCATTATTCAATCCCCACGTAAACTGTTTGTAATTACTCAGAATTAAAGAAGAAACCTTAAAGAAATTTTAAACCCTAGGTTGAAACTAGGAGTGGAATCCTTGGGAGAATTTAATTCTTTCTTAGAGAATTTGGGAGATTGATTTAGAATGAGGGAAATTTTAAAGAATTGGGTTAATATAGGTTTGAAATTAGCCATAATTGTGTCTAGGTTCATTGAACTGAACATTCGAAATGACACAAATATCCCTCATTAAAACTTTGACTTTAACCCTACGAATCGACTTCTACGACTCATACTCAACTCTATGATTCGTAGACTTGAGTCATCGTGCAGGTCCCTGAAAAGGCCTAGAAATTAAGCCACATGATTTTCCTTATGAGTAAAGTTTATGACTTGTCATCTCCTCTAAGTTTATGACTTGTCATCTCCTCTACGAGTTGTCAAACTGACTTATCCTATAGGTGTTAGAAAAGACCTAAAAATAACTTTATGAAGTTTGCAAATGAGTCATTATTGTGACTCGTCAACTTGTCTATGATTCGTAGACTTAGTGCATCCTACACGTCCTAAAACCTGCAAGTTTAAGACTCTCTGATGTTCATTTACAAGTCCTTATTACGACTTGTCAAATGGATTACGACTCATAATCTTAAGTAGTAGGACCTTCCTTTGTGATTGTTCATGATCAGCTGCTAGAGTGCACTCTATGACTCATCCCTATGAGTCGTAGGAACAACTACGAGCTATAGATTGACTCGTAGAACTAGAGCCTGTAGAAAAATTTGAAGATTTCCTTCAGGTTCTAAGTCTCCGACTTTCGGGGTCTTACAATATCTCCCCTTTGGGAACCTTCATCCTCGAATGAGTTTAACTTATCATAGGAAGGACATTGAAAGAGGACTAGCAACCCACAATAATAATGATGACATCTTAAAATGCATACAACATGAATATTTCAACTCAACATAAATATGACTACAAAATCAACTTTCATGAACATGTATGCATATGAATGACATAGAAGGAGCTTATATTATACCCCGTACCTTGGTACATTGGAGCATATTTTTTTTCTAAAATATTTCTATGTGGTCCACGTTATTTATGAATTTCTACATGAGTAGTGATTGTTGGAAATAGGTCTAGAAGGCTTCGGAAGGAGTTGGAGGCCAAATAAGGAATCATGGGACTCAACCTACTTGCGTAAGCTACAAACTTGGATGACTTATAAAATTAAGCTACCTGAGTACACGTCAACCTTAAGTAGCAAAGATTATATGGGTTATTAAAGTGATACAAGGCCACGAACCCACGAAAAGGAGAAAAAACTAGATTCTGACACACCTACTTAGGGATGGGCCCCACGCTGCCACATGGCAGCTTTGGATTAGATGTATGGATGAGGTAGCGCCCTAAGGGGATGCCATGTGTCAGCCCCTTAGGGGATGCCACGTGTCACTCCTAAAGGAAGGGTATAAAACCCTAAGTCATGACTAAGGGCTCTTATTTTCATCTTTGTACTTAGACATATTTTCAGCTTGTTACTTAGAACTAGTGAGAGCAACTTGAAGAGAACAAGAGCAAGAGAGAAACGACCATGGTAGCAAGGTGAGGCCCTCAATTTCATTCCGTCAATTAATTATCTAAGGTATTCTTCAACTATATAAAGGTGTTAACAATGTGAATTGATAGTTGGGGCAGCGAAAGAGTGCAATGAGCAGCCACTAACTTTTCAGCCACGTTGAGAGCTTAAAAGTCAATTTTCAGCAAGTTTGGGGAAGTTGTTTGTTAAGGTATGTCTCGATTCTCTTCTACCACATTTGGGAAAGTGTTCAGAAATGTAGTGGGTGTATAAATATTAGTTGTAAAAGTGAAAATATGCATGTTACGGCAGAAGGATGTTGCAGTTCATGTAGGGACTGTTTCGATGCTATTCTAGCAAGTAAAAGTTTGGCTAGTGTTGTCGTTAGCATGGTGTTGTATTTGGTGGTGGTTTATCTATGTTGCAGGGCTGTAAAATGGTTAAATATTATTATATAGGCCGATGGTTTCAGCCTTGTAATACTCAATTTCGTATGGTTACAGATTTTGCGCAACAAAGAGCTAAAACCCTACTTTGGCGTCATAGTTTTGGGTGAGTTGTGTGAAACTTGTGTTACGTGATATGGTAATAATTTGATGGTGTATGGTTGATTCTTGTTGTTGTTGATATGTCTTCTAAGGTTATAGGTTAAAATTGGAAATTCTGATCGGGCAAGTAATAGGGGAGACGCTGCCCAATTTCCGTTAATTTCGGAGCTAGCCAATAGACTAGTCAAGGAAGGCGAGTAAGAAAATGGTTCCGATAGATAATTGACTATAAATTTGGAAGCTGGAAAGTTAAAACTTAGTACTATTGGTATTACTATCATATTAAATAGGTTGAAGGAGAAACCAAATAAGAAGGACTACAATCGAGCTACTACAGGTATGTGAAGCTATTCTTCTTTCTTTTGGCATGTATTAGATATAAGTTATGAATGGTTTGTATATGAAACATGGGGATAATTTTATTCGTAAAGCTTTGAGTAAAGTTCATAATTTTTATCCACTTCGTGATGGTAGAACTTCTGTAGTAGTTGAGTTATTGCCTTTTTAAGTCTTTTATATGATAAAAGGTAATATATATAGAGCCTATTGCTCCTTTCCTTAGGGTTGTCTTAAAGGTAAATGAAATGAGATATGATATGAGTGTGGAGGTAGTTCTAGTTGTAAGCTCCGAGTATAACACGTGACCCGTGTTCACTTCTAAATGCCAAGGCGCTTAAGGTAGTTGAGCTATCACCCTCAAGCCTTCTAGATGTGAAGACATGATCTATGACTCTTAATCACGTTTGAATGTAAAGTTCTCGAGTCTCCTATATACTGAATATTACCTAAATGTATAAGATGCTACTCCTAAGGTCTCTACGATGATGAACATCTCTTATTGTATAAGTTGTTTAGCCTTGACTGGACATACGTCTAATATTCCTGAGACTCCACTAGATATGACCCATAACGATATTTCATATGGTACTTGAGATGATTATTGCTCTGGTCTACAAGTGAAAGTTTACTTGGCTGTTTGATTGAGTCTCAAATAATGAGTTAGATTGCATATAGTTCCTCAATACTCTACTCATGCATATTGTTAATATATCTTTCACCGAGTCACATGAAAGGATGGGTATGACCGAGTCCCATAAAGGGTCAGGTATGATATATGATGATATGATTATTCACCGAGTCCCACGAAGGGCCGGGTATGACCAAGTCCCATAAAGGGCCGGGTATGACCGAGTCCCATAAAGGGCCGGGTATGATATATGATGATATGAGCATTCATCGAGTCCCATAGAGGGCTGGGTACGACCGAGTCCCATAAAAGGCCGGGTACGATATATGATCATATGATTATTATAATAGTATGATTGTTTACCAAGTCCCTCATTAGAGGGATGGGTACAACACATACATACATATGATGACCTAATGGAATATTTGTAGCATTGAGCCCTCAAGCGGGTCGGATACGGTATGTGATAATAGTATACGTGACCTTATTTTGTATGGTGTAGGTACAGTACGCTACTAAATGTTATACTTTCACCCTGCGTCCCTATGGCAACTGTAATTTCCTTATGATGTTTTATACTTTACATACTCAGCACATTATCGTACTGACCCTCCCTTTTTGGGGGGGCTGCGTTTCATACCCGTAGGTACAAATACAGGTTTGGGAGTCTGCCAACTTAGGATTCTGTTCAGCTAGTTTAGAAGAAGGTCCATTGTATTGGAGCCTAGTTTTGGTATTAATCCTTGGTGTATATTCTTACTTTTACTTATTCATGGGTATGGTGGAGGCCCTGTCCCGACATATGTTACCGTTGCTATTATTAGAGGTTTGTAGACATATGTATATGGGTTGGTTATAACTTTGTTTCAGTGGTGGCTATAGGATATATTGTAAATGTTATTATGTTGAGGCAACCCGGTCGGCTCACGTGCCCTTTCATGACATGATGTAAAAAAAAAAGGCTATATGTATTTAAATGTGCTATCAGCCATGGGGGTTCTAATGTATAGTTCTTATATTTGACCGTTATGTAGATGGGGGTCCTAGTCGGTCCCCAGTCATGGCCTATGGGATTGGGTCATGACAGAAGTGGTATCATTGCAGTTTGTTGTCTACCGACCGTGTCTAATAGAGTCTTATTTATTGGTGTGTTGCACGCCATATCTATAAAAAGGAGGCTACAGGACATTTAGGATATTACCTTCTTTCATATCTAAGATCGTGCGATAGAGTCGAGTCATAGGAAGTGAAATTCCTTATGCTAACCTATGATTTTGGCAGAAGGATAACCTCGATAGAAAAAAGTGACTGACGATATTAGAAGTTATAAAGCACACAAGTAAGCCAAGGCATGAAATATATGTGCCAGGTAGGATATTGAAATACGATTGATATTTAAAGTTGAAAATTGAAAGGAAAGTAGACCAAAAAGTGTAACAGATGCAGGTTGAGTTGGACACACGAGGTAAGTCCATCATTTTCATACTATTGTTGATATTGAGAGCCCCGTGTGGCTATGATATGAGATGATATTGAAAACCCTGTGTGGCTGTGAGATGATATGAATATATATATATATATATGTTGGCCCTGTGAGGCATTATTGGTATTTTCTACGTGTAGATTTTGGGATAGTAAGGAGTATAGAGGAAATTCTGCCGAAATTTTCCCAGAAAAAAAGGGGAATGAAACATAGATTCTCAATATATCTTGGAAGTTGATAACAAGTACCCCTATTATGTTGAACTAAAGTTGTAAGAGGTACTATCCATATAACCAGTAAGGGGCACCCTTTATATTTGGGGAAGAGATTGGACGAATTTGAGACTTGACATAGAGATGTAGAGCAAGGTATAAGCAGATAAAGGTATAAGCACCCTCTAAAGGGGGGAAGTAAATGAGAAAACTATAAGGATAAGTTAGAGGCAATTGATATGGCAACATATTTGAGATGGATGCTTACACTTCAAAAAGATCCCTTGTTGAACCAAGTTAGGGAGGTCTGGAAGCCACCAATGATTAAATAGAAGTCAGAATGGTATGTAAGGCAGTGTTAAGAAGTTTTTGACAAGAGCCTGAACGACATAACATTAGAAGGTGGGTGTGGATAAAAATAAAAGGGTATAACAAGGAAAGGGCATCGAATAACTCAAGAGACACTACAAATGATAATGACATCATACTATACCAAAAGCGAAAATGTTGGCTATAGAGTTGGTCGCAAATGATGTTGCGATAGATAAATAACCAAGGAAAAGGAATAGAAAACTTCCTATGGTAGGAGATGAGAAGAGCAAAGAGTGAATAGGGGAAAAGAAAGAAGTATGACAAGGTGGGATGCACGAGTTTCAATATGAAGAAGATAAATACAGTAGAATAAACCAAGAGACGAAAAGACTCAGTCCACCTCTTACAAGTGTATCAGAATAGTTAGACAACCTATGATTGTATATGTTAAGTATAGGTCCAATTAAGGAAGTGCATGATAAAAGGAGTTAGGATATTTTGGATATGTTGTAGAAAGGTGCAAAGATGGGTTGAGTCAACTACCGAGAGGAAATCAGTACTACGGGAAGAACAGGACATGGCCATGGTTGGACCAAGGATCTATCCCGATACTGATCATAAGAGAAGAGAGGGGAAGGCAAGGTAAAGCATGAAGATGAGAGAGACGATGCTAAGGTATTTCTTGGTCTAAGTTAAGTACCTTACCATATCCTAGAAAAGGTAAAGAATGACACAAGAATATGTCTAGAATGTTACAAGTTAGGATAAGAGAATGGTGAAATTGTTTAAGCAAAAAGAGCAGAATTAGGTGGTTACTAAAAGATGGCGAACTTATGTGCCAAATTCCTTCATAATTATACCAGTTAATGATATGTAAAGTACCAATTAAAATCTTCTAAAGAAGTTGAGGAATAATACATGAGGTCCCCATAGCTATTGTCTCGAGTAGAGGGGCTTAAATTACATCTAGCGCTTGGATATCCATCCAAGAAGAGACTGGGAACACATGTAGATATTAGTACCTCCTGTCACCCTAAAAATTGATGAACAGGCTAAGCGTACTACTTAAAAGCTGAAAGGTATGTCATGAGCAGGTGTTGTTTAGTTTGAAGGAAGCTGGGATGATTATATACCTATAATCTTGGTTAACATTCAAGGAAGAATGTTCTAAAGGGGGGAAGGATGTTATACCTCGCACCTTGGTACATTGGAGCATATTTTTTTTTCTAAAAGATCGCTATGTGGTCCACGTTATCTATGAAATTCTACTTGAGTAGTAACGGTTGGAAATAGGTCTAGAAGGCTTCAGAAGGAGTTGGAGGCCTAATAAGGAGTCATGGGACTCAACCTACTTGCGTAAGCTACAAACTTGGATGGCTTATAAAATTAAGCTACTTGAGTACACATCGACCTTAAGTAACAAAGATTATATGGGCTCTTAAAGTGAGATGAGGACACGAACCCATGAAAAGGAGCAAAAACTAGTTTCCGAACTTCTAAAAAGAAGCAAGTAGGTGACAAGTAGGTGATGCACCTACTTGGACTAAGTAGGTGACAGACCTACTTGGGGTGGTCCCCATGCTTCCACGTGGCAGCTTTGGATTGGATGCACAAATGAGGTGGCGCCCTAAGGAGCTGCCACGTGTCACCCCTAGGAGATGCCATGTGTCACTCCTAAAGGAAGGGTATAAAACCCTAATTCATGAATAAGGGCTCTTATTTTCAGCATTGTACTTAGACATATTTTCAGCTTATTACTTAGAACTAGTGAGAGCAACTTGAAGAGAACAAGAGCAAGAGAGAAACGACCATGCAAGCAAGGTGAGGCCCTCAATTTTATTCCGTCAATTAATTATCTAAGGTATTCTTCAACTATATAAAGGTGTTAACAATGTGAATTGATAGTTGGGGCAGCGAAAGAGTGCAACGAGCAGCCACCAACTTTTCAGCCACGTTGAGAGCTTAAAAGTCAATTTTTCAGCAAGTTTGGGGAAGTTGTTTGTTAAGGTATGTCTCGATTCTCTTCTACCACATTTGGGAAAGTGTTCAGAAATGTAGTGGGTGTATAAATATTAGTTGTAAAAGTGAAAATATGCATGTTACGGTAGAAGGATGTTGCAGTTCATGTAGGGACTGTTTCGACGCTATTCTAGCAAGTAAAAGTTTGGCTAGTGTTGTCGTTAGCATGGTGTTGTATTTGGTGGTGGTTTATCTATGTTGCAGGGCTGTAAAATGGTTAAATATTATTATAAAGGCCGATGGTTTCAGCCTTGTAATACTCAATTTCGTATGGTTACAGATTTTGCGCAACAAAGAGCTAAAACCCTACTTTGGCGTCATAGTTTTGGGTGAGTTGTGTGAAACTTGTGTTACGTGATATGGTAATAATTTGATGTTGTATGGTTGATTCTTGTTGTTGTTGATATGTCTGCTAAGGTTAGAGGTTAAAATTGGAAATTCTGATCGGGCAAGTAATAGGGGAGACGCTGTCCAATTTCCGTTAATTTCGGAGCTAGCCAATAGACTAGTCAAGGAAGGCGAGTAAGAAAATGGTGCCTATAGATAATTGACTATAAATTTGGAAGCTGGAAAGTTGAAAGTTAGTAATATTGGTATTACTATCATGTTAAATAGGTTGAAGGAGAAACCAAACAAGCTAGACTACAATCGAGCAACTACAGGTATGTGAAGCTATTCTTCTTTCTTTTGGCATGTCTTAGATATAAGTTATGAATGGTTTGTATTTGAAACATGGGGATAGTTCCATTTGTAAAGATCTGAGTACAGTTGATAATTCACATCCACTTTGTGATGGTAGAACTCCTGTAATAGTTGAGTTATTGCCTTTTTAAGGCTTTTATATGATAAAAGGTAATATACAGAGAGCTTATTGCTCCTTTCCTTAGGGTTGTCTTAAAGGTAAATGAAATGAAATATGATATGAGTATGGAGGTAGTTCCAGTTGTAAGCTCCGAGTATAACACGTGACTCGTGTTCACTTCTAAATGCCAAGGCTCTTAAGGTAGTTGAGCTATCACCCTCAAGCATTCTATATGTGAAGACATGATCCATGAGTCTTAGTCACGTCTGAACATAAAGTTCTCAAGTATCCTATATGCTGAATATTACCTGAATGTATAAGATGCTACTCCTAAGGTCTCTGCGACGATGAACGTCTCTTATTCTACAAGCTGTTTAGCCTTGATTGGACATACGTCTAATATTCCTGAGACTCTAGTAGATATGACCCCTAACCATATTTCATAGGGTACTTGAGATGATTGTTGCTCTGGTCTTCAAGTGATGGTTTACTTGGCTGTTTGATTGAGTCTCAGATGATGAGTTAAATTGCATATGGTTCCTCACTACTCTACTCATGCATGCTGTTAATACATCTTTCACCAAGTCACATGAAGGGATGGGTATGACCGAGTCCCATAAAGGGTCGGGTACGATATATAATGACATGATTATTCACCGAGTACCACGATGGGCCGGGTATGACCGATTCCCATAAAGGGCCGTGTATGATATATGACGATATGAGCATTTATCGAGTCCCATAGAAGGCCGGGTACGACCGAGTCCTATAAAGGGTCGGGTACGATATATGACGCTATGATTATTATGATAGTATAATTGTTTACCGAGTCCCTCACTAGAGGGATGGGTACGACACATACATGCATATGATGACCTAATGGAATATTTATAACACTGAGCCCCCGAGCGGGCCAAATACGGTATGTGATAATACTATATGTGACCTTATTTTGTAAGGTGCAGGTACAGTACGCTGTTAAATGTTATACTTGTCCCCTGCATCCCTATGGCAACTGTAATTTCCTTATGATGTTTTATACTTTACATACTCAGTACATATATCGTACTGACCCTCCCTTTTTCAAGGGGCTGCATTTCATGCCCGCAGGTACAAACACAGGTTTGGGAGTCTGCCAGCGTAGGATTCCGCTCAGCTAGTTTGGAAGACGCTCTATTGTATTGGAGCCTAGTTTTGGTATTAATCCTTGTTGTATATGCTTGCTTTTATTTATTCACGGGTACAGCGGGGGCTCTGTCCCGCCATATGTTACTGTTGCTATTATTAGAGGTTTGTAGACATATGTATGTGGATTGGTTACAACTTTGTTTCAGTAGTGCCTATACGACATATTGTAAATGTTATTAGGTTGAGGCAACCCGGTCGGCTCACGTGCCCTTTTATGACATAATATAAATGAAAGAGGCTATACGTATTTAAATATGCTATCACCCACGGGGGTTCTGGCTTATAGTTCTTATATTTGACAGTTATATAGATAGGGGTCCAGGTTAGGCCCAGTCGTGGCCTACGGGATTGGGTTGTGACAGCTTAATATATAAGATTTCAACTAACTATGAATAAAAACACATACTACATTAGGCGTGAGTAGATGGAAAGGGGTACGAGTATCGATTCATCATATCCACCTCCATTTCCCAAGTAGCACTTTCTACATGTTGATTCCTCCACAATACTTTGATGGATGCAACTTTTTTGTTTCTTAGCCTCTTAATGTGCCGGTCTAAGATTTCCATCGGAGCCTTCTCATAAGTCAAGCTCTCTTCAACAATCACATCTTCTAATGGTACAATGGAATTTCAATCACCCATGAACTTCCTCAACATAGATATATGAAACAACGGGTGGACCATGGCTAACTCAAATTCCAAATCTAACTCATAAGCTACCTTACCAACACGTCTCAATATCTTATAAGGCCCAACATATCTGGGACATAGTTTCCATTTCATGCCACAATGCATTACACCCTTCATGGGTGAAACCTTTAAAGTCCAATCATCCACTTCAAATTCAAGCTCTCTTTTCCTAACATCCAAATTGGACTTTTAATGACTTTCTGTCTTCTTCAACCTCTCCCTTATGAGTATTAACTTCTCCATAGAATGTATCACCCAATATGGACCAGTCAAGGCCATCTCACCAACTTCAAACCATCCCACTGGGGATCTACATCTTGTCCTGCACAATGCTTCAAAAAGAGCCATTTGGATGCTATAGTGATAATTATTATTGAAGGCAAACTCAATCAATGGAAAATTTTCATCCCAACTCCCTTTAAAATGAATAATTCACGCCCTCAACATATCTTCTAAAGTTTGAATGATTCTTTCAACTTGACCATCGGTTTGAGGACGGAAAGTAGTACATAATTTAATCTTTGTACTAAGAACCTTTTGATACGATTCCAAAAGTGTGAAGTGAATTTGAGTACCTTGATCCGATATAATGGAAAAGGGAACACCGTGAAGTCTTACCTACTCACGAACATACAGCTTAGCATAGTCTTCGGCACCATTAGAAGTCTTAACTAGTAGAAAGTGAGCCGAGTTATTCATTCGATCCATAACAACCCAAATGGAATTGTATTACTTCTTAGTACAAGGAAAACCCTATACAAAGTCCATATTCGCATCTTCCCACTTCTAAATAGGAATTTCAACATCTTGGGCTAGACCTCCCAGTCATTGATGCTCAATTTTAACTTTGTTGGCAATTTGGACACAGCTACAACTGTGATATGTTCTTCTTCATTCCATTCATCCAATACACTTCCTTGAATCATGATATATCTTGGTGAAACCGGATGAATTGAATATCGAGAACTATGAGCCTCATTCATTATCATTTCTCTTAAACTATCCACATTGGGCACACAACCAACCTCGATAACGAAGTACACCATCTCCCCCTTAGGAGAAAACCTGAATGGCTTTTTAGACAAACAACTTCTTTAATTCAACCAACACATGATCATGGTCTTGTTTTTCCTTACTACCCGCCACAAGAGATGAATCAAAACCATTATGCATGAGAACAACTCCATCATTTGAATTAACTAAATGCACACTTGAATGTGCCAATCTATGAACATCCTTAACCAATTCTTTCTTACCTTCTTCAGCATGTGCAACACTACTCATAGACACTTAGTGCATCAGCAACTACGCTAGCTTTACTCGAATGGTACAATATACTTATATCATAGTCTTTCAATAGTTCAAGCCATTGCCTTTGCCAAGTGTTCAAATCCCTTTGGTTAAACACGTATTGCAAACTTTTATGGTGGGTGAACATGTCAATATGGACACCATAAAGATAGTGTCTCTAATTCTTCAAAGCAAATACAACAGCCGCTAGCTCCAAACCATGAGTTGGGTGATTTCGTTCATGCATCTTAAGTTTCCTAGAAGTGCAGGCTATCACCTTACCATGTTGCATCAAAACACAAGCAACACCAACCCTTGAAACATCACAATATACCAAAAAACCAGCAGACCCTTTCGGTAGAGCAAAAATAAGAGTGGTAGTAAGACGATCTTTCTGCTGTTGGAAAATCTTTTCACAACCTTTGACCATTGATATTTCACCTTATTTTGAGTCAGCTTAGTGAATGCTAATGAGATTGATGAAAACCCTTCCATAAATCTCCTATAATATCCGATGGGGATAATGGTCTAGGCTAATTCTTAAACGCCTCAGTTTTCTTAGGATCAACCATAATTCCTTCACTGGATACAATGTAACCAAGAAAATCCACCTCCCTAAGCCAAAATTCACATTTATTGAACTTGGAAAATAATTGTTCGTCCCATAGAGTTTCAACACAATCCCCAAGTGATTAGCATGCTCCTTCTCATTCCAAAACTAAACCAATATGTCATCGATAAATACATTCACAAACATGTCCAAATATTGTTTGAACACGCAATTCATCAAGTTCGTAAACATAATGGGGGAATTTGTTAAACCAAATGACATAATTAAGAACTCATAATATCCATACCTATTTTAAAATGCCATTTTGGGAATATCAAACTCCCTTACCCTTAATTGATGATAACGGAAAAGACATCTTTCTTAGAGAAGTAACTTACCCCTTGCAATTGGTCAAACAAATCATCTATACTAGGAATTGACTATTTGTTCTTGATTGTCACTTTGTTCAATTGGTAGTAGTCAATGCACATACATAGCGAACCATCCTTCTTTCTAACAAATAAGATGGTAGAACCCCATGAGGATATACTTGGTCTAATAAAACCTTTGTCTAACAAGTATTTCAATTAATCTTTTAACTCTTTTAGCTCCTCCAAAGCCGTTTAGTAAGAAGGGATAGAAATGGGTTCAAGGGTCTATACTAAAATCAATCTCCCTTTCAGGAGGGACACCAGATAGATCATCGAGAAACATATCCAAAAACTCATTTATAATAGGGAATGACTCTAGAGTAGGGACTTTAGACTTTTCATCCCTAACCCTCACAAGATGATAGATGCAACCCTTGAAAATCATTTTTCAAGCTTTAAGGCACGAAATGAATTGACCTTTAAACATGAAATTACTACCCTTCCATTCTAGGACCGACTCATTATGAAATTAAAACTTAACCACTCGGGTTCTACAATCAATAGAAGCATAACATGCATATACCCAATCTATACCAAGGACAACATCAAAATTTGTCATCTAAAGGTCAACTAGATCATAAAGAGTAACTTTATGGAAAAATGAAATCGGACAACTTCAATAGATTCTTTTAGACACACCTGACTGACCTAAGGGAGTATAAATAGAAAATGCTCTAACAACATTTCGAGGCTAATATCAAATCTCATGGCCACATAAAGGGAAACAAACATGCTCATATGAGCTGTTGATTCAACCACCATGAATGGGTCATATTTTGATAATTGGGTGAACTTGAGGGCATACTCCCTCACACTCATTCTGCCTTGCTTAAGGTTGATGAACTCTTGTACCTTGGCCTCCTTCAACTCCAACGGGAAGAAGCGATAAAGAAACACTCATTTGAACACATGCCAAGTCACGGGATCTCCCTCTCTAGGCCTCTGATGTTTCTATTAATCAAACCAAATTTGAGAAACACCCTTTAATTAATACATAGCCTACTCCTCTCTCTCAATGGGGCTAACCCCCATAATATCCACAATCTTCTCAATACTATCAACAAACTCTTGTGGATCCTCTTCCACCTTAGAACCCTAAAACTTCATAGGATTCCTCCCCATGAAATCACGAACTCTAGTTCCAACCATACCCACATTTGGGTTCATGGGAGAAACCACTTCACAGTTAACTTGGGCTGTAACAGATTGATCAAGTACCTAAAGGGCCGCTCGAAACTCAACATTGGTGACTTGGTCATTCAAGGGATCATTTGGAGCTTATTTCTCCTCCTCAACCACATTTCTTCTAATGGGGTATCTTCATGGAGGCATTTTCTGGAAAAAATCATAAATAACAAGCGTTAGAGGGAGAGACTTAACCACTCTACCACACGACATAGATTGTGAAAGAAGTGAGACTTTCCTTAGATGATTTGCAGCCTCTTATTCATTGATGTGGCGAGCTTTATGCCAATGAATAAGACTTTACCTAACGTGATATTTTAGACTTCATAGGACTCTTGTAAGACTTGTACTCTGATAATGAGTCTTTTATGACCCAAACAAACTCCAAGCGATGACACGACAATCAAAATGTGAGAGACCCTAACCAAGCGATCTTAACATACATTTCATACATAAGGTAAAGAAACATATTAACATAAGAGGAAGTAAAAACTCAAGGGAATGGGTCTAAGGGATATAATCAATCAACTGATGTTCAAATGGACAACATCAAATAGTACCTAAATATCCTTCTAGTCTGGTATTTGATGGGGGCTTAAGACAACCTCATAGGTCACCTAAAATAATGGAAGTTAGTAATGAAACAATGTTAAAATAAAGTCATATCCTCGATAAAGTGAGCACTCACATACTTCTTGATATTTAAAGAAACTCTAACCACGAGGAGGATGGTCGTGAGTATCGTCCTACCCTACATTATGAGACAATGTAGGGAAAATATGCATTAGTAGATAGATGGTACGAAGTATGTGAAATATGCATGAAAAAGTAAAGGAACATGAACAATATTCCATAAGATGCATGATTAATCATAATGAACAGGATTAACGCTTAAAGTATTTGAAAACATATAAAAACTCATGGTATATGCATATCATAAAACTTCATCCTAACACTCATAGCTTAACTTCAACTTGTATGGGATAAGAACTTTAAGTGACATCTTAGGCTATGCGAGCTATAACATGGAATCTGATGGAACCCTCATTGAGAAGAGGGAGGCTAACTTGCCACGATATACTCCATCATGGTACTTAACTATACTCAACTCAACTGTGATGTATGTGGATCCACTAGATAGGCCATGAAGGCAACCTACGCGTGCAACATAGTTATGATTCCCTTGGGTAACTAACTGCGTTATCAGATCGAAACCCAACTAGAAGCCCTTTCAATGTGTCACAACCCAACCTAGGGCCTAGTTGTAACATGGAGATTGAAACCCCAAAGGGCTACAACCAAGCCTGTTGTACATATCATAAGCATACATAAGGTGAAATATAAAATTGGAAACAACATAAGAGAGTCTAAAACATGAATAGAAATTTGAAAATGTCTCATGATAACATAGACTCGAACATATGACCAACTAGATGCCTCTAAACATGAGTATGGGCGGGGGCTAAGATATGTCCATAGTTCACCCTCAATATACAACGTAAATAAAATGCTTTTAAAAGGAAAATAGTAACCAACTTGAAACAAGTCCTCGGTCAATGAGGACTCACCACAACACCGTCGGATGGAGAACACCTACTAGTTACGTGGACAATTAGGATCTTCAACCTCAACCTCTATATTATGAGATAATGTAGGCAAAAAGTATGCATTAGTTCATTGAAATGTACAAAGTATGAGGGTGTGACATACAACGTAAATCATGGATTGCAAAGGTCAAGTAAAACATATGGTAAGATGGAATAAGTAAAGTCATGAGAAAATCATATCGACCAAAGCTTTTAAAAGCATAAATTCCAAAATCATAACATACTTAAGAGATCATACATATATGGGATAGGAACCATAACCGACAAAAAAACCATGTGAGCTATAACATGGAATCCGATGATCCCCACATCGAGAAGGAGGAGGGTACTTTCCCAAGGTAGACTTCTGATCATGAACATGTGCTATTTGTGGATCTACTAGCTAGGCCAAAAAGGAAATCCTACAGAGGCACACGAGACAAGAGACTTTATATAAGGACCCCTTATTTCGAGCCCCCTAATCAAGTCCACATTCGATGTAAGTCAAATCCCATGGAATATATATATATATAACATAAAAATCATAATTTCATATATCATAGTCATGAATTATAGGCTTGAAATCATAGAGTAGCTTATTTTCATAACATACTTATAATGTGAGAATTGTCCTTTCATCATTACAATCATATTTTCACAATTCATATTGTTAGTCCTTAGGTCGCCTTACTTCATAACTTGCATGAAGAACCATAATTTGAAACATACTTATAATTCATGATCATAATAGAAATACATAGTCATAATTCATACTTTGAAAATTCATGACCATAGCTTGTACTTGAAATTTGGGTAAGACATGAATGCATGATCAATTGACTTGAGAATCATGAAATTTACTTAAAAACATGCATGATCATAAACTTTATATCAGCCCATACATAATTCACATAGATAGTATCATTTGGAAGTATAATTGAAAATACTCATAATTTATGTCATAAACCCTAGAAATCAAAGTAGGAGAACTCATGGAAAAACTCTTCAATTTAATTCAATAAAACTCAATTTATATCAAAATAAACTCATGATCATACTTTAAATCAAAATTCATGCAATTAGAAAAGAGATCACAAAACCCATAAAATATCGTACTTTAATTTGATAGAAAACCTTGAGAAATTGATTGGGCTTCATGGATGAAAGGATCCATGAATCAATACCCACATACCTTGAGTGAGAACACCAATTAATTTGGAAGAACTTGAGAGTTTTGATGAAGAGATTGAGTTAATTTACTTGAAATCTTCAATGGAAACCCTTGAAAGCCTTTTTATAGAGAGAGAAATATTTGATAGATGAATTATAGAAGAATGAATAGAATTAGAGGTTTAGGTTAATTTATAGAGTTAAATTAGGTCCTAAAAATGTCTAGGTTCATTAACTAATAATTTGGGAATGGTCTAAAATTTCCTTTAAAAAAACTCAACTCGGTCAGAAAACCCTCTCAGGTTCGGGACGCGGACCTATCACGGATCCTACTATTTTGTGAATTCTTCAAAAATTGATCTTCCGATATACGGATCCTACAAATCCACCGAGACCATTTTACTATAGGTTTTGACCCCCTGATCGATATTCCAAACTCGGATTTTTAAACAAGATTAAGGATAATGCATTACATGAGCGGCCTATTCCCAATGCATTCTTAAGATATTTTGTGAGCATTATTTAGGGATGTTACACAATGCTTAGTCAATATCCCAATAGAAACTCATAAAAACATGGTCATAACATAATAGGGAAAGATTTTAACTACCTATCAATCCATCTTTATAAAACATATTAGGAGTAGCTCATTTACTTTAGTGATTCATAGGAATCCATAATTTCCGTGAGAATTATCCTTATCACTATCTTTAAAGTTGATTGCTTGAGAATTGTACTTATCACACCATAATAATTTTTTTTATTATAACATGATCATAATTATAAATTTCATTATAAATCATAAACTCAACTTTAAATAATGAAAACTATCTTTAAACATTTTAAAACTCATTAAAAACTCATGAAAATCATTTTTAACTTCATAATCATAACTTGGAAATAACTTTATGCAGGGGTGTTCATAATTCAACTTAAAATCATGAAATTCATATGAAAACATATTTTTTAGGATCATTGATAATCATCCAAAATAAAATTGAAATAGCCCAATGCAATTCATCAAAATTAGGCTTCATAAATCAATTGAAAATTGGAGGAACTTGAGAAAACTTTGGGACTCCATGGGTGAAACAAAACCATATATCAATACCCACATACCTTGGTTGTAATTACTCATAATTAAAGAAGAAACCTTGAAGAAATTTGAAACCTTAGCTTGAAACTTGGAGACGAATCTTTGGGAGAATTTAGTTCTTTACTTAGAGAATTTGGGAGAGTGGTTTAGAATGAGGGAAATTTTAAAGAATTGGGTAGATATATGTTTGAACTTATCCATAATTCTATTAGGTTTATTGAAGCAAACTTGAGAAATGATACAAATACACCTCATTAACACTTCGAATCTGACCCTACAAATCAACTTCAATGACTCATCCTCTAGTCTGTTTTTTTATTTTTTTTTAAGGGAACAAACCCTACACGAGGCTCCCACCTCTCGTGCACAGTCAGGGGTTGAGCAGCACCCCCAAGCCTTAACATAAATAAATAAAATAAAAATACAAGGAGGGGGACATAAACCTTACCTACGATCCTATGTTGGTTCATAAGTCGGCTAACCTATTAAGGTCAGCTAACTCATCCCCGATACAAAAGAGAGGCTAACTATACCTAGAAAGCAGTAAACCTATGAGAGGACTCCTCCCGGTACAAATCGACTAAGAAAGCATAAATGAGGGAGACTCTCCCCTTCTATGAGAAAAAAAAGAGTAAGCTACACTATTCCTATTCAACTATGCTACGTATCACACATAGCTAAATTGAAGAAGAAAAAAGTATATAAAACTTCTATCTCGCATAGGATGGGAAAATTCTTTTCATCTTTGCCCTTTTTAGTCTTGTCATACCAAGTAAGTCCAAGTAAATATGCAACAACATCAGTATAAGGATGAGTAGTTAAGGAGGATGAAAGGATAGGAAGTAAATGGAGCTATAGCAGCCAGTAGCCTTGGGGTTGTTGTTGAGGATCATGAAATATAGAGTAGTTGTGTAGTGCAACTTGTATGTGATGCCTCCCTGAGACCTTGCTTGTGTGGCTGTTGTCTCCCTTTGTCTGAGACTTTTTGTACCTGCACAACCAAGAAACCAAAGAGCCAAACAAGTATGGAAGGTGTGATGGCTGTTGCAAACCTGCAGGCAGCTTCTTGATACAAGCAGCCAAGGAAGGTTGCTGCATTCCTGTAACCAGCTCCTTATTGCCTCTCCCAACAAGCAAATCTGGAAGTTGATGTATGAAGTAGTAATGACTTATAGTTGCTCTTTGAGTGCTGCAAATTGTTGGTACAGATGTTGGATGCTGATGGTTGCTGGTGCTCTGAGAACCCAAGCATTCTCAACTTTAACATTGTAGCTGGGGTGCACAAAAGCTGTTGCAAGTGTTGAGACCAGGAACCTGGTATTTAGTAGTGTTGTTGTGATGATGAGGTCCAAGTAAGACAAGTAGTTGTGTCCCTTAATGTGAGGATCTATGGACTTCAGGTGTTGTAGTGAGGGAATTGGCTTGAGTGGAGAGCTGATGTATTGGTGAAGTCCTAGATTATAAGTTTGATGTCTCTATGTTGATGCCTTTTATTTGCCAAGGTTCCCCATCAGGTGTTGTACTTACACAAAAACCATCAAAAAAAAACGAACAACCAACTAGACAGAAAAACCAGGATGGGCCTTGTGTAGCAGTCTTGGAGTTTCTATTTGATTTGGTGGTTGTATCTTTGATTTCCTCCATGTAGTTGTTGTTAATACATGTTGATGTAGCACTCCTGCAACCTGCAACAATACAACAAACAAACAAAAGCAAGAAAGAACTTGCACAAGCTAGCAAAAAGGAAAGGACCTCTAAAAGTATTTTGGAGCCTGTTTGCTTTTTCAAGGTCGCTCGCCTAACGTCTCCAATTATCCGATTGAGATGAAACTCCTTGAGACTTGCACAAACATTCTTTTCTTTTGTCTTGCAAGAGTTTGAGGCATTTTGCACAGGTTGGAACTTCCAAATAGCAAAATGCTCCCTCTTTAGGCTTAAGACAGCTGACTTTTTCAAGGTCGCTCGCCTAACGTCTCCAATTATCCGTTTGAGATGAGACTTCATGGATCTTGCTCTTATAGTATTTGCTGCAGTTCTGCAAATTTTGGAGACCTTGGTACAGGTCCACATGGTCCAAATCACCCTGCATATCATACCCTGCTGCATTTTGGTAATAGTCTGCTGCAGGTCCTTGGGTATCTCCATTTTACTTCCATAGTAGAGGGGAAGCTTCCTTATGATCAGGATCAGCTCTTTAGAGTACCTGCACAAGATAGACAAACAAAAGGAAAAATCTCATTGCTGATTCCTGTGTTGCATCTCTACAGCATTCTTATGTTGTTATTCTTGCATCTCTGTAATGTAGTTGCTGCTGCTGTAGCATCTACATGTGATGTTGTTGATATGCTGGTGCAAAAACTTCAAACTCAGCTGCTGCAACTCAAACCCCAGGCTCAAAGTAGCATTTAGCCTACACAATGAGACACACAACAGAAAACAATAATAGAACCAGAGTTTCCTTTTTGATTGCTGTTGAATGGAGTTCCATGTGGTGGATGTTGTGTTACTGGTTTGTACAGTTATTGCTGTGGATTGTTGTATGCCATTGTATTACTGGTTGACATTTTCCATGTCTACAACTACCTACATAAACAAAAGAACTAGAGAAGAGAAGATAACTACTCTATCCCTTATCTCTAGTGGTATGGCAATTATTCTAGGAAAGCAGTAAACTAGGGAGACTCTCCCTTTTACAATGGTTCTGGATATCATTATATATATCAGCTAGTATTAAAAAAGTGTTAATAAATGTACTTGAATGGAAACTAATACTAGAGCATGATTAGTGATATCCTTCAAGGTGGTTGGTGGATCTTCTTCATTT
Organism: Solanum dulcamara; assembly: GCF_947179165.1. Lineage (NCBI taxonomy): Eukaryota > Viridiplantae > Streptophyta > Magnoliopsida > Solanales > Solanaceae > Solanum > Solanum dulcamara. Next base: position 48,591,168 of record NC_077241.1, read on the forward strand.
TTGTTCTCCTGAAGCTAGCCATGCCAGCTTTGTCCATTTTGTAATATCCCTTTGTCTCTCTTGGAAGTTGTTGAAAACTGTAGTAGTGTTGTGTATGGTCCTTCATGTGGCTTTCTTTTGAGAGTGTATCTGCAGGGAAATTAGCTTCCCTAAAGATATGTCTGCAGTGGAAGCTTTCCATCTTGCTAATCAATAACTGCAGCTCAGTGAGATAGGTGTGAATATTCCATGGTGGTTTCATCTCTTGTTTGAGCCACTTGATCAGTAGCTCAGCGTCTACTTCCAGGGCTACCCTACTATGGCTATGTTATAGACACCATTGAATACCAATAAGAGATGCTTGTACTTCAGCTTGGTTATTAGAACCAAAGCCTAGTAGAAATGCAAAGGAATATATCAGCACTCCATTATGGTCCCTAAGAATGCCCCCTGCCCCTATCTTTCCTGGATTGTTAAGGGCACTCCCATCTGTGTTGAGCTTGATCATTGTAGGCTGTGGTTTAGTCCAATATACTTTGGTTATTCTCAACTCATGTTGGCTTTTTTCAACCATGGTAACCAAATCTTCCCACTTACTTGGCAAATCAATATATGGATACATAGTAGAGATAAGCATATATAGATCTTTGGATATTGAGAATATTACTTTAGTAGCATTAGACTTCTTGCCTCCATACTTGCATGCACATCTATTCTTCCATATATTCCAGAACACAAAAATGGGGATGGCTTGCATTACAAACTTATGAAGCTCATTGTTAGTTTTGATTAGCCACCACCTCATCAATAGGTTTTTTAGAAGAGTGTTGTTGTGTTGTAGACCCCAGTACCCTGAGAAGTGCTTCCAAATATGTTGTGCAAAGTAGCCTGAAACAAGGATATGGTCTACATCATCAAGACCTGCTCTATAAAAGCAAGAGCATGCAGCAGGCTCCTGTCCAAAGGCCACAATTCTGTCATTTGTGGGTAGCTTAAGTCTGAAAGCTCTCCACAAAAGAAAAGAGACCTTGAAAGGAATGCTATTGTGCCATATGTTGTTGTTAGTGAGAGATCATGTCTTTTTCTTTCTTACTAACTCCCAAGCTGATGCACAAGTGAAGTTGTCATGAGAGTTAGGCTTCCAGATGGCTTGATCCTGCATATTTGGAATATAGCTGATGGGAGTGTTGGGAATTTTGCACACCAGTTGAGGGGGTGCATGTTTCCTTACTTCCTCTGCCTTCCATCCTCCATTCTCCATTAGATCAGAGATAGTAGTGTTATTCAATCTAGGGAGACTTTCATTGTGGTAAGCTAATGATTAATAGACTTGAGTCGTAGGGCAGGTCCCTAAGAAGACCTAGAAACTAAGCCTTAGAATTTGCCTTATGAGTCTAGTTTACAACTCAACATCTCCTATACGAGTCATCAAATTGACTAATCGTGCAGGTCTTGGAAAAGACTTGTAAATAAGTACGTGAAGTTTGCAAACGATCCATTATTATGACATGTCAACTTGTCTATGAGTTGTAGACTTAATCCATCCTGCACGTCCCAAAACCTTTAAGTTTATGACTCTCTGAAGTTTATTTGTGAGTGTTTATTATGATTCGTTGAATAGACTACGAGTTGTAATCTTAAGTCGTAGTACCTCCCATTTGTTTGGTCGTAATCAGCTGCCATGGTGCACTATATGACTCATTCCTATGAGTCATACAAAATAACTTCAAGTTGTAGAGTGACTCATAGAACTGGAGTCAGTTCAAAATTTTGAAGATTTCCTTTGGGTTCCAACTCTCTAACTTCCAGGGTCATACAATATCTCACCCTTGGGAACATTCGTCCTCGAATAAGATTAAGTTATCATAGGTAAGACAAGGAAACAAGACTGGCAACCCAACATGATGATGATGAAATATTAAAATGCATAGAACATGAATATTTTAACTCAACATCGAACATGACTTCAAAATGAACTTTCATGAACATGCATACATATGAATGACACAGAAGGAATCAAATACATAAGAGTTCAACTTGGAATAAGAGACTACCTACATTAGGCTTGAGTAGAGGGAAAGAGGTACGGGTATCAATTAATCATAAACGTCTCTGCTTCCCAAGTAGCACTTTCTACTTGTTGATTCTTCCACAATACTTTGATGGATGCAACTTCTTTATTTCTTAGCCTCTTAACTTGTGGGTCTAATATTTCCACCGAAACCTCCTCATAAGTCAAGTTCTGTTTAGCACTCATATCTTCTAATGGTATAATAGAATTTGGATCACCCACGAACTTCCTTAATATAGATATTTGAAACACCGGGATGACCATGGCTAACTCAAATGGAAAATCTAACTAATTGTCACGACCCAATTCTGTAGGCCGTGACTTGTGTCCGATTAGTGCACCCATATGTACCCTTATCCCCATTGAGTATGTTAGCCGAATAAACATATGAAGAAATCAAAAAAAAATTGCTAGAGAGCGCATGAAAATAAATGTAGCATACGAAGGCCGTTAAGGCCATCGCGGAACATAAAGCCAAAAACATATATACGGAACCCACATCACAAGTCTACACACCTCTACAGAATGCTAGCCTAGTCATATGATAGGACAGGGCCCCGTTGTACCCCTGAATAAACAAACATTTATATCAAATGACCAGTATCAAAAGTTAGGCTCCAGAATAGTGGATCACTTCCAACATTGCTGAGTGGAAACCCTAAGCTGGAAGATCTCCAAAGTTAACATTTGTACCTGCGGGCATGAAACGCATCCCCCCGAGGAAAGGGGGGTCAGTACGACATATGTACTGAGTATGTAAAGCATGGACTGTAAAAAGTAAAGCCATTACCAGAATAGAAGGTGCAAAAGTGAGCTAAATACCAAGAATATCAAAATGTTTTTCATAACCACAAATAATGTATGCAGAGAAACATATGCCATATCTGACCCCATTATAAGATGCGGTGAACAAAATGTGGTCTCCACCCCATTACTGGTGCCACAGCACAGCACATCAAGAGTAGGGAATATCTCCGTAATAGATCATATCATATTATATGGTCATATCAGATCATATCATATCATATGTGTACATAGCACATCATAACTCCACAAATCCCATGTACAGGTCATACCTACCCCCTCATGTCGGGGCACTGTGAACAATGCACAGAAGTACGCATGATAACAAAACCTGGCACAAGCTCGGTGAAGGAAAAATTGAGGCATTCACGAGTAGAGTAGTGAGAAACTATATGCAATTTAAATCATATTTGAGACTCGATGGAATAATAAAAATGAGCTTTCGTTCAAAATCGAGACAAAAGTCATATCAAGTACCTTTTGAAAGTAACTATGGACAATATCAAAATAGAACTTCTGCGAATCATATATATGTATCAAGGCATAACAAAATATCTTTTGGAAGTCGCAAAATTGGACATCCTAGTGGCTTTAAGAATAGGAACTTCTTTGGAATCATATGAAAGTCATATACTTGCTTCGTAAAAACCATGCCAAAAAGGGAGATTAGCTTTGTATACTTATGTCAAATCATGCTAAGAGAAGGAATAAGATTTACATACTTATGCCAAAGATATGCTAAAAGAAAGTATAAGCCTTACATACATATGCCAAAACATGCCAAAAGAAGAGAACGTTAGCTTTACATACCTGTTATGGGTTACTTTTTATCCCGTTCATCTCGTCGTCCTTTAAACCTAAGTAACATAAAACAAATACGAGTATTAACAACCCTTGTCTTTCCATCACCTTAGGCTACACACGAGTATTTGTAGAACTCATCCCCTCGCTTGCTTTCTCGACTAGTTCCCTAACTAGTTAAAGAGTTAACAAAAATTGGGCAGCATTTCCCCCATAATGTGCCCTATCCGAATTTCCAATTATACTCCTAATAGATACAACCAACCAAAAAAAATAACCTGCAGCATATATATATACAATTTACATCAGTCTTATACCACATAAACTCCAAATGACTCGCTCAAAACCACGATACCAAAATAAGGTTTCTAGTTTCCGTTTTGCAAAACCTTTAACCGTACGAAGCGGGGGTGTCGTGTGGATACAACCAGAAGCTCCCCTACCTCTTTTAGGACATATTTAGGCCCTGAAACACACACCACACACCTGCATCCACACACCACAAGCACACCACCTTGCTTCGACTACAATTTAACTATAGCGACTCCAATTTGGTTTGTTTCGAACGTCGAGCATATTTATGGAATTTTCATATTTCCATCCACTTACACAACGTGTAATACACTTCATAACAATACCATAAACTCCAAATTTAAAGGAAAACCCTTACCTTAACCTAAATTCGTCAAACTCGCCAAAACTATCAAAATGTGAATTCTGGACAGCCTACCGTCTTGTATTGTCGCTTAGTTTTTAAGGGGTAATTTAGGTAAACAAGATTTGTGGACTCAATTAAAGTTATAGACATGTGTCTTAGAGTCGCATAAAATTTAGAATCAACCCTACAGCAATTCTATACCAAAAGATATGCCCAAAATACCCACAGCAGCCCGTGTAGGATTTCCGAAACGAAATCTGGGCAGCACCTCACCTATACTTCATCATCCTTTTTCGAGAAGATAAAAGCAAAACTGGGTTTTATAGTATAAAAAGAGTTATATCCCTATGAAATATATTTCTAAAACATCTTGAATCACTCGAAACGAAGCTTTACACAAGGAGTTATACTATTATTACTAACAACAGTCTCATTCCAAAAACTAGTTTGTTGACAAGAATGAGAACCTCCTCGAAACCCCAACTATAAATTTTATATTGTTAAACACCGTTTATTAACCGAAGAATACCTTAAATAATTAATTCACGGAATAAAATTGGAGGGCTTACCTTTCTTAACCAAATCCGTAGCTCTCTCTCCATGTTCTCCAAGTTTTTCTCCAATTTTTTTTAAGTGTAAAGATGCTAAAAAGTGAGTTGATCCAGCGATACACATGTATATATATCTGTCCTTAAGTGGGGACATGTGGCATCCCCTAGGGGTGACACGTGGCATCCCCCTAGGGCGCCACCTCAATCATGCATCCAATCCAAAGCAGCCACATGGCAGCATGGGGTCCACCCAAGCTGCTACATCACCTACTTGACCCTAAGTAGGTGCATCACCTGTTTGTCCAAGTAGGTGCATCATCTACTTGCTTCGAGTAGGCGCGTCGTTTTCTTATTTCTCTTTCATGAGCCCGTAATCTCGTCTTACTTCAAGAGCCTATATATTCCTTGCTACTTAAGCTCGACGTATACTCAAGTAGCTTAGTATGTAAAATGTCCCAAGTAATAGCTTTCACAAGTAAGTCAAGTCCTACGACTCACTACTTGACCTCCAACTTCTTCCGGTTTCTTATGACCCTATTTCCAATCTTCTCTATTATGGAGTATCTCCTTCTCCTTTCCTTAGGATTATTTGATAGCGTTATAGATTATCCGACTCACATGAAGACTTCTACGAAACTTAAGAGCCTTCCCAGAAACATAAGAAGCTTAAGAAGCATTCCAAGGTACCAAAGTACGGGGTGTAACACTAATAATCCACCTTACCAACACGTCTCAATATCTTATAAGGCCCAAAATATCTAGGACTTAGTTTCCCATTCCTACAAAAATGCATTACACCCTTCATGGTTTAAACTTTCAAATAGACCCAATCATCCACTTCCCAAACGTTCAAGTATTTTTTCTTAAACACATATTGCAAATTTTTATGGTTGTTGAACACGTCCACATGGACACAATAAATATAGTGTCACCAAATATTCAAAGCTAACAAAATCACCGCAAGCTCTAAATCATAAGTTGGATAATTTTGTTTATGCACCTTAAGTTTCCTAAAAGCATAGGTTATCACCTTACCATGTTACATCAAAAACAAACAAGGCCAATCCCTTGAAGCATCACAACATACCACAAAACCATCGGACCCTTTCGATAGAGTCAAATAGGAGCGATAGTAAGATGATCTTTCAGCTATTGAAAACACTTTTCATAATTTTTCGACCATTGAAACTTTAAATTTTTTTAAATCAACTTATTCAATAATAAAGATATTGATGAACACCCTTCCACAAATCTCCTAAAATATCCAACTAGGCAAAGAAACATTTAATATATGAATGGGGGGAATGGTCTAGGCTAATTCTTAACCACCTCAATTTTCTTAGGAACAACCCTAATCCCTTCAATGGAAACAATGTGACCAAGAAAAGCCATATCCCTAAGCCAAAATTCATATTTTTTGAATTTGGCAAATAATTGTTCATCCTTTAGAGTTTGCAACACAATCCTCTAGTGATTAACGTGCTCCTCCTCATTTCAAGAGTAAACCAATATGTCATCGATAAACACAATCATAAGCATGCCCAAATATTGTTTGAACACTCTATTCATTAAGTACATAAATATTGAGGGGGCATCTATTAAACAAAACCACATAACTAAGAACTCATAATGGCCATACCATGTTCGTAATGCCATTTTGGGAATATCATACTTCCATACCCTTAATTTGAGATAATCAGAACAGAGATCAATCTTATAGAAGTAACTTTCCCCTTGCAGTTTGTCAAACAAATCATCTATTATTGGAATTGGGTATTTATTCTTGATGGTCACTTTGTTCAATTGGCGGTAGTCAATGCACATACGTAGCGAACCATCCTTCTTTCTAACAAAAAAGATAGGAGCACCTCATTGGGATATACTTGGTCTAATGAAACCTTCATCTAACAATTTTTTCAATTGATCCTTTAAAATTTTTAGTTCTATAAAGATCATTCGGTAAGGAGGGAAAGAAATGGGTTGATTACCCAAAAGAAGTTGTATACCAAAATCAATCTCCCTTTCAAGAGGGACACCAGGTAGATTATCGGGAAACTTATCTGTAAACTCATTTTAAATGGGGACCAACTATAGAGTAGGACCTTCGGAATTTTTATCCCTAACCCTCATAATATGATAGATAAAATCCTTGGAAATTATTTTCCAAGCTTTAAGGCATGAAATGAATTGAGCTTTGAACACGAAATTTCTACCTTTCAATCCTAGGACCGACTCATTAGGAAATTGAAACATAAAAATTCATATTCTACAATAAATAGAAGCATAACATCATATAGCCAATCCATACCAAGGATAACACCAAAATCGGTAATCTCAAGCTCAACTAGGGCACATAGAGTAAATTTATGGAAAACCGAAATCGGACAACTTCTCTAGACTATTGTTAGCCATAACTGACTTACTTATGTGAGGATAAACAAAAAATAGTTCTAACAACATTTTAGGGCTAACATCAAATCTCATGGTCATATAAGGAGAAACAAAAGAAATATTTTCACCTCGATCAAGTAAGTCATAAACATCATCATGAAAGATCGTAACATACCAGCAACAACATCGGGAGTCTCCTCTATCTCTTGCCTACCATGAGGAGCATAAAATCATTTGTTGCATTGGTCACCCTTTAGTTTCCCTTGAGAACCTTGAGCAACTTGGCCTTGAGGACAACCATCTTTAACCTTACACTCTTTAGCATGATAACCTGACTTACCACATTAGTAGCATTTGTTCAAACCTGCTAAACATTCAACCATGTGGCATTTACCACACTTCTTGCATACGGGGGTAAGTTGGCCAATAGGAGCACCTCCTTGAGGCTCAGAGTTTAGAATCCAATCCTTGTCAAACCTTGGAATAGTGACATTTGAAGAACCTTGACCAGAGTACCTTTGGCAAAAATAAAGACATCCACCACCTCCAGACTTAACATGAAAGAAATCACTATCATTGGATCTTGGTCTCTTGGACACCCTAGTTTTCTCCTTTAGCTTTCCACCCTCTACTTGCTCCGCATAGGTTATAAGATTAGATTTGTCCATCTCTCGAATCAATATATCCATCTTAAATTTATTTGAGAAGATATCTGATACCCCAAACACTATCATTCTCAAATGAGATCTTGACTCGACAACCATAAATAAAACATATTTCGATAATTTAATAAACTTAAGGACATTCTCCCTCATACTCATTATATCTTGCTTAAGTTTGATGAACTCTTGTATCTTGGCCTCCCTCAACACCAAAGGGAAGAAGCGATCAAGAAATACTCCTTTGAACTAATCCCAAGTAAAAGGATCTGCCTCTCCAGGCCTCTCCCTTTTTTATTGATCAAACCAAATTTGAGAAAGACGCTATAATTGATATGTAGCCAACTCTGCCCACTTAACTGGGATAACCCCTATAATCTTCACAATCTTATGAATACTATCATTAAACTCTTATGGATCCTCTTTCACCTTAGAACCCCAAAACTCTAGATGATTCATCCTCATGAAATCACGAAACCTTATTGCCGCACTGCCCACATTTGGGTTCACTGGAGCAACCACTTCACGGTTAACTTAAGCCGTAATAGCTTGAACAAGTACTTGAAAGGCCACTCAGAACTCATCATTGGATACTTGGTCATTTAAGTAATTATTTGTATCTTGTTTCTCCTCTTCAACAACATTCCATCATGCGGGGTATCTTTATGGAGGCATTTTTTAAAAACCGCAAAAAACAAGCATTAGAGGGAAAGATTTAACCACTCTACCGCATGACATTATGAAAGAAGTAAGACTTTCCTAAGACATTTCATAGTCTTCTTGTCATGGATGTGGCATGCGCTTCACACCAATGAATAAGACTCTACTTTACAAGACATGTTAGACATCCTAGGACTCTTATAAATGTTATGCTCTAATATAAAGTTTGTCACGAATTGAACTAAGGCCAAGCCATGACACGGAGATCAGGATGCGAGGGACCCCAACTAAGCCATATTAGCATATATAGTAACATAAGCATATGAAAAAACTCAAGGGAATGGGTCTAAGGGATGGAATCAGTCAACCGATGTGTGAATGGACTACAACACATAACATCTAACTATGCCTCTCATATAGTCTTTAATGGAGGCTTAGGAGAAGCTTCTAGCTCAGCCAAAACATTTGAAGTAGCACAAATTTTTTTTGTGTTTTAAGTCGCAAGTTGAATTCTTGTTTGCAAATATGAGGATTTTTTGAGGAAGAAGAAATCTTTAAGTGTGGAGTGGTGATCTTGGATGTATTTATACCCTTAAAAGACAAGTTAAACTTATTTTAAAGCTAATTTCAAGAGCAAATTCCATTATATTGAGAGTTTGTGAGTCATGTTTATGCATTTTAACTAACCAATGTGATTAGGTATTTGGAAATTGGGAAGTGCATAAAATGAACACAAAATGGCAAGAACTGAATTAAAGGTGAAATGGAAGTGAAGAAGAAAATGAGCGAGACTTGAAGAAATAAAGGAAAGAGCAGAAAGAAAAGAACCTAGCTCTGCATTGTCTCTGTGTCGCGGAGCTGGGAGTTAAAAATGGGCTCAGAAAGATTCTGAGATAAAAAAGTACGTATTTTCTCCATGCGTAGAGAAGGCTTACTTGAGAAAATAGGAAGGTTCGTTATTGGCTCTACATCGCTGACCTACATGCCAGAATTTTGTCGCGGTTTTCCAAGCTTATAAATAGACTCATTTTTATTATTTTAAGGAGTTTTTTTCTAATATTTTTAGTTATACTTCTTGGATGACTTATGAGGCTCTTTTTAGGGTTCTTTCTTGCCTCTTTTCATTAAGCAAGATAATGAACCCATTTTGGTCGAATTAAAGAAAGCGGTTGCCAAAAAAACCATTAAGGCTTTCTCCCAAGAGGGAGATGGTGTTTTGAGATATCAAGGTCAATTGTCTGCGGCGAATGTTGATGGAATGAAAGAAATGATATTTTCTAAAGCTTATAGTTTATGGTATTCTATTCATCCCAGTTCAATAGAGACATATCGATATTTGAAGGAAGTGTATTGGTGGATTGTCATAAAGTGGGATATTGCAGAATTTGGGGCTAAGTGTCCCAATTGTCAACTAGTGAAAGTTGAGTGTCAATAACTAGGAGGTTTATCTCAAGATGTTGAAATTCCTAATTGGAAGTGGAATACCTTAAATATGGACTTCATCACATATTTGCCTCGTACTCGTAGGCAACATGATTCCATTTAGTTGATTGTTGATCGAATGACTAAGTCGGCTCATTTCCTCCCAGTTAAGACTTCATATTTATCCAAAAACAATGCTAGATTACATATTTGAGAGTTGGTAAAGCTTCATGATGCTCCATTTTCTAGCATTTATGATTGAGGTACTCAGTTTTGGAGATCTTTCCAAAAGGGTCTTGGTACCCGCGTGAAACTTAATGTAGCTTTTCACCCATAAATGGATGGTCTGGCCGAATGTACCATTCAGACATTACAGAATATGTTGAGAGCATGCATGATTGATTTTAAAGGAAATTGGTATGACCATTTTCCCTTAATAGAGTTTGCTTAAAATAACAGTTATCAATCCAGCATCGAGATGGGTCTATTTTAAGCTTTTTATAGTAGGTGGTGTAGATCCCCTATCGGTTAGTTTGAGGTAGGTGAAGTTTCTTTAATAGGACCAGAGTTGGTATTTAAAGATATGGAGAAAGTTAGACTCATTAGAGAAAGATTGAAAATGGCCCAAAGCTGACAAAAGTCCTATTCAGATGTGAGCAGAAAGGAACTTGATGTAAGACCTAAAAGTTGGAAAGTTTTAACCCAAGAGAAATTCGAAAAATTTGAATTTACCCCATGATTATGAGTAACTCTATGACTCGTAGGGTTTTTTACGACTTGTAAGAATGAATCATAGAATGAACTCTTTAGTACTGTTCAGTGTCACCCTCAGGTGAGGTTCTACAACTCAACAAGATGAGTCGTCATCCTGCTGGTGAGTCATAAGAATGGCTCACTTCATAACTTCATAGTTTAATGCACTTGCAAGTTTTCAGGCTTGCAAGATTGGTCAAGATGATGACTTGTAGTCCTTTGGATGAATTATAGACAAACTCGTAAGTGAAGTTTCAGAGACCCTCAAGTATATATGTTTCAAAACTTTCAAGAAGAATGCACATTATGATTCGTATTCATGAAGATGAGTCATACAAATGACTCATTTGCAAAATTTAAACACTTGAATTTAAGCCCTTTTTCTCAGATCTAAAGCTATGAAGTCGTCATTTTTCCTATGACTCGTAGAAAGGGATTTATAGGGTCAAATTTGAGTTTTAATGAAGGGTATTTATGTCTTTTTCTAAGTTTAGTTCAATTAACCTAGGCACAATTATGGCTAAGTTCAAGACTATATCTACTCAATGCTTTGAAATTCCCTCATTCTAAATCATTCTCCAAAATTCTCTAAGTCCATAACTAAATTCTCTCAAGGATTCCTCTTCAAGCTACAAGTTAGGGTTTTATATTTTCTTCAAGGTTTCTTATCAATTCTAAGTGATTTTAATCAAGGTATGTGGGGATTGATCTATGGGTTTCTTTCACCCATGGAGTCCCAAAGGTTTGTCAAAATCTCATTCAATTTTCAATGGATTATGAACCCTAGTTTTGATGAATTGCATTGGGTTATTTCAATTTCATTTTTAATGTTATCTATGATTATTCTAAGCATGTTTTCACATGAATTGCATAGTTTTAAGTTGAATTATAAATGTCTATGCACAAAGCTATTTCCAAGTTATGATTATGAAGTTAAATATAATTTTCATGAGTTGACTATGAGTTTAATGATTTTCAAAGAAAGTTCTATGATTTAAAGTTGAGATTATGATTTAATAATGACGTGATGATGATGATCAATTATGATCCAAGAAAGTTATTATGGTGTGATAAGTACAATTCTGACACAATCATTTTTAAAGATAGTGATAAGGACAATTCTCACCTAAGTTATGGATTCCTATGAATCACTCTGGTAATGCAAGTAGTTATCCAAGGAAATTTTAGTAGCAACCTAAAGTCCCAAACTATATTGCCTGTATAGGATTGCCTTCATAATCTAGCTAGTATATCCACATAAAGCACAGTTGAGTTGAGTTGAGTACCATGACATAGCCCCCCCTCCCCCCCTCCATTCTCGATGAGGGTTACATCAAAGTTTATTTCAAAGCTCATATGGTCGTAAGATATCGGTTAAATGTCTTATCCCACACAATTTAAATGTTAAGTTACAATATTTACTATGAAGTTTTATTATGTATTGACCATGAGTTATCATATGTTTTCAATTGTTTTTAAGCTTTGCTCATGTTAATTGTGTTGGACATGCATCTCATATCATATTGTTCACCTCTTATTACATGTTAATGAATTTCTCACATACTTAGTACCTTCTATGTACTAATGTATAATTTACCTACAATGTCTCATATTATAGGGACGGAGGTTGATCATCCAATTCGTTGCTAGAGTGTGTAGTTTTGTCCAAGAGGTTGGTGAGTCCTCATAGACATGTTTTCTTTTCACATCGTTTCATTTAATTTCTTCAATTGTTTCAGTTGACCTAGGAGTTTGTCCTAAGCCTCCATCAAAGAATAGACTAGAGGAATGTTTAGATGCTATGTCATGTAGTCCGGTTGGACATCAATTGAGTTTTCTATCCCTTAGATGCATTTCCTTGAGTTGTTACTTTCTCTTACTTACTATGTTCTTTACCTTAAGAATGCAATGTATGCTAAGATGGCTTGGTTGGGATCCCTTATAATCTTGATCACCGTGTCATGGCTTTGCCCTAGTTCGGGTCATGATAAATTTGGTATCAGAGTACAAGGTTTATAAGAGTCCTAGGGAGTCTATCATGTCATGTTAGGTAGAGTATTATTCATTGGTGTGAAGTGCACCACATCAATGAATAGGAGGCTATAAAACATCTTGGAAAAATTTCACTTCTTTCATAATATTTGTCATGCAGTAGAGTGGTGGTCTCGAAGTCTTTCCCTCTAATGCTTTTTCTTTGTGATTTTCAGAAAATGCATCTATAAAGATACCCCACTAGAAGGAATATTGTTAAAAAGGAGAAACAAGATCCAAATGATCCCTTGAAAGACCAAGAATCCAATGTCAAGTTTTAAGCGACGTTTTAATTACTTTCTCAAGCCGTTATGGCTCAAGCCAATAGTGAAGTAGTTGATCCTATGAACCCAAATATAGGTATGAAAATGATAAGAGTTTGTGATTTCATCAGGATAAATCCTCTAAAATTTTACTGTTCTAAGGTGGAAGAGGATCCATAAGAGTTCATTGATAGTATTCACAAGATTGTGGATATTATTGGAATTAGCTCGGTTGAGAGGGTAGAATAGGCTACGTATCAATTGAAGGGTGTTTCTCAAAATTTGTTTGATCAATGGAAAAGTGAGAGGCCTTGAGAGATGGATCCCCTAATTTGGGAGGAGTTTAAAAGAGTGTTTCTTGATCTCTTTTTCATTGGAGTTGAGGAGGCAAACATATAAGAATTCATCAACCTTAAGTAAAGTGGTATGAGTGTAAGGTAGTATTCCCTCATGTTCACCCAATTGTCTAAATATGCTCCATTCATGGTTGCCGACTCAAGAGCTCATATGTGCATATTTGTGTCGGTGGGTTCAGGTATGGTCTCAAAAGAGTGTAAAATGTCTATGTTGATTCGGGAGATGGACACTCTATACTTATTACCTATGCGTATCAAATAGAGAGTGAGAAGCTAAAGGAGCAAACTAGGGAGTCCAAGAGGCTAAGGACAGATGATGATTTCTCTCATGGTAAGTCCGAATGTGGTAGACGTCCTTATTTTTAACTAAGGTATTCCGGCCAAGGGTCTTCAAATACCACTACTCCAAGGTTTGATAAATATAGGGTGCCCAACCTTAATCCTCAAAGAGGTGATCGTACTGGTCAAGTGACCCCCGCATGTAAGAAGTATGGGAAGAACCACAAGGGTGAGTGTTTAGCGAGTTTGAATGTATGTTATCGATGAGGTAAATCGGTTCATCATGCTAAAGAGTGTAAGGTTAAAGATGGTCATCCTAAAGGCAATATTTATCAAGATGCACAAGTGCAATCAAAAGGTGGTTAACGTAATAATTAGTTTTATGCTATTCATGATAGGCAAGAGGTGGAGGAGACTCTCGGTGTTATTACCGATATGTTATGGGTGTTTCACTATGATGTTTATATCTTACTTGATCTGGGTACAAATTTTCTTTTATTACACCTTATGTGGCCATGAGATTTGATGTTAGCCACAAAATATTATTAGAGACTGTTTTCCGTTTATACTCCCGTAGGTGAGTTGGTTTTGGCAAAAAGAGTCTGTAATAGTTGTCTGGTTTTGATTTTCCATAAATTTAATCTATGTGATCTAGTTAAGCTTGAGATGACTGATTTTTATTTTATCCTTGGTATGTATTAGCTATATACATGTTATGCTTCTATTGATTGTAGAACCCGAGTGGTTAAGTTGCAATTCTATAATAAGACGATTCTAGAATGGAAGGATAGTAATTATGTGTTCAAAGGTCTATTTATTTCGTGCCTTACATCTTGGAAAATGATTTTCAAGGATTGTATATATCATCTTTTGAGGGTTAGGGATCAAAATTCTAAACCCCTTACTCTAGAGTCGGTCCCCATTGTTACTTTGTTTGAATGTGTTTCCTAATGATTTACCTAGTGTTTCTCATGAAAGGGAGATTGACTTTGCCAAAGACCTTCTACCCGGTACTCAACCCATTTGTATTCCTTCTTACCGAGTGGCTCTAGTAGAATTAAAGGAGTTAAAGGATCAATTGAAGGACTTATTAGACAAAGGTTTTTTTAGGCCAAGTATATGTCCATGGGGTGCTCCATTTTTTTTTTAGAAAGAAGGATGGTTTGCTTCGTATGTACATTGACCAATTGCAAAGATAGATACCTTGTTTGACCAATTGCAAGGGAAAAGTTATTTCTCTAAGATTGATCTCAGTTTCGATTATCACCAATTGAGGGTAAGGTAATGTGATGTTCCGAAGATGTCTTTTTGGATGAGGTATCGCCATTATGAGTTCTTATTTTTGTCGCTTGGTTTGACCAATGCTTCTGCAACATTCCTGACTTGATGAATAGGGTGAGTTCAAGCAATATTTGGATATGTTCGTAATAGTGTTTATTGATAATATATTTGTTTACTGTTGGAATGAGGAGGAGCATGTTAATCACCTGAGTATTGTGTTACAAACTCTAAGGGACAACAAATTATTTGCCAAGTTCAATAAGTGTGAGTTTTGGCTAAGGAAGGTGGCTTTTCCTGGTCACATTGTGTCAAGTGAAGGGATAATGGTTGATCCTAAGAAAACTAAGTTGGTTAAGAATTGGCCTAGATCGTTGTCCCCTTTGGATATTTGAAGTTTCTTAGCCCTAGACGGATATTATAGAAGATTTGTAGAAGGATTTTCATAAATCTCATCACCTTTGACTAAGTTGACTCAAAAGAAGATAAAGTTTCAATGATCGGAAGCTTGTGAGAAGAGTTTGCAAAAGTTGAAAGATCGTCTCACTACCTCTCCTATTTTGACGTTATCAGAAGTCTCCAAAGGTTTTGTTGTAAATTGTGATGCTTCAAGGGTCGGTGTTGGTTATGTTTTGAGCATGAAAGAAATTATCTGACCCATGATTTGGAGCTAGCAATAGTTGTGTTTTCTTTGATGATTTAGAGACACTATCTTTATGGTGTCCGTGTAGATGTGTTCACCGACCACAAGAGCTTACAATATGTATTTAAGAAAAAGGAATTGAACCTTCGACAAAGGATATGGATTGGATTGTTTAAATATTATGATATCAGTGTATTGTACCATTAGGGTAAAGCTATTGTGGTTGTCGATGCAATAAGTAGATTGTCTATTAATAATGTTTCTCATGTTGAGGAAGGTAAGAAGGAATTGGTCAAAGATGTTCATATGTTGGCACATTTACGTGTGTGGTTGGTTGACTCTGATTATGGAGTTATTCTTGTTCATAATGTTTTGGAATCATCTCTTGTGGCGAATATTAAGGCCAAACAAGACAATGATCCGGTGTTAGTAGAGTTAAAGAAGTCGGTTGCCAAAAACGCCATTGAGGCTTTCTACCAAGGGGGAGATGGTGTACTCAATTATCAAGGTCGATTGTGTGTGCCTAATATTGATGGTTTAAGAGGGTTTATTTGTAATATCCCTCAAAATTCTCCTAAGTGCCTGAAGAATGTCTAGGGAATAGGCCACTCATGTAATATATTATCCTTAATTATTTTGGAAAATTCGAGTTCGGAATATCAATCAGAAGGTCAAAACCTGTGGAAAATAGTCTCAATGGATTTTTAGGACCCATAGCTCGATAGATAGATTTCTCAAGGAACTTTGCAAACTAGTAAGGTGCGTAGAAAGTCCATGTTGCGGACTTGCTTGCCTCCTCATCGCGGACCTGGCGAGGGATTTTCTGACCAAACTTAGTTTTTAGCAAGGGCACTTTAGACTTTCCCTAACTGTTAGCTAATGAATGTAGACATTTTAAGGACCTAATTCAACTATATAAATTTACGTAAACCTCTAACTCTATTCATTTTTCTACAATTCACCTACTTAAATATTTCTCTCTCTACAAAAGATTCTTAGAGGCTCCATTGAAGACTTCAAGAAAATTCACTCAAGCTCTTCATCAAAACACTCAAAATCGTCCAAATTATTTTGTGTTCTTACTTAAGGTATGTGGGTATTGATTCATGGATTATTTCATCCATGAAGCCCAATCAATTTATCAAGGTTTTCTATCAAATTAAAGTATGGTATTTTATGGGATTTATGATCTCTATTCCTATTGCATGAGTTATGATTCAAAGTACGATCATGAGTCTATTTTGATATAAATCGATGGTTATTGCAGTAAATTAAAGAGTTTTTCCATGAATTCTCCTATTTTAATCTCTAGTGTTCATGATGTAAATTATTTGTATTTGAATTATACTTCCAAGGGATATTATCTACATGAATTATGTATGAGCTGATATAAAGCTTATGAGCATGCATTTTTTCAAGTCAATTACATGATTTTCAAAGTCAATTAATTATGCAATTGAGTTCTACTCTAAGTTCAAGGTATGAATTTCATGTAAGTTATGAAGTAAGGTGACTTAGGGCCCTATGTGCGAACCGAAGTCCTAACAATATGAATTATGCAAATATGATTGTAATGATGAAAGGACAATTCTCATATTACAAGTATGTTATGCAAATGAGCTACTATATGATTTCAAACCTATGATCATGACTATGATATATGTAATTATGATTTCTATGCTATGCATGTATTCTGTGGGATTTGACTTAACAACAGTGGACTTTAGTTGGGGCCCTACAAAAAGCCTTAGTAGCAGCCTCATGTCCATAAACTACGTGCCACTATAGGTTGCCTTCATGGACTAGCTATTGGATCCACATATAGCGTATGTATGACCTGCCTAGTAGGGGTAGAGTCTACCTTGATAAGTAGATTCCCCTTTTTCTTCATTGTATAAGGAGACAATGAGATTTCCTTTTATAGGTCGCATGGTCTTATTATTGGTTATGGTTCCAATCCCACATATGTATGATCCCTTATGTATGCTATGATTTTAAAGTATGCTTTTTAAAGGAGCGTCTAGACTAAGAGTGGTTTCTTGGAACATTGGGCTATTAACGGAAAAATCTATAGAGCTAGTTTAAATTCTAAAGAAAAGGAAGATTAATATAGCTTGTGTACAAGAGACCAAATGGGTAGGCTCTAAAGTTAAGGAGGTAGATGGGTATAAGCTTTGATTCTTTGGTAGATCGAAGTATAGAAATGGGGTAGGCATTTTAGTAGACAGTGATTTAAGGGATCAGGTGGTGGAGGTTAGGAGAATCATTAATAGGATGATGTCGATTAAGGTGGTCATTGAAGGGGTCACATTGAACATTATTAGTGCTTATGCGCTATAAGCGGTCTTAAGCGAGGAGGATAAGAGGCTCTTTTGGGAGGATTTGGATGAGTTAGTGGGAGGCATACCGCTTACTGAGAAGCTTTTCATAGGAGGATATTTCAATGGGAACATTGGGTCTATTTCGGGAGGGTATGATGATGTGCATGGAGGCTTTGGCTTCGGGGACAGAAATGGAAGAGGAGTTTTACTTTTGGATTTCACAAGAGCTTTTGGGTTGGTCATAGCCAATTCAAGTTTCCCAAAGAAGGAGGACCACTTGGTAACCTTCCTTAGTTCAGTGACTAAGACTCAAATAGATTATTTACTCCTTACGAAGGAAGATAAAGGTCTATGCAAATACTGTAAGGTCATTCTGGTCGATAACCTTACAACCCGACATAAGCTCTTAGTGATGGATTTAGGGATCAAGAGAATGAGGAAGAGGAGGGTCGTGGATGACTGATCTAGGAGCAGATGGGGGAGTTTGACCACGGCTAGTGCCCTAGAGATGGGAGAGAAATTGAAGGATATGGGGGCCTGGGATAGTACCAGGGATGTGAACAGTATATAGGATAAGACAGCTAGTTGTATTTGGGTTGAGGAAAGGGAAGTGTTGGGAGTCTCGACAGGTAGTCGTAGTCGGCATCGAGGGGACTGGTGGTGGAATAGAGAAGTACAAGGGAAGGTGGAAGCAAAGAAGATGGCGTATGCGAAGTTGATAGAAAGCAAGGATGAGGTAGAGAAGTGGACGAATGGGGAACTTTATAAGATAGAGAAGAAGGAGGCGAAGTCGGCGGTTTTGACAGAAAAAATGACAGCTTTTGAATGCCTTTATGCTGAACTTGAAGAGAAAAGCGGGGATACGAAATTGTTAAGGATAGCCAGGGCGCAGGAATGAAGAGCACGCAATGTGGATCAAGTGAAGTACATTATGGATGAGCATGGAAAAGTATTAGTAGACGAGAACCTCATTAAATAGAGATGGCAGTCCTACTTCCATAAATTCTTGAATGAAGAAAGGGAAAGAGAGATTGTGTTGGGAGATTTGGAACATACAGGGAGGCATCATGATTTTGGGTATTGCAAGAGTATTACGATCGAGGAGGTTAAGTGTGTTGTTCATAGAATGCACTGGGGAAGAGCGACCGGACCTGACAAGGTCCTTGTGGAATTTTTGAAGAGCACAAGCTTGGTAGGTTTGGAGTGGCTGACTAGGTTATTTAATATAGTCTTTAAGACGGCAATGATTCTCAAAGAATAAAGGTCGAGCTAATCATCCCTCTATATAAAAAAAAGGTGATATCCAGAGCTGCAACAATTATAGAGGTATGAAGCTTCTAAACCATACTATGAAAGTGTGGGAAAGAGTGGTGGAGATGAGGGTAAGGAGAGGCGTGTTTATTTCAAAGAACCATTTCAGATTTATGCCAAAATGCTCAACTACAGAAGCCATCTATCTTATGAGGAGACTGGTGGAGCAGTATAGGGAGAAGAAGAAGGACTTGCATATGGTATTCATCGACCTAGAAAAGGCCTATGATAAAGTGCCACAAAAGATATTATGGAGATGTTTTGAGGCTAAATGTGTACCTATGGCATACATTAGGGTGATTAAGGACATGTATAATGGTGCCAAAACTAGGGTAAGGACAGTCGGAGGCAACTCAGAGCACTTCCCAGTTGTGATAGGGTTGCATCAAGGATCAGCTCTTAGTCCGTTTTTATTTTCCTGGGTGATGGATGGATTGGCATGATAAATTCAAGGTGAGGTGTCATGGTGTATGCTTTTCGCAGATGACATAGTCTTAATCAATGAGACTCGTAGCGGAGTTAATGCTAAGCTGGAGGATTGGAGACATACCTTAGAGTTTAAAGGGTTTAAGATGAGTAGGACCAAGATAGAGTACTTAGAGTGCAAGTTCAGTGAGACACCTCAGGAGGTTGGCACGGAAGATAGTCTTGGTGACCAGGCAATCCTAAAGAAAAGTAGTTTCAAGTCCTTAGGTCTATTATGTAAGGCAATGGGGAGATTGATGATGATGTCACACATCGTATTGGGGTAGGGTGGATAAAATAAAGGCTCTCTTCTAGTGTGCTATATTACAAGAAGCTGCCACCATAACTTAAGGGTAAGTTCTACAAAGTAGTGGTTAGACCGGCTATGTTATATAGGGTGGAGTGTTGGCCAGTTATGGTATCTCACGTTCAAAAGATGAAAGATGCTGAAATGAGAATATTAAGATGGATGTGTGGGCATACCAGTAGTGACATGATTAGAAATGAGGCTATTCAAGACAAGGTAAGAGTGACCTCGGTGGAAGAAAAGATGAGGAAAATGTGACTGAAATGGTTTAGGCACGTGAAGAGGAGAGACACAGATGCCCCAGTGTGGAGGTATAAAAGGTTGGCCATGAATGGTTTCAGAAGAGGTAGGGGTAGGCCGAAGAAATATTGGGGAGAGGTAATTAGATAGGATATGGCGCAGTTACAACTTACCAAGGACATGACCTTAGATAGGAGGGTGTGGATGAACCACATTAGGGTAGAAGGCTAGTTCATATTATCGTTATTCTTCCTTTTTAGTAGCCGTATTAGCGTACTATAATTCCTTGTGGTTTGATTTCTATTATTATCTATTACTTTCTATACTTTGATTGTTCTATTTTATCTGGGTTGCTTTCGTTATTTGCTTTGCTATATCGCTTTGAACTTCTTATCCTTATCTGTCTTTTTTTATGATTTTACTGAGTTGAGGGTCTTTTGGAAATAGCCGTCCTACCTTGGTAGGAGTCAGGTCTATGTATACTTTACCCTCTCCAGACCCCACATTGTGGGATTTCATTGGGTTGTTGTTGTTGTTGTTGTAAATGCTTTTGTCAAAATGGTTTTCTCCTGACTTTACTTGCCTTATTTTATCATGTTATTTACTTGACCATTGCATTCCATATTTTACGTGGCATGTCACACCCTCATACTCAATACAATCCAATGTACTAATACATACTTTTTTCCTACATTGTCTCATAATGTAGGGGTTGAGATTGAAGATCATACTCATTTATGTGGCTAGTTAAGCTTTCCTCTCTAGTGGTGTTGGTGGTGAGTCCTCATTTATCAGGGACTAGTTACCATGTTAGTTATTGGTTTCAAAGACTTTTTCTATGTTTCATGTTGAAGGTGAGCTAGGGATATGTCTTATCCCCCACCTATATTCATGAGTAGAAGCATCTAGTTGGATAAATATTTCGATTTTATGTTGTCATGTGACGTTCTTAAATTTCTATTTATAGTTTACACTTTCTTGTGAGGTTTCCGCTTTTTCTTTACCTTATGTATGCTTATGATATGTACAAGAGGTTTGGTTGGATCCCTTTGGGGTTTCCATCACCGTGTTATAACTAGGTCCTAGGTCGGGTCATGAAAAATTTGGTATCAGAGCATAAGGTTTTCTAAGTGTCCTAGGGTGTCCAACATGCCGCATCAAGTAGAGTCTTATTCATGGGTGTGAAGCGTGCCACACTTATGAGTAGGAGGCTATGAGGTGTTTTACGAATTCTCACTTCTTTCATAATTCATGTCGTGCTATAGAGTTTACCGTAAGACTTTTTTCCCCTAATTGTCTTTCTTTGTGATTTTCAGAAAGATGGCTCCAAGAAAACCACGATTTCCGAATGGTGTATTTATCATATTGTGCGAGTTTGGGACATTTATTCCAAAACTCCTACTCTTAATTCAGTCCTTATAGTTAATGAGTTCTTCGATGTGTTTCTCGATGATTTGCCTGGTATTCCTCCTGAAAGGGAAATTTACTGTGGCATAGATATCCTTCCCGATACCCAACCTATTTCTCTTCCTCCTTACCGTATGGCTCCGGTGGAACTTAAAAAGTTGAAAAAACAATTGAAGGATTTGTTAGATAAGGGTTATATAAGATCGAGTATATCACCATGGGATTCTCCCGTGTTATTTATTAGGAAGAAAGATGGGTCACTCCAAATGTGTATAGACTACCGACAATTGAATAAGGTCACCATAAAGAAAAAATATCCAATTCCAATGATAGATGATTTTTTGTAAGGGTTTCAAGTGAGTGTATTAGAGTGTCTATAGAACTAGGCTTGAATGTATAGTTGATAGAATAGGGGTGAATATACGATGTATTGGGTGTTTCTTTATTAGGTCTCGAGGTTTATTGAATATGGTAGTAAGGGGTAGTACTCTTGGGATATAATTTCCTATAGAGGTAGATGGCCCTAAGGTGTATTGTTGGAATGGAATAAAGAGGACATAGCGGAGTTCATGGCTAAGTATCCTAATTGTCAACAAATGAAATTGAGCATCAAAGTCCGGGAGGTCTAGCTCAAGAAATCAAATTTCCTACATGGAAGTGGAAAGATGTGAATATGGACTTTGTCACGGGTTTGCCTCGTACTAGAAGACAACATAATTCTATTTTGGTCATTGTGGACATTTTCTACCGGTCAAGACTTCTTATGGTGCCGAAGACTATGCTAAGTAGTACATTCGTGAACTTATAAAACTTCATGGTATTCCTTTGTCAATTATATCGGAAAGAGGTACTCAATTTAGTTCACATTTTTGGAAGTTATTTCAGAAAAGTCTTGGTACTAAAGTCAAGCTAAGTACCGGTTTCCATACTCAAACCGATGGATAAGTTTAGAGAACAATTCAAACCTTGGAGGATATTTTAAGTGCATGTGTGATTGATCTTAGAGGAAGTTGATATGACCATTTTCCGTTGATTGAGTTTGCCTACAATAATAGTTATCACTCTAGCATCCAAATGGCTCCTTTTGAAGCCTTGTATAGGAGAAGATGTAGGTCTCAGATGGGATGTACGTCTCAAAGTCGTCAAAAGTCCTATTCGGACACGAGGATGAGAGAGCTTGAATTTGATGTGGATGATATGGTGTATTTGAAGATTTCACCTATGAAAGGGATAATGCGGTTTGGTAAGAAAGATAAGTTGATCCCAAGATATATAGGACCTATAGGATATTGAATTGCATTGGAAAAGTAGCATATGAGTTAGACTTTCAACTTGAGTTGGCTTTAGTTCATCCGGTTTTCATGTGTCAATGTTGAGGAAGTTTGTGGGTGATCCAAATTCTATTGTGCCAATGGAGAATATACGTATTGAAGAGAATTTGATTTATAAGGATATCCCGATTGAGATATTAGACCGGCAAGTGAAGAGGTTGAGAAATAAAGATGTTGCATCCATTAAAGTGTTATGGAGGAATCAACAAGTAGAGAGTTCTACGTGGGAAATAGAATCAGCTTTGATGAAGCGTTATCCGTATCTCTTTCCTTTCACTCAAGCCTAAAGGTACTATGTTAGTCATGATCAAATCGATTTAAACTTCTATGTTTCAGTTCCATATGTCATTCATATGCATGTATCATTTACGAAAATAATTTTTTCAAGGACTACGTCTTATGTTAAGTATGAAGTATACATGTTCTATGCATTTTTTTGAAGTGTCCTCATATTCATGTTGGATTTCTAAGTCCTCTTTCCATGTTCTTCCTATATTAGTTGGATCTTATTCGAGGATGAATATTCTCAAGGGGAAGGTATTGTAATATCCCTCAAAATGCTCATAAGTGCCTTAAGAATGACATGTAAATAGGCCGTTAATGTAATGCATTCTCCTTAATTATTTTAGAAAATTTGAGTTCGGAATATCGATCAGGAGGTCAAAACCTGTGGAAAATAGTCTCGGTGGATTTTTAGGACCCGTAGATCGATAGATATATTTCTCAAGGAACTATGCAAACCAGTAAGGTGCACGGGAAGTCCATGTCGCGGACTTGTTTTCCTCCGCGTCGTGAACCTTGCAAGGGATTTTCTGGTTGAATTTAGTTTTTAGCAAAGGAACTTTAGACTTTTCCCTAATTATTAGCTAATGAACCTAGATATTTTTAGGACCTAATTCGACTCTATAAATTGACCTAAATCTCTAACTCTATCCATTCTTCTACAATTCACCTACTCAATTTTTTCTCTCTCTACAAAAGACTCTCAAGGGTTCCATTGAAGACTTCACGTAAATTCACTCAATATCTCCATCAAAACTCTCAAGTTCTTTCAAATTATTTGGTATTCTTTTTTTTGTAGATATTATAGGCATATATATATCATACCATGTATTTGTTTTCTCAAATTAATGAAAGTTTTTCTTATCAATATTTTCTAAAGTAAATAAATAAATAAAATATTCCTAATAATTTTACTAAACCTAAATTTAATGACTATCGTCAGATAGGCTCTGAGGGATGCTTAACACCTTCCCTCGAGTAGCCGAATCCCTTACCTAGAATCTCACTGGCATCGCAAATCAAAATAGAGTTTACATTTTTGAAATGGTTTTCCTAATATTTTTCTTAAACTTAGGTGGTGTCTCTAAACATTTTTCAAAATCAGAGGCATAGCCACTTTATGTAGTGAACTATTTTGACTAGTTCAAAAATAGGGTGCGACATCCATCGATCTGCATCTATGTTATTTGATTCGGGGTCTACATTTTCCTATATGTCTATCTATTTTGCATCTATCTTTGATTTGACATGTGATCGTATGCCCGTGCCTGTTCATTTTTCTATACCCATGGGTGATCCCTTAGTGGTGGATCAAGTGTATCTATCCTGTCTTATTTTCTTGACCGGGTATGATACTTGGGTAGATATGATTATTTTTGGGATGATAGTTTTTGAGGTGATATTGGGTATGGCTTGAATTTCTCCCTATCGTGCTATTCTGATTGTTATGCTAAGACTGTTACCTTAAAGATACATAGTGCCCCGAGGATTGAGTGGAAGGGTACTAGTGGCTCATATCCTAGTAAGGTTATCTCCTATATTCGTGCTTAGAGGTTGATTGATAATGGGTGCATGTCTTATTTGGCCTTTATTCGGGATTCTAGTGTTGAGTCACCTCCTATTGAGACTATTTCGGCGGTTAAGGAGTTTTTTGATATATTTCCTACTGATCTTCCTAGTGTTCCTCTGGATAGGGATATTGATTTATCTATTGAATTGGAGCCAGACACTAAGACCATTTCTATTCTTCCATATTGCATGGCTTCAGTTGAGTTGAAGGAGTTGAAGGATCAATTTCAAGACTTGTTGAGTAAGGGGTTTATTCGCCCTAATGTGTCACCTTGGGGTGCACCAGTTCTGTTTGTAAAGAAGAAAGATGGGACTATGAGGATGTTTATTGATTATAGGCAATTGAACAAGGTAACTGTCAAGAATAAGTATCCTCTTCCCTGTATTGATGATTTATTTGATCAGCTTTAGGGAGAGACATTATTTTCTAAAATAGACTTGAGGTCCAGTTATCATCAGTTGAAGTTTAGAGCATCAGATATCCTTAAGACAACTTTTTGGACTCATTATGTCCACTATGAGTTCTTGGTGATGTCATTTTGGTTGACTAATGCCCCTTCAACATTTATGGAGTTGATGAATGGGGTGTTTTGCCCGTACTTGGATTTCTTTATGGTAGTATTCATTGATGACATCTTGGTGTATTCCAAGACTGAGGCATATCATGTCTGCTATTTGAGGTTGGTACTTCAGAAGTTGAGGGAAGAGAAGTTGTATGCAAAGTTCTCCAATTGTGTGTTTGGTCTCGATTCACTGACATTCTTGGGACACGTGGTGTCCAAAGAGGGGATTAGAGTAGATATGGCTAAGATTGAGGTAGTCAGAGGTTGGAAAAGGCCTAATTCTCCTACTGGGAGTTGTAGTTGTTATACCCCGTCCTTTGTACTTTGGAACTTCTTCTTAAGCTTCTTAAAGGTTGCCCTGTGACCCAGATTATCTACCACGCTATTAAATAACTCTAAGGAAAGGAGAATAAGATATCCCATGAGAGCGAAGGTTGGAAGTAGGGCTATAAGGATTCGAAACGAGTTGGGGACCAAACTAACAAATTGTGGGACTCGACTTACTTGCATAAGCTACCAACTTGGACGTCTTACTTACTTAAGCTGCTGGAGTACATGTTGAGCTTTCGTATCAAGGATTGCATAGGCTCCTAAAATAAGATGAGATTACGAACCTACGGAAGAGACGGAAGGAGGCGTAGCACCTACTCGGAAGAAAGCAGGTGATGCACCTACTTGGAATAAGTAGGCGATGCACCTACTTGGACCTAGTTGGTGACACACATACTTGAGGTGGGTCCCACGCTACCACGTGGCAACATGTGATTGGTCTCATGAGGTGATGTGGTCGCCTAAGGTTATGACATGTGTCACCCTTAGGGGATGACACGTGTCACTCTCCAAAAAGGTATATGCACATGTTATAATGACTATTAAGTCTTTTTTACCCAAAAATCAGCACAACAAAGAAGAGAAAAATGTGAGAAAAAGAGAGAAGGCAGCCACAAATATTTTCCAATTTGAGGAAAGCCTCCGACTTCTGTTCCATGAATTAATTATCTAGGGTATACCACAATGAAATTAGGGTGTTAGTAATGTAATAATTTGTTTGGAGCAGAACCAAAGGGATAACAAACAGCCACAAATAGTCAACTAAAGTTTCAGCACGTTAAGGAACTTCCGAAGCTAGATTTGGCAAGTTTTGGACAAGGTAAGGTCTTCCCTTTCAAAATGGAGTTAATAATGTTGTTATGGAGTGTATTATATGTTTTATGTGAAGTTTTAAGTAGGAAAAATGTATAATTATACTTGGCGTTAGAAATAAACTAAATTAAAGTCGTTCTGGCCGAGTTAAAGTTGTTAAGGTTGTATAGTATTGTTGTGATTGTGGCGTTGTCTTTGGAGATGGTTTTATGGCATGTTGCAGGGATGGAACGTGGGTAAAAATAGGTGTGGGTGCTTCTTCTTTCAGACACCTAACCCTCCATTCTGTGTGGTTAAAGAGTTTACGAATTAATGATTGAAAACCCTATTTTGGTATCATAGTTTTAAGCGAGTCGTTTGGTGTTTGTATTGCGTAATATTGAAGTGGTTTACTTGTATACGAGCTGCTGATTGTTGTTGTTGGTTGGCTTTAGTGGTTGAAGATTTAATTGGAAATTTAGGTAGGGCAAGTTATAGGGGAAATGCTTCTCGATTTCCGTTAACTTCTTAGCCGATTAATAAACTACTTGAGAAAGGCACCTAGGGAAATGATTCCTATGGATGCTTACTGATGGTTTGAGAATCTGGAAAGTTGAAGGTTATTAATGTTAGTATAACCTTTGTGTTAAATATATTCATAAGGCGACGAAGCAAGAGTGGGTATGATTACTCGATAAAAGGTATGCAAAGCTTATCTCTTCTTTTCTATGGCATGTCTTAGATATAAGTAACAAAAGACAAATATGGGGTAATTCTATTCATAAGCTTCGATCATGACTCATGATTCTTATTTACCCCTTAAGTTGGAACTCTTGGAATAATTGAGCTACCGTTCTCAAGTCTTCTATATGATAGAAAGTAATAAGTATGTAAAGCTATCTTTCTTTTCTCTTGGCATGTCTTAGCCATAATTGATTGGTGTATGAACTGTGGGGATAATTCCATTTGTAGAACCCCGAGTATGGTTCGTAAATCTTATTCACTTCTTGATGTTAGAACTCCTGTAATAGTGAGTTATATTCTTGTAAGACTTCTACGTGATAAAAAGTAGTACACATGAAGCCTATCCCTCCCTTGTCTTGAAATGGCTTAATGTAAATGAAATGATGTATGATATGGGTTAGAGATGGTTCCATTTATGGGTTCCGTGTATAACTCATGACTTGTACTCACTCTTGAGTGGTAAGGGTCTTAAAGTAGTTGAACTACGACCCTCGATCCTTCTACACACTGAAGAATGATTGGATGTGTAAGCTCCTATACCTATAGGCTCTTCGACATACTTTATGATAATATGTTGAGAGATGTTTGATATGTTGTCAAGCTTTACCTGCACGAATATGCATATTTTGCTATATAGGGATCGGGCCGTACGTTTCTCGACATATTACATTATATATGGATCAGACCGTATGTTCCTCGGCATTACTATACAATATACGAATTGGGCCACCGTACCTTGGCATTATTATATAAGATACAGGTCGGGCCATCATTCCTCGGCATTATCATACAATATACGGTTCGGGCTATCGTTCCTCGGCATTATTGCACAATATGTGGATTGGGCCATTGTTCCTCGGCATGGACTTTCTAAATACATGGATTGGGATGTACGTTCTATAGCGCTAATGGCATATATATACCTATCATGATACATGATGTATTTGTAACACCGATTCCCCTAGCGGGCCGGGTACAGGGTTGATGAGAGTATACATGATTTGAATTTATAAGATGCAGGTACTGTAGTTTTGTGAATGTTATGCTTATCCCCTGTATCCCTATGTTAGTTGTTCCCTCCTTATGATGTTTTATACTTTACATACTCAGTACATATTTCGTACTGAGCCCCTCTTTCCATGGGTGCTGCATTTCATGCCCGCAGGTACAGATGCACGTTTCGGGGATCCGCCAGCTTAGGATTCAACTTAGCAAGTTTTGAAGAAGCTCCATTGAATCGGAGCTGAGTGTTTTGTACCAAACCTTCTATGTATGTATTTGTTTTTTTAGGGTACGACAGGGGCCTTGTCCCACCATATGTTACTATTAATATTCTTAGAGGTCTGTAGACAAGTGTTTGGGTTACATATTTATGTGTGTTCGATTATGTCCATATGATTTATGTTTTGGGACGTTCCCTTTGTTGTGATAGTCTCATCGGCTTATGTATTATGCTGCCTGATGAAAAGTCGTGGCCTCTCAGGAGACAGGCTTACTTACCATTCACAGGTGTATACGTGAGTGTCCAACTTGGGCACCCAGTCACGGCCTATGGGGTTGGGTCATGACAGAAGTAGTATCAGAGTAGTTCGTCCTTGGAGTGTCTATAGACTGTGTCTAGTAGAGTATTATTTATCAATGTGTTGCTTGTCACATCTATAAATAGGAGGCTATAGGATATTTAGGATATTACCTTTCTTTCATATCTCAGATTGTGCGATAGAACCATGTCATAGGAAGTGAAATTCCTTATACTAACCTCTGATTTCAGCAGAAGGACAACATCGATAGAAGAAAGTGACTGACGATAGTGGAAGTTACAAAGCACGCAGGTAAGCCAAGGCATGAAAGATATGTGCCAGGTAAGGTATTGAAATACAATTGATAAGTAAAGTTGAAAATTGAAAGGAAAAAGTAGATAAAGTTGAAAATTGAAAGGAAATATAGACAGAAAGTCTAACAGGCACAGTTCGAGTTGGACATACAAGGTAAGTCAATCATTTTATATTGTTGTTGATATTGGGCACCTTGTGTGGTTGCGATACGATATGATATAAATATATATGTTGTCCCTGTGATGCCTTGTTGGCATTTTCTGCATGTAGGTTTGAGATAGTTAGAAATACAGAGAAAACTCTGCCTAAATTTTTCTAGGAAATAGCTAAAAGAAAATGAGATAGAAGTTCATAATACATCTTGGAAGTTGATACCGATAGGGTGAACTTATTATGTTAAACTAAAGCTAAAAGAGGTACCCTCTAGGTTATTAGTGAGGGGCACTAGTTCTACTTGGGGAGTTTTATTTCGGACATAGACTATATGAGCAGTAAAGTTCAGAATTCATTTGAATGGAACTAAGATATTTTCCAGCCGTAATTTTGCCTTGGAAAAAGCTCATGCTGAAGGACAAGATGTCCAGCAGTAGAGTTTCACATCCGTATAAAAGTACAAAGCCCTCAACCCCTAGTTGTGAACTTGATAATTTGTTCACGACTCAAGAATAAGCCTAGAGGGAGACCATGTGAGCAAAGTGCTAAAAAGTACTGTGATGCTTATTGGATTCTAGTTCCCTTTGAGCGGTGGTTGAAGAATATTTCATGGCAACATTTTACTAGTTCTCTGCCCATTAATTGGAGGTGTAACTTGTGAACGGAAAACATAAATTTGTGGGCTATTCAAGGTCAGGTGTTAGTGAAAAATGCTAAAGTAATTTAGAAGGGCTTGTGATACTAAGGGATGATTTAGACAAAGGTCAAGAATGTTTACCTCCCCTAGTGTAATTAACCAATAATAGGAATTATGAAAGAGGTTAAGAAGTGTTATACTATGGGATTCAATGCGAAAAGGGTATCATGTAAATACAACGGGGATCGTTATGAGGATAAGTAAAGCCCAGAAAGGAAGTACTCAAGATAGACGTGATTAATTAAGTATAGGTATTGGACATGAAGGGAAATAGACAACTATGAACTGAAGGTATAGTGCGATAAAAAGGTGATAAGACAAGGCCACTATTGGAACAAAGTTAATGTAGTTTTAAGTAAGATTTAAAGTTAGTATCAGGTACACGACAAAGATAAAAGCTCTTGAGGCATAAAGAAGTAAGGAGTATACGTGACTCCACTGTGGAAAATAGTAAGATCCTTAACAAATAAGGAAGGTAGATTTGTAAAACAACTGATGCATTGCAAATTTACTAAAGGAACAAGTGGTATCGACTGGGATAAAGAAAGCGTTATGACAAAGCTTAAGACACATGTCATCAGAACGTAAGTGCTTCCGAATGGAGAATCTGAAATGACTAAACGCACGGGTTGACTACTGATTGGGATAAATAGAAGGTGGCTTTGAATAAATTGCTACATGACTCGAGTACCAACAATTAAACTAGGTCAGCACCTTATGAGTGTGTTAAGGTATCGTACATGGGTAACTAAAAGCATAGGTATACCAAAAACGTTGGAAAAGACTCATATGCATTTGGAAAGTTGAAAGTAAGCAGACAATGACATAAATATATACCCTAAAAGGGGTAAGTGGATAAGAGAAATACCAGTGTAAGATGAAATTAACTGACATTACAGCACGTTAATGTGAATACTTAAATTCCAAATGATATCCCATACTGGAATAAGTCGGCAAGATCTCAAAAGCCATCAACGGATGGGTAAAAGCCATGATATTTGAGATCAGGTGATTACGTGATAAAGATAATAAGAAGACAGTAATAGCAAAGTGATTGCCATAGTTCGAATGCATTAAAGAAAGGTATAAGATGGCTTGAGGCAAAACTATTAAGATATAATCAGTACTAAGGACAAAATCTATAGTGGAGCCCTGATATTAGCTGAAAGAAGTAAGAAACAATACGGATTGACATAAAGACTAGTATGGCAATGCCAAGGCATCTTCCGGGCTACTTTAAGCTCCTACACATGTTCATGTAAAGGTTGCGATATGGTGCATAGTAAGAGAAATAGAAAGAAAATCTGAATAAAAGTGTAGTAGGACACGCCTAGAGCATTACAAGTTGAATTAAAAGAAAATTGTATGATGTCCTAAACAAAATTGAGCATCAGAAGCTTGGTAGCCTATTATAAGAGATAAAAATCCCGACTTGGATGTAGAAAGCAATTAATATGGATTGTAAAACAGGATTACCTCGTATTCTATATAAGTATGAGTTCATATGGGTTATTGTGGATAGGCTGACAAAATCAGCCCATTTCCTCCAGTTAAGACTACATAGTCAACTGAGGACTATATGAGACTGTGTATCAGAGAAGTAGTGGGATTTCACAAAGTCCCCATGCCTATTCTTTTAGACAAGGGAGTTTAATTTACGGCTAAATTTTGGAAATCATTCCATAAGGGATTTGGAACATAGGTGAATCTTGGTACAGTATTTTACCCTCAAAGTAGTGGACAGGTCGAGCGCACTATGCAAACGTTAGAAAATAAATTGTGGGCCTGCATTGTTAACTTCAGGAATAGTTGGAGTGATCACTTGTCCCTTATTGAAGTTACTTGTAATAAAATCCAAATGGCATTATAGACAGCTTCGTATGGCAAAAGGTGAAGAGCACCTACTATTTGATTTAAGGAGGACGAAGATGCACTAATGGTCCCGGACATGAGCTAACAAGCTATTGATTAAGTGAAACCCATCCAGGAGGAACTATTAGTAGCCCAGAGTCGACAGAAGTCATGTTCAGAGTTTGAAGTTGGGGACTAGGCATTCGTGAAAGCATCACTAGTGAAAGGTGTAATGGGACTCGACAGAAAAGGAAACTTGGCCCTTATTAGAGCAGGGGTAGAATAGGAAAAGTTGCCTATGAGTTGGACCTACCAGCCAATTTGAAGCAATATATTCCATTTTCACAAATCAATGCTCCGCAAATATATAAGCAACCCTCCCAAAATATTCTTCGTGGATGAGGTCCATATAACAAAAAAGTATCCTAGGAGGAGAAACGTATCGCCATCTTTGATTGACAAATTAAAAGGTTGCAAACTAAGGATGTGTCTTCTGTCAAAGTATGGTAATGAAATTTGCATACAGAAGAAACGACTTGAGAAGCCAAAAAAAGAAATGGAAAAGAAATATCCATACCTGTCCCCTATGCCTATAGGTAATCTACCTTCTTAAACTGATCATATGGGTTAATAAGAGGCCTATGGATGACACCCAATACAGAGAAATCTTGAATCACTCATAAGACCTTATGAGACTAGTTAACATTCGAGGACGAATGTTCTAAAGGGGGGAAGGATGTTATACCCCATAGATTTATACTTTGGAACATCTTCTTAAGCTTCTTAAAGGTTTCCCTATGACCCATATTATCTATCATGCTATTAAATAACTCTAAGGAAAGGACAATAAGATATCCCATGAGAGTGAAGGTTGAAAATAGGGCTATAAGGAACTAAAAGGAGTTGGTGGCCAAAATAACAAGTTGTGGGACTTGACTTACTTGTGTAAGCTACCAACTTAGACATCTTACATACTTAAGCTACTGGAGTACATGTTGAGCTTCTGTATCAAGGATTGCATAGGCTCCTAAAGTAAGAAGAGATTATGAACCCATGAAAGAGACGAAAGGAGTTGTAGCAGCTACTCGGAATCAATAAGGTGATGCACGTACTTAGACTAAGTAGGTGATTCACCTACTTGGACCAAGTAGGTGACACACCTACTTGAGGTGGGTCCCATGCTGCCACGTGGCACCATATAATTGGTCGCATGAGGTAATATGGTTGCCTAAGGTTGTGACATATGTCACCTTTAGGGGATGACACGTGTCACTCTCCAAAAATGGATATATACATGTTATTATGACTATTAAGTCATTTTCACCCAAAAATCAGCACAACAAAGAAGAGAAAAACATGAGAAAAAGAGAGAAGGCAGCCACAGATATTTGCTAATTTGAGGTAAGCCTCCGACTTCCGTTCTATGAATTAATTATCTAGGGTATACCATGATGAAATGAAGGTGTTAGTAATGTAAAATTTTGGTTTGGAGCAGAACCAAAGGGATAACAACCAGCCACAAACAGTCCTCTAAAGTTTCAGCACGTTAAAGAACTTCCGAAGCTAGATTTGGCAAGTTTTGGACAAGGTAAGATCTTCCCTTTCAAAGTGGAGTTAATAATGTTGTTATGGAGTGAATTATATGTGTAATTGAAGTTGGAAGTAGGAAAAATATATAAGTATGCTTGTCATTAGAAACAAACTAAATTAAAGTCGTTCTAGCCGAGTTAAAGTTGTTACGATTGTATAGTGTTGTTGTGATTGTGGTGTTGTCTTTAGAAATTGTTTTATGGAGTGTTGCAGGGATGGAAGGTGGGTCAAACTATGTTGGGGTGATCCTAGTTGCATCCACCTAACCCTCTGTTCTGCATGGTTAATGATTTTATGAATTAACGATTGAAAACCTTATTTTGGTATTGTAGTTTTAAGCGAGTCGTTTGGAGTTTGTATTGCGTAATATTGAAGTGGTTTACTTGTATACAGTCTGATGATTGTTTTTTTTGGTTTGCTCTAGTGGTTGAGGATGTAATTGGAAATTCAGGTAGGGCAAGTTATAGGGAAAGTGCTGCCCGATTTCCATTAACTTCTTAGCCGATTAATAACCTACTTGATAAAGGCACCTAGGGAAATGATTCCTATGTTCCCTTAGTGATGGTTTGAGAAGTTGTAAAGTTGAAAGTTATTAATGTTAGTATTACCTTTGTGTTAAATATGTTCAGAAGGCGACGAAGCAAGAGTGGTTATGATTACTCGATAAAAGGTATGTAAAGCTTATCTCTTCTTTTCTTTGGCATGTCTTAGATATAAGTAATAAATGAAATATATGGGGTAATTATATTCATGAGCTTCGAGCACGACTCATGATTCTTATTCACCCCTTAAGATGGAACTCTTGGAATAATTGAGCCACCGTTCTCAAGTCTTCTATATGATGGAAAGTAATAAGTATGTAAATCTATATTTGTTTTCTCTTGGCATGTCTTAGCAATAATTGGTTGGTGTATGAACTGTGGGGGATAATTCCATTCGTAGAACCCCGTGTATGGTTCATAAATCTTATTTACTTCTTGATGTTAGAACTCCTGTGATAGTGAGTTATTGTCTTGTAAGCCTTCTACATGTTAAAAAGTAGTACACATGAAGCCTATCCCTCCCTTGTCTTGAAATGGCTTAATATAAATGACATGATGTATGATATGAGTTAGAGATGGTTCCATTTATGGTTTCCATGTATAACTTATGACTTGTACTCACTCTTGAGTGGTATACTCACTCTTGAGTGGTAAGGGTCTTAAAGTAGTTGAACTATGACCCTCGAGCCTTCTACACACTGAATAATGATTGGATGTGTAAGCTCCTATACCTAGAGGCTCTTCGACATACTTTATGATAATATGTTGAGAGATGTTTGATATGTTGTCAAGCTTTACCTGCACGTATATGCATATTTTGCTATGTAGGGATTGGGTCATACGTTTCTCGACATATTACATTATATATGGATCGGACTGTACATTCCTCGGCATCACTATACAATAGATGAATCAGTCCGTCATAGCTCGGGATTATTATATGAGATATAGGTCGGGCCATCATTCCTCAGCATTATCATACGATATATGTATCGGTCCATCGTTCCTTGGTATTATTACATAATATATGGATCGGGCCGTCATTCCTTGGCATGTACTTGCTATATACATAGATTTGGTTGTACATTCCACAACACTGATGGCATATATATGCCTATCATAATAGATGATGTATTTGTAACACCGAGTCCCCTAGTAGGCTGGGTACAGGGTTGATGAGAGTATACACGACTTTAATTTATAAGATGCAGGTACTGTAGTTTTGTGAATGTTATGCTTATCCCCTGCATCCCTATGTTGGTTATGACCTCCTTATGATGTTTTATACT
Organism: Solanum dulcamara; assembly: GCF_947179165.1. Taxonomy (NCBI): domain Eukaryota; kingdom Viridiplantae; phylum Streptophyta; class Magnoliopsida; order Solanales; family Solanaceae; genus Solanum; species Solanum dulcamara. Next base: position 48,626,386 of record NC_077241.1, read on the forward strand.
TTACATACTCAGTACATATGTCGTACTGAGCCCTTCTTTTCGGGAGGGATGCATTTCATGCCTGTAGGTACAGATGCATATTTCGGGGATCCGCCAGCTTAGGATTCCACTCAGTAAGTTTGGAAGAAGCTTAATTGAATCGGAGCTGAGTTTTTGGTACCAAACCTTCTATATATGTATTTGTTTATTCAGGAGTACGACGGGGGCCATGTCCCGCCATATGTTACTTTTAATATTCTTAGAGATCTGAAGATAAGTGTATGGGTTGTGTATGTATCTATGTTCGATTATGTCCATATGATTTATATTTTAGGACGTGATAGCCTCGTCGGCTTATGTGTTATACTGCCTAGATGATGAGTCATGGTCTCTCAGGAGAGAGGCTTACTTATGGTTTACAAGTATATATGCGAGTGTCCAGCTTGGGAACCCAATCATGGCCTACGTTGTTGGGTCGTGACAGTAGTTTCGTGGGGTTAGCTGGTTACTTAAAATGGTTCGTGCAGGGCTTCTCTATTATCTCTCCATTGACTTGATTAATTTAGAAGTCCGTGGATTTTTATTGGTCCGATGAGTGTGAGGCAAGTTTCCAAAAGGTTAAGACTATATTGACTTGGGATCTTTTTTTTATGCTACCCAAAGAGGGTGTGGGTTAGACTATGTATTGTGATGCATCCGATGTTAGTTTAGGCGGTGTGTTGATGAAAAAGGGGAAAATGATTGCCTATGCTTCGAGACAATTGAAGGCCCATTAGAAAAATTATCCTATTCATGATTTGGAGTTGGCGGTTGTGGTCTTCGCGCCTATGTTGTGGCGTCATTACGTATACGATGTGCATTGCAAGGTGTTCACCAATCATAGGAGTCTTCAGTATATATTCAGTCAGAGGGATCTAAACTTGAGGTAATGTAGTCAAAGGGATCTAAACTTGAGGCAACATAAATGGCTTGAGTTTCTAAAGGACTACGACATGACTATCTTGTATCACCCAAGAAAAGCTAATGTGGTGGAGGATGCCTAGAGTAGGAAGTCCTCTAGTATAGGGAATCTTGCAGCAATTTGAGTTTAGGAGCGACCATTGGATAGAGATGTTCACAGGATGGCTAATAGCCTTATCCGATTGTAGCTTTCAGAGGATAGTGGTGTTCTTGACTTGCTGGAGGCACATTCTTCCTTGGTTGAGCAGATTCGGGAGAAGCAATTTAAGGATAAGAAGTTGTGTATCATTCAATACAAGGTATGGATAGGTGAATCTAAGGAGGCAGTACTTGATTCAGAAAGTATATTGAGGATAGGCAGTAGAATTTATGTGCCTAAGGTGGGTGAATTGACTAGACTTATTTTGGAGGAGGCTCATCCGAGAGTAGCTAAGATGTGGCATAATCTTAGTCAGTACTATTGGTATTGTGGGATGAAGAAGTACATTATAGAGCTGGTGTCCAAGTGTTTGAATTACTAGTAGGTAAGGTGTGAGCACCAACAGTCTAGGGGTGTGAGTCATAGGATACCTATTCCAACTTGGAAGTGGGAAATGATCATTATGCACTTTGTTATGCATTTACCTCCCACCGTGGGTGGTGATGATTCTATATGGATGGTTTTTGACAGACTGACCAAGTCTGCCTATTTAATTCCAATTAAAGTGAGGTACACAGAAGATAAGCTAGCCAGTTGTATATCAGTCAAATCATTTGGCTTCATGGTGTCCCAGTAACCATTGTTTTGGATCGAGGTTAAGTATTTACTTCACACTTTTGGTAGACATTGCAGCATTGTTTGGGTACTATATTTGATATAAGCACAACTTTTCATCCACAGACCGATGGTCAGGCTGAGCGGACGATTCAGGTGTTGGAGGACATGTTTTGAGCTTCTATTATTGATTTTGGTGCTAAATGGGATCAACATTTGCCCTAGCAAAGTTTTCCTACAATAATAATTATCACTCCAGTGTACAGACGGACCCATTTGAGGCTTTGTATGATAGGAAGTGTGGATCTACTATTGGGTGGTTTAATTTAGTTGAGATAGACTCTTTAGACACAGACTTGCTTAGAGATTCTCTGGAGAAGGTTCATATGATTCAGGGTAGACTCTTAACAACACAGAGTATGCAGAAGAGTTATGCAGACTGGAGAGTTCGACCATTGAAGTTCATGGAGGGTGATCATGTTTTGCTTCGAGTGTCACCATGAAAGGCGTGATGTGGTTTAAAAGGAAGGGCAAGCTCAGTCCTCAATTCATTGGCCCATTTGAGATTTTGGGATGAGTTGGAGATGTGGCTTATAGATTGGACTTACCACCTTGCTTATTTGTTGTGCATAACGTGTTTCATATTTCCATGCTTTAGAAGTATATTCCAAATGGGTCCCATGTGTTATCACTCAATTCAGTGAAGTTGGGTCCATATTTGACATTTCAGAAGGAGCCAATAACCATTTTAGATGGGCAGGTTTGTAAGCTTAGAACCAAGGAGATAGATTCAATGAAGGTACAATGGAAGTTGCGTTTAGTAGGAGAGACGACTTGAAAAATGGAGGCTGACATGCATGCCAAATATCCCCATCTTTTTTAGGCTTCAGGTAGATTTCTTTACTTTATGTTCGAGGACGAACATGGTTTTTAGTGGTGGATAATTTAATGACCCGTTAGGCCATTACGAGGATGAGTCCTCTTTCATTCATAAAAGACCCTTTCCGTAAATTTAAATTGTAAATTTTGGACTTTATGGTAACTTCAGTTAGTGAGTTGATGGGTGAGTTTAGATAATTAATTTAATTGATGGGATAATTTTTTAATTTATTTAACACCCTATTTCACCTGACCCATGTATATTGGAATAAGTAGTGGGGCTTAATATTCTTTTCTCACCATACAAAATAATTGCAGCCTCCACATCTGATTCACAGAGAACGACATTGCCTCGACAAGAAAAGAAAACCTCTATAAGCTAATGTATATATACATATAACGCTCTAATTTTTGGGGATTCTAGGATGTATGGGTACAAATTAGGATTATAGGTTGATAGGTATGGATTTGGGTAATTAATTGTTCCAATATTGGTTTTCAAATTAGTGGGCAAGTAGAATTAGGTTGATTACTGTCCACAAGCCCTAGTTGTTAATTATGGCCAAGGAGATGAAAATCCAATCATTAAGATATTATATTATAGAAAAGAATTTCACTACTATCATTCTTCCGCAAAGTATTTCACGAGAAAATATTGGATTCGTATTTAAGTCTGGTTTCATAACTTTGTTTTGATTTCATATTTTTTTCCATAATTGTCACAATTTAAGTTGACAAATTAGTATATATAATTGAATCTTAGGTATATTATAATATATGAACACCAATAGAGTTAAGTTATTTGAAGGAATTAAGACTTAACCCTAAACTTGAAATTTAGAAAATATGAGAGTGGACATATTAACTGACATCAAGATTAGTAAACTGGATTATAAATTTGAATAAGGTTTTGGGTGTAGAATAGACATATAGTAAGATAGGTGTTATTAGTTTTTAAATCTTATTATGATTATCTATTTGACTAGATTACATTGATTTGGAAGCCCAACTAAAGGGGAAGGCTCAAGTTCCAGATTAATTGCTTGAATTTTTTGAAGGCAAGTGAAATTCTAAACCTCTTTTTAAGATTGTAGATGCTAGTATTTCTTTGTTATGTGCATTGGGGAGTAATGAGAATTGGATGGGGTTATTAACTGTATGAATGGCCTTAAAAATAGAGATAAGGGGTATAAAATGACAATCTAATGACGTATATTGGTGTGATCGATGTGATGAGACTATTGATTTATTCTGCACGTGTGAAATGACTATATTGATATGAGATGTGAAAATTATTGTTGATATCATGTTATTATTGTGAACTCTATGAACATAAATTGATTGCATTAGTTCTGATATACTATGTTGAGACTGGAAAGGATATTAAACAAAAATGGGTCGGGTCACATGCTCTGTGACAGGTATTATGAAACAAAAGGGCCGGGCCACACGCTCCGTGGCAGGATATGTATATTGAGGGGATGGGTCAAACGCTCAATGGCAGTTTACATAGAGAGAATGTCCCCCATGAGTTTCGGACTGTGATTCAGCAGATGTGTACCGATAGGGCAAATATGCATCATTTTATTATATTGCATCACACCTTTCTAATATTTGTGAATTGTGTTTAATCTCAGTGCTTCATGTTTGCTGAATTTGACTTGATATGATTTAATTATTGATATTATTGTTGAGTATACATGAACTGCGTATCATTATTGTACAACATATAGAGTTGGGCTGGTTTTATGCAGGTTGTAGTTAAGGAGATTTAGTTGGGAGCATAGGAGTACCTGTATCTATTTAGCTTTTCTTAGTTTTAGTTTTCCACTTACCGAGTACCGTGTTATTTGGTATTAACCCCTTGCTTCTACACTTGTGTAGGTTGTGAATCTGGACCTCCTTGATCTCTTAGTGTTGCCTACCACATCCAAGGCTATCCTTTCGAGTGTAGGTAGCTTTTGCATCTATCTAGTGGACACCTCTAACTCTTTTATTATGTTTTACTCCTATTCTAGAGACAAAGACATTGCGACTGTATTTCCTTTCTTATTTTGTATTAGTGGCTTGTACACGTGACAACCAATATTGTAGGATTTTGAGTTTATTTTACATGTTTTTGAATAAGTTAAAGTTCAACTCATTTCGTGTTCTTCTGTATTTATTTTTCATTGTGTATTAGGATGACTTATCTCGGTGGGTTGAGATGAGTGTCATCAAACCCGAATTCGGGTCGTGACATTGTTTTTTTCTAAATAATCCAATTTACAAGTTGAAATATATTTAGTAAAGCTACCTGATTAATTTTACTAGTAGAATCAATATTAACATCCTCAATAAATTTAGAGTTTTTTGCTTTGAAAAAGAATATGTTTGAGGGATCATAAAACTTAAAACCTCTCAATCTGTCAAAGTAACCTACAAAGTAACATCAAGCAATTCTTGAATCCAGATTTTTTCATTAGACTTGTAAGGTGTCACCTCAACTGGACATCCCCAAACATGTAAGTTCCGAATAATAGGCTTCTTAGCAGTCCCCAATTTATACGGAGTCTTAGTTACTAATTTACTTGGAACTTTGTTTAATAAGTAAACTACATTTTTAATGCTTCTCTGCAGAGCATTTCAAGTAGAAAAGAATGACTAATCATTCTTCTTACCATATCCATTAGAGTTCAATTTCGTCTCTATAATATCCCGAACGTCTTAAGGTTAGAATGTTACATAATAAGGTAAAATAGTGTATAAATGACCCTGGTGGGTTTATTTTTGGGTCAAGTAATTTTAAAAATAGTAAAATAAATAAAAAGGGATTTTTATTGCCCTAAAACCCCAATTGTCCTCATTCTCTCACAAATCTCCATCACAAAAATTCTTTCTCTACCAAAAAGGGCTCTCAAATTCTCCATTGAAGAACAAGCAAGGATTCTTCCAATTCTCCATTTATTTTCAAGTTTTTCTCAAGCAATTATTATTCAAGGTATGTGACATTCATCCATGGGCACCTTTCACCCATAGAGTTCAAATAATTCCTTAGATTTTCCATGAATTTCAATTATATCCTTGGGTATTCTTAATTTCAAATTCAATTGCATGAACTATGATGTATTTTGTGAATTCTAATCTATTTTAGCATGAATTGATAAGAAATTGCATGGTATTGGTAGAGTTTCCTTATGTAAACTACTATGTTGCTATTTTGGAGCACTTCATTATGGGTGATTAATACTCTTTGAAAACTACTGAAAATCTGGAAATTTATCTAGGGAAGACTGGGGCGATGTGCCACCATCATGCTAGAGACATGCCTCAGTAGTTGAGGGTTTGGGGTGACGCTCCACCATCGCTCCAAGATCAGGTCTCTATAGTATTGGGTCTAGAGCGGCGCGCCAATAGTGCGCCACCGCCCAAATTTTTCCCTCCTCTATTCCTTCTACTTATTTGATCTTGACCTCACCAACTCCTCTTCCAAGTGTATAAATTGAGTTTCATTTATGATTTAATCTCTCAACTGCTCATGAATTACAACTTAATTGCATGATTTTAACTTGATTTTGTAAGACCCCAAAAGTCAAAAAGTTGAAATCAAGGAGAAAACTCTCAAAATATTGAACTGACATATGTGAACAAGTCACTCTATGGAAGCTTTCGAGTATTCCACAATGCATTTTTATGTTCTAATTTTAGTCGTTCTCGTAGAGCTTTCTATGGCTTGTAAAGTTGAGTTTTAGAGTAAATCCTAAAGAAAAATGAGATTTTGCCCTCAGAAAAGGTTCTACGACTCAAGAGGATGAGTCATCATCATTTTGACGGGTCATAGGAAACTCTCGTAAACCAGACCTTAGAGGCCTTGTTCAAAGACCCTTTAAGGACAAGTCTATGGATTATCAGGATGGGTCGTGGAAGTTGTTATGTGTCACAATAATGACTCATGACAAAACTGTAGAGACCCTCCATTTTTTAGGTTTTCGGAACCTATGGGACGAGCCCAAATAATAGCCTATTTCCTTTATGACGGGTCATAAACTAGAGCCGTTCCAAAACATCAGAGACTCAATTTTGGTACCTTTCTTAGACCTGCAGGACGAGTTATTTAGATGACTCATCATCTCTTTGATGACCAGCAGGAGTTGGTTCGTAGGTTCAACAACAATAATAACCTAGTGAAATTCTACAACGTGGAGTCTGGAGAGGGTAAAGTGTATGCAGACCTTACTCCTACCAAGGTAGGACGGCTGTTTCAAAATCCGAGATTTAATGAGGGGTAATTGTGTATTTTCCAAAGTTTGATTCAATGAACCTAGATACTTTTATTGCCAAGTTAAAAATCTATAAGTATTCAATTCTTTAAATTCTCCTCCTATTTAATTCATTATACTAGAATTTTCTAAGGCAAGAACAAAGCCTCTCAAGATTTCCTCTTCAAGCTAAAGCTAGGGTTTACACATTTCTACAATGTTTCTTCTTCAATTATTAGTGAATTCTACCAAGGTATGTGGAGATTGATTCATGGGCTCTTTTTATCTATGAAGTTCTAAAGATTCCTCAAGTTTTCATTCAACTTTCAATTAATTATGAACCCTAGTTTTTATGAATTGCAATGGGCAGGTTTGATTTAATTTTTAAATGATATTAATGATCTTTATATGCATGTTCTCATATGAATTTTATGATTTCAATTTGAATAATAGACGTCCATGCATAAAGCTATATTTATAAGCTATGATTATGGAGTTAAGATGTATTTATGAGTTCATCTTGAGTTAAATAATTTTCAATAAAAATTTTATATGAGTTAAAGTTATAATGATGATCATAGTTTAGATCAAAAGATGTTTTAAAGATGGTGATAAGGACAATTCTCACCGAAGTTTTAAATATGGATTGATAGGCAGTAACTTTATTTTGCTACTATGTTATGATCATGTTTATGAGTTTCCGTTGGGATATTGACTAAGCACCAAGAGGAATTCTAGGTGTGGTTCGGCCCAATAACACAGTTAGTTACCCAAGGAAATCCTAGTAGTAACCTAAAGTCCCAAACTACGTTGCCCACGTAGGTTACCTTCATGTCCTTGCCAGTGGATCCACATAGCCTAATTGAATAGTTACTTTTGGCGTATGTCCTGGCAAGGTATCCTCCCCTATTTTGATGCAGGAGTAATCGGCCTGTCTCGATGCAGGAGTCATTAGATTCCATGTAATATCTCACATGGTCTTAGTTATTGGTTAATGGTCCTATCCCACATAAGTTCGAGTTATGTTATGAGATTTCAATTTATGAGTTTATGATAAAATTTTATGTTATGCATTGACCAAGAGTTTCTTATGTTTTAAATTACTTTTAAGCTTTACTTATGTTCATTATAATTGGTCATGCATCTTATGGCATATTGATTATGTTATTTTACTTGTTCATGCATATGTCACATACTTAGTAAATTCAAATATACTAATGCATATTTTTCCTACATTATCTCATAATATAGGGATGGACGACACTCGCGATTATCCTATTCGTGGCTAGAGTTTGCCCTGGATTTTTAAGAAGTTGGTGAGTCATTATTCTATCAAGGACATGACTTTTATTCATGTTGCTATGGTTTTGACTTTCTTCTTTTGTTAAGGTGAGCTAGAAGGTCATCCTAAGCTCCATCAAATACTAGACTAGAGGCATGTTTAGACGATATTATTGTGTAGTTTGGTTGGACGTTTATAGAGTTGATCTCCCTTAGTCCCATTCCCTTGTGATGATTACTTCTGCTTATCTTTGTCATTTTCTTTATCTTATATGTGCGATATATGCTAAGATGTCTTATGGTTGGTGTCCCTTGCATCTCGATCATCGTGTCGTGCCTTGGACCTAGTTCAGTTCATGAAAGATTTACAAAAATGCATGCATGATGTTACTATCAAATATGAACTTATGAATGTCTTTACGGGGTTCTTTCAATTGGCCTAATTCTAAATGATTTTGTATGATTCATGTCAAATGACATGATTTCAAATCAATTACATAATTTTTAAGATGATTCTGTATAGATTCATGCACGAGACTATTATTTTAAAGATAATTCCGTAGTAAGATCCCATTGTCCCATAACTACATGCCACCATAGGATAAATGATCACCCATAGTAAACACTCAATTCCTTTAAGGGTCACCCATAGAAGAGGCTCTATCCTTCATGTAGCTTAGTGGATCCACATAGGCATATAGGAGTCTACCTTGGAAAATATCATCCCCTTTTTACTTCGATGTATGGGTAAACATTGGGACTCAATGCTATAGCGCACATGGTTTATGTCATTTAACAGTTTCTCTCATGAAGTAAAGTATGTGCGCTCACAATGTCAAAGGTTTCTCTAAAAATATTGATGATATACTTTATTACGATTCATGGTATTTTCAAAGTATATGATTTCCTATAATGACTCATGATTACCATTATAGCGTTTAAGTTCTTTTATGATTCATGATGGTTTCTATATTGCATTGGCCAACATTCACGATTTCATGGTGTTAGAATGGTCTATTGTATCATGGTATATTGCATTGCATGATCACATACTTAGTACATTCAAACTACTAACGCATACTAATTTTGTTTACCTACATTCTCTTATAATTTAGGTCTTGGAGACCACCCTTCACACTCTCGTGACTACATAGAAAACTTGTTCACTTGATTTGGTAAGTCCTCATGCTCTGGGGACTAGCTATCAAGATTATATTTTCTTGCTACCTCTACACTATGTTGTTAGTTTGAGAACGTTTCTTTTCTTGTTTGGGTGAACTACTGGCTTGCTCTATGCCCCCGCCTATGTTAGTATAGTATACAAATGTTGAGACAAAGAAATGTGAAAGTCTGTTTAATTGCGCCCAAGCTTCACATTTATATGTAGATTTTATTTTTAGACTTACCCATCACGTTTCTTCCTATTGTTGTTTTACTTGACCCTATGAATCCATTGTATGCTAAGAGGCTTGGTTGGGATCCTTCGAGTTCTCGATCATCGTATCACAGCTAGGCCCTAATTCAGATCGTAATAGTCTCTAAGATACACCATTTTGATGTAGAGTTTCTGGCATGGTGTATTGAGGCTCAATCCCACACTATGTTAAAAATTACCAAAGGTCCTAGATGTTGTTCACTTGATCCATCACATTTACCGTAGTACTCTCCTCTATGATCAGATTTAACAATCTTAATTTTCTTGCCTAATTGATTTTCAACATAAGATTTGAAAATTTTAAAAACATCGAAAGATTGTGACTTCTCATGAATTAAATAGCTATATTCATAGCAAAAGTAATCGTCTATGAAGTTAATAATTATTGTTAACCATTCCATGAAGCCGTAGAGAAAGGACTGCAAGTACATGTATGTATTAACTCTAAAGGTTCTTTACTCCTATAAGCAACCATTTTTCTTATATTTGTTTATTTTCCCATGAAATATTCTATACAAATTTTAATTTTTTTGTAGATCAAGGGAATCAAGAATTCCTTTGACATAAGCCTTTATATTCTTTATTTTGAAAGATGTCCCAATCACTTATATCATAACATTGATGAATTCTCATTTGTTATTCTGTACTTAGTACAAAAATTACTTGAATGCAGGTTTGCATTGCTATATGAATCTAGACTGTCTAATTTATATAATCTATCAATTAGAGTACTAGTTCTAACAATATTAGAATTTCGATAAATACTACAAATTATATTTTCAATAGAATAAGTATATCAATATTTGTCCAAACAAATATAAGAAATGGAAATTAAATTCCGTCTAAATGATAGTACAACAAAGGTTTCCTCTAATTATAAATAAAAATCAATATTTAATAAAATTCTAAAGTACCAATAGACACCACAACTGCTTTATTTCTATTGCCCACATAGAGGTATCTTTCAGCATCAATAGGCAATCGAATCCTTAGGCATTCTTGTATAGTAGCGCTTGTGTGAGTAGTTGCACCTAAATCTATCCCCCAAGTATCACTAGGTACCATAGAAAATTAACTTCTGAACAACAAAATTGAAAAGTTTCCCTTTCTTTTCATGCCAAGCGGCATATTTTAAACACTATTTCTTCATGTGACCAAGTTTCTTACAAAAGAAATAAGGTTTTTGATTCTTAGGCTCCAATGTTCCTTTGTCTGCAGTTTCTTTATTGTTACTCCTTTTATGCTTATGTGAAACAACTTTAGTTTCAGAGGTAGATGTCAAATGAGCACTTTCAATCCTTTATTTTTTAAGTTTGTCCTCTTCTAGCACACATTAAGCTATGATCTCATTTTACTGTCATGATCCAAGCCTAGGGCCTAGACGTGACATGGCGAATGAGATACTTGGAGGTACCTCAGCCAAAACTCTTGGAATTCATTAAGCATTGCATTGGTAATGATAAATAAATCGAGTGAAAACATAAGGGATATAGGGGATAAGGGGCTTCACATTCATCCATTAACTTTACATTCATTTTTTAACTTTGACTTTAAGGGCTAATTGTGGATCCACTAGTCTAAAATAGTCGACAAGGGCCTCTATGGTGGCACATAGTTAATGCAACATGAGACTTTACTTAAGGACCCCTTCGGTCGAGCCCCTATCTATATGCTACATTCGGTGATAGATCAAGTCCCACGGAATAATATTTAAATATCAATATATCATAAACATTATATAACTTTAACATTTAAAATATCAATCGGTGGAATAGCTCATTAAAACCTTTTATTTGATTCAATGCAAGAATTTTCCTTTCACATTGAAATCTTACTTTGACTAAGAAGCCCTTCATCAATCAATTATTTTATAAAGACTCCCGTTCGTAAGCATTTACTTCATAACATTCATTGGAGTCAAACCTCATTTCAACATAAGAAGTCTAGGTGGGTTCATTTGTATAACTTTCAAATACCTTTCATGCATGAGAGAGATGGAAATGCATCATATTAAATGTCTTTAAACAACCCACCATATGTACTTTTAAGCTACCTTTAAAGCCTTTATATAAAAACCCTAACAAAATCATTCATTTCATAAAATGTAGAGTCAAAATATATCAATTTAAGTAAATAAACTTCAAATGTGCCATAATATATGCCTTTGGGATCATCATGTAAAAGCCCATAAGATTTCTTCATTAGGAACGGAAATAAAAGGATGAGAAAACATTTGGGCTCCATGGGTAGAAAAACCCATGGATGAAAACCCACATACCTTGCTTGAATTCACTAGGAATTGAAGAAGAACCTTGAAGAAATTGGAAACCCTATCTTGAATTTGGAGAGACACCTTGAGGGACCTTGTGAGTTCTTTCCTCGAATGTTTTGAGCGAATGAATTGAATAGGAGGGGGTCCTGAAGAGAAGAGTGTCTACAGACTTTGAACTTATCCACAAAAGTGTCTAGGTTCATTACCTTGAACTTTGTAAAAGACATAATTGCCCTTCATTAAACCTTGAAAATTGGCCTTATGGGACCCTTCTACGGGTCATCGCCGTAACGATGAGTCGTGCAAATGACCCATTTTGCAGTCCTGAGAAAAGAGCCTAAAACATAGTCTCTAAAGTTTAGGAACGACTCGTGTATGCAACCCATCCTCAAGAAAACGACTCATTCCTTGGGATCATCCTACATTTCTCGAAAACATACAAAATTCAAGTCTCTAAAGTTTACGAATGACCATTGTATTCGACCCATCCTCTTAGGAACAATCTGTTCTTGAGGCTCATTCTGCAGGTCTGAAAACCTACAAAATTCAAGTCTCCAAAGTTAGCTTACGAAGGGTTTCTACGACCTGTCTTCTCGAGGATAACTCATCCTGGTAGTTCATAGAACCTCTTCTAAGGGGAACTCCAATTTTGTTCTCGAAGATCACTCTACAACCCAACCTTACGAGCTGTAGAAGGCCCTACGAGTCATAGAGGGGCTCATTCACATGGATGAGTTTGAAATTTTGAGACTTTTCTCCTTGATTCTAACTTTCCGACTTACGGGGTCTTACATTTGTAGTCCATTTCTCCTTTTGAGTATTATATAAAACTTCAAATTAACTAAATTGTTCAAGAAGAGAGATCAAAACTAGGTGGATAAGTATGTCCTCAGACCACTCAAGCTTAAAGGCCTTAAGTTTTTTTTACACAATTAGACATATCCATCATCCACTCCCCTATGTTTTGTTTACCCTTAAATCGCATTTGAAACAATTTTATTAAGAATAGTACTTGATTCAACCTTTTCATTAGCAATGAGTCAGCAGGTGATTCCTTTTAAGAAATCTTTGGCATCTCTATTCTCTATAATACCATTTATCATTTATCCTTTCAGTGTTTAGAGCATTCCGATAGTGACCCCAAGTGATTTATGACTTGATGAGACTGATAGTTTAGTTGCATGGTCGTTTATTTGGTTTTTATGTAAGTTTATGTGTTTGAATGGTTGACTTTGGTCAAAATTTAGGTAAATGGCCTCAGAATGCAATTTTGATGGTTGTGTTAGCTCTGAAATATTGAATGTTATCTAGAAGGACCTTTCATACAGATCTTAAGGCTTCTAGTCTTATTTCAAGCAACCTTTATGGCTAAAATGTGTGGAACCTACTTTTTACCAAGACGACCTCAATTTGAAGTTTGGACATCTTCATTGAGTCCATATGTCAAATTTTGTAGCATGACATATTTTTTTTGCGTGCATGGGATTCCAAGTGAATCATGACCACCCCGTCTAAGATTTTCTTATTTGGCTAAATTATCTTGCTTGTATCAGGTGGTGCAGCACCAAAACCTCCTTTATGTTCAGTCGCCTAGGGGACGCAATTGCAATCACGATAGCTATTGAGTTAGCCTCCTCATTCGTGAAGGTCTGGCTTGTATGGCTTCCATATTCGTGAGGCACGAGTAGCGTTAGTGAGGGACCGACATGCCTAGTTTGCAAGATTACGAGTCTCCATCTTTGTTCAAGATGCCCTATATGTTGGTGGTATGCAATTGCATTGAATTATGTTCAATATTTGATAGCACGTTAGTGTCTGGAGGTGATTCAAAGGGGCAAAGCTTCAGTTCAATAAATTAAGAGCGTGTGTTTTTGGCTTTGAGGTTTGCTATGGTCTACCTTTCTTGACTATAATCTTTTAAATGGTGTGTAGTATTAATTGCATGTAATTTGGGACTGTATTTTTTTTGTTTGGGACTCCTTCCCTTGTCTTATGTTTAATTTCCATAGAAGATTTTAGATATTCTTGTGTTGTGAGATCCATAGGTTAGGCTGGTAGTCCCTTAATTATGGCTTAGCTTTGGGTTAATATCCTCTTCATAGTCGATGCTTGAAGCATTAGCCTAGGTTGTGACTTAGATGACTTATAATGCATTTTAACACCTCTTGTTTTATTTGTTGCTCCTGTTGATGCTTGTTCATTCTGATAACCTTCATTAGTGTATATGATCTTAGTGGCTAGACCAAGCTAGTAGTAGGTAGCATTAGCTATGATCGGTTGGGATCTTAAGTCATATGTTTTGGGGGTAAAGCATCAATCCCTGAGTTATTCTCCTTTTGTTGATTATTGGACTCTTCTTGGCTGTTTTGCTTCTTGAGTAGCAGTGAGCGTGTTATGCTATTATTGATTTTGTTTATATATTATTGGGACCGAGGCCGGGGCCGAGGATAGTTGGATTTCATGTTAGTTCTCTCTGTCTTAGTAATGTGGCAGTATTAGTATTGAAATTTTAGCTGTGTCATGTTACGCTTGTTTGAATATTGGTGATCACTTGTGTTGCATTAGTTACTCATGATTCACATATTTTTTGGTACGATCCCAGTTCATGCATATGATTTGCACTTCTATTTTGAAAAAGTCTATTTTCACTGTTATTCTTTTAAAGTGGCTTTAATGGGAGTCGTACCACCTAGACTACTTGATAAACTTATTTATGAATTATATAAGTCATCAAGGATGTACTACCTTCTTACTTTGAAACATTAGAGGCATCTGGGATGTGCTCAATTTTTTAACTTGATTATTCAATGCGTTGTCGCCTGTTTTTGCATCGTTTTGGCTATATGTATCTCCACTACCTAGATGGAGTAGATCCTAGGTGATTATTTAATGGAATTCCTATATTGAGAATAAGCAGTATAAATAGATTTCCTGAGTCCCTCATAGGTCTCTTTGTCTGGTGACATATTTTAAAGAAGGAGAGGTCCCTTTAGCCTGTGAAATATTGAACAGGATTAAGGCCATCCGTATATGTCCTACCTCACTGTCGAGATAAGAGGTAGGTGATGTGTTTGTATGGAACTTGGTACTATTGGCTTTTCTGGTTCCTACTGCATAACTTGCATTCATATGCATTACTATCACCAGCATATTGGTTGTTACTTGCACCTGTTTGTTTTATGGGGACGGTTGGGTTATATTTGTTTTTTTGTACATTTTGAACTTATGGTAGTCCATTTAGGTTATTGTTAGACTATATTAGTGTATTATTCTGTTGAACTGATAGTTGTAATGTAATGACCTTGAGGGTCATTTTTGGAAATTTATGCAAAATTACCATTTTACCCATATCTTTAGTGTCCCCAAGTGTTATTTGATTGGTTTGTGTTATTGGTTTTGTTAAAATCTTAATAGGTTGTGAATTATATGTGTTTTTGAATTTTCATAAGCTTTAAGTGTTAAAAAGTAGTTTTCGATACCAACCAGAGCTATGGGTCTTGAAATGGGTTTCCATTAGTTCCATCAGCTCTAGAATATGGAAATTGGTCTAGGAAAGTTGTCGAAATCATATTTGGGGTTAATACATAGATTTGAGGTCTTGAGTTGGAAAGTTTGATTTTAATGAGTTAAGCTTGACTTTGGTCAACAAATCAAGTTTCGAGTGTTGGATGGTGATTTTGCTAGTTTCATTGGCTTCGAAACTTATTTTTTGATCAATTTGCACTATTGGTTCATATTTATAGGGTTCCAATGATGTTTGAGGGTAAAAAATATGTTTTGAAGGGTGGTGGTATTAGTTGACCGCGGTCAATGTGCAGTCACTGTACGGACAACAGTCAACATGCATGAACAGTAACACATGTGAACAGTAACTTTTTAGGCAGAAAATGACCTTTCTTTCCATTTCAATATTTTTCACCATTTGTTTGAGTTCTTAAACTCCTTAAGGCGATTTGAGAAGAGATTTTCATGGCAAAGTGTTGGATAAGTGATTTTTGACCTAAAAACTTCCTTTTTCATTAAGTATTTGATGATTTTAACTAATAAATCTTAGTTTCAAATCTCAAAAATACTTGTTTCTTCCCGAATCCAAATTTAAGGAAATTAGTAAATTCTAACTCATTTTGAGCTCTATTTTTATGAATTTTTCAACCATGAGTTCCTTATTACCATTAGAATGTGATTGTCTAATAAATTTTTAAATTTGACCCCTTTCAAAAATAATTAATTTTTGGACCATTTGACCCCCAATTTTGAAACCTATCAATATAGGTATCACTGAACTCCATGTGATGTGTATGTTTCATTGTTGATAGTGGTTGAGATTCTAAGCATTGAATTCAAGAGTTGCTTGTCCGGTGGAGGTATTCAAGTGTAGTTTCGGCAATTGAGGTAGTGTGACTATCTTTTTTTGAGACTGAGATGGGGTATTAGTCATTCATATGTTATATACTTTGGGATATGGTTGTATTATGAGTTTATAATGTTATTTATATTATGATGTTGTGTGGTAGCTTATTTATTAATGTGTTTCCGTGTGGGGGCTAATTTGTATTACATAGCCCGTGTGGGGGCCTTATTTGGTATCTTATTTGCTTTGAGAGCTTGTGATTCATGATTTGCTTGTGACAGAGGCTTGAGGATATTATTTGACTTTTGATGCCCGTTTGACGTGTTGACACTTCTGGTTATCCCCCACAGGGTTCAGGTCCTCGAGGTTGTTATGTATGTGATGAGTTTGGGCCAGGCCCAATATTTCCACAAACGTACACCTTCTACTGGATTGCCCGAGGCGCCAGTTATTCATTCTACAGATGCTCCAGATATTTGAGGTTCTTCATATAATACTAGAGATAACACCTGTGGTAATAAGGGAGGAACACTAGGTGGTGCCCATGGTGGTTCGCAGGCTAAGGTTGACCGTCAATTATGCTATGCTATACCAAGTAGATATGAGGCAGAGGCCTCTGATATAGTTATTACAGGTATTGTTCCAGTTTGCCATAGTTGTGCTTCAGTATTATTTGACCCAGGGTCTACCTATTCTTATTTGTCAACTTATTTCGATGTGGGTATTGATTATGTGAGTGAGTCCCTTGTTGTGCCTATTACTATTTGTACACCACTAGGTGAATCTTTAGTGGTGGATCGGGTATACAGGAGATGTTTGGTGATATTTTTGGGTAGAGAGACTCGTACAGACTTGATTTTATTAGACATGGTTGATTTTTTATGTGATATTGGGTATGGAGTGGTTATATCCTTATCATGCTATATTATATTGTTATGCAAATACCATGACCTTAGTTTATCCCGGTTTACCTAGCTTGGTGTGAAAGGGTAATCCGAGTTCATATCCTAAGGGGGTGATATCTTATATTCATGCTCGTCGCTTGATAGATAAGGATTGTTTGTCTTATTTTGGCTCATGTACATGGTCTCACTACGAAGTCATCTCCTATAGAGACTACAAGGGTGGTGAGAAAGTTTATGAATGTATTTCCTACAAACTTGCTAGGAGTTCCTCCTGACCGTGATATCGATTTGTGATTGATTTGGAGCCTGATACTGAACCCATCTCTATTTTTCCTTATCGGATGGCTCCGGCAGAATTGAAGGAGTTGTAAGAACAATTGAAGAAGGGATTTATTAAACCTAGTGTATCACTATGGGGTGTACCAATTTTGTATGTGAAGAAGAAAGATAGTACTATAAGGATGTGTATTGACTATCAACAGTTGAACAAAGTCCCTTTCAAGAACAAGTATCCTCTCCCTCGCATTAATGGTTTATTTGACCAGCTTCAGGGTGCATCGGTGTTCTTACAGATTAATTTGAGGTCGGGTTACCATCAGCTGAGAATTCAGGAATCTAATATCCCGAAGACTGCATTAAAGACTCGTTATGGGCATTATAAAATTATGGTTATGTCATTCGGGTTAACTAATGCCCCAATTGCTTTTATGGAGTTGATGAACTGGGTATTTCATCCTTATTTGGACTCATTTGTGATTGTGTTTATTCATGAAATCTTGGTTTACTCCAAGAATGAGGCGGACCATGTTCAGCACCTAAGGACAGTCCTTCAGAGATTGAGATAGGAGAAGTTGTATGCAAAATTCTCTGAATGTAAATTTTTGCTTTAGTTCATAACATTCTTGGGTCATATAGTGACCAAGGATGGTATTATGGTTGATCCAGCCAAAGTTGTAATAGTTCATGATTGGGTTAGGCCTACTTTAGTTACCGAGTTTCAGAGTTTTATTGGGTTGGCAGGGTATTATCATCGGTTTGTTCAGGGATTCCCTTTTATTGTGGCCCCATTTACAAGGCTAACTTAAAATATCATGGCATTTAAGTGGACTGATAAGTGTGAGGCAAGCTTTCAAAAGCTCAAGGAATTATTGACTTCAGCACCTATTCTAGCCTTACTCGAGGAGGGTGTATCCTTTATTATGTTTGTTGATGTTCGAGAGTCGGCTTGGGTGGTGTATTAATGCAAAAAGGTAAAGTTATAGCTTATGCTTCTCGATAGTTGAAGGTAAATGAGAAGAACTATCCTACCCATGACTTAGAGTTGGAGGTGGTGGTGTTTGTTCTTGTAACACCCCATAGAAATATTGTATATAGTGCTCTAATTCTCGACAAAAATAATACTGCTTCTGTATTTTGGGCATAACATTTCATAGGATGGTCTAAATTAGGTATTTTTGAATAACCTCAACGTCATTATCTACAATTTTTGTGAGGATAATGGCTTACGATTCGGAGGATAAGTAGGTAATATAAGTTAATCCTTGTAGGACCTCATGGTTTGATGAAATTGAGTGTTTGTAGAAAAAAGGTCGTATCTCCCTATAGTTTGCTCTAAATCAGTTGATTCTTAAACGACATGAAAGGATACATCTAAAGGTACAATTCATATGAGACACTAAATCCTAATTAGGAATTATCTTGTTCAAACGTAGCTCTGAAAAAGGGTATTCCATAAAAAGAAGATTCATCTCACCAACCATGGAAGGTCTAGATCTATTTAACATCACCCATGACATCAATAGTCCTCCATTTGACATCACCTATTACATCACAATCCTCCATTAAATTTTCAGATTTTTCTTTAAAGATATTTTAATTATTGTGAGGTCCCTCCTTCACACCTATAAATACTCACTTTATTTCATTATTTTGTTCATCAAGCTTTCTCAAGCAACTCTTCTCTCTATACACTTCTTTAATCATTCTCAAAATATAATTTTAGCATTTAGAAGTGCAGAAATACTATTTTGGTGATTCATATACTCTGGGTAGTACACCAAATGCTCCGGCGAGGAGAAAAGGCTAGAATTCAAGAGTGTTCATTAAGTCCTTTAATTCTGAATAAAGCTTCGAATCTATGGTATGGGGGTATTGATTCATGGATCCTTTTATCCATGAAGACCAAATGAATTATCAAAGTCTTCTATTTAATTCAAGTATTAAACTTTATGGGTTTTCAACCATGATTCCAAATGCATAGATTATTAAGTATTTCAAGTTTAATTACCTATCTTATATTAGCGTATGTAAGACTTCAATGAGAATATTCCTTCTACTATCATGCCTAAAGTATTTTGATTATATGATAAATTATATTTATTTTCTTTAAGATTTACTCTAAGGTATGTAGGTGTTTATCCATGAGTTCTTCCACCCATGTAGTCCAAAACTCTTTTAACTAAATCTCTTGATTTCAATTAAGATTTTCTTATGGGTAATTCTTATTTCTACTAAATAGTATTAATCATGGTTAAAATAATGATTATTGGTCTATTAAGATGCAAAATGATTTCATATGTATGAATTGATGGTTTGCACTTATTTGTTTTATTTATCTCTTTAAAGGTTCTTAAAATTCATGGTGGGTTGTTTAAAGCATGATTTTTAATTGATGGATTTTAAAGTATTTATGCATAATTTCATTTACATATATGTTTGAAAGTTGAAGTGTTTTAAACCCACTTAATTTTACTATATTTTCTATGAAGTTTTATTTTAAAGTGTTGACTCCAAATAAATATTTATGAAAGCAATGTCTATGATCAAAACGGGGTCTTATAAAATAAAAGAATGATGAAATGTTATGAATGATAGATTCTTTAATCTATAAGGACAATTCTTGTATATTTGAATCACTAAAGGTTTTAATGAACTATTCCACAGAATGTGATGTTTTGAATTCTCAATCTATATGCTATGACTATTTTGAAGTATTAAACTATTCTGTGGGATTGACTTAGCACCGAAAGGGCATTGTGGTGGGATTCGGTAAGAGAATCCTAGTAGCAACCCCTTGTCTTATTAACAATGTGCCAACATAGGAGCCCTTGTAGGCTTAGGCTAATGGATCCATAAAATCCCTTAAAGTTAAACTTAAAGAAATGAATGAAGTTGACAGAGTTCTACCCAACAAGTAGTCTCCCCGTCTAATGTAAGGGGTTATATTGGATTCCATGTAGTAGCTCGCATGGTCTTAAATGTCGGTTATGGTCATCTTCCAACAAAATGGATGTTTTAAAGGATATCTATATAATTTATTATGTATGCATTGCATTATGTTTCATATTATATAAATGTTTTAATGTTTCCTAAATGTTCATGAATGCCACATACTTAGTAAATTCAAAGTACTAACGCATACTCTTTTGCCTATATGATATCACCATGTAGGGACTGGTGCTCCTCCTCGTTTTCCTCCACGTGGCTAGTTGAGATTTCGTTTGAATGCTACTTTTGGTGAGTTTCCATATTTTAGGAACAACACGTCTTTTTCTTTCTAGCTTATGATATGTTGAGACGTCTAGATACTTACTATGGCAATTCATTCTATTTTGATTGAGGGTGAACTAGGGACTTGTCTTAGCCCTAGTAAATCTAAAAGTTAGAGGTATTGTTGGACATATATAAGTTGAAGATTTACTATTATGATTTCCTCTTATTTTTTATCATTACCTATGAAAGGCTAAATGAATGCTAAGAGGATTGTTTGAGATAATTTCGGGTTCTTCATTATCCATGTCACCTTTAGGCCCTAGGCTTGGGTCGTGGCAAACTTGGTGTCAGAGCCTGAGGTCTTGAATGGTCCTCGAAGTCCAATATACCATATCGAATAGGGTCTTTTTCATGGTTGTGAAGTGCGCCATAATTATGAATAGGAGACTATGAGACATTTAGGAAACTTTCATTATCCATATTGTGCTATAGAGCATACTCTAGGTCTTTTCCTCCTAACAATTCTTCTTTGCAATTTTCAGAAGATGCCTTCAAGAAAAGTTTCAATACAAAGGGGGATTGATATTATGAGGGTGGTATTCTTTTTCAAAATGGTTTGAAATCATCATTGGTAGAGATGTAAAAGCAAGGAAAGACATGGGTCCAATCTTAGTCAAATTAAAGAAATTGGTGGTTGATAAGAAAATTGAAGTTCTCTCACAAAGGGGGGATGGAGTACCTAGTTATCAAGGTCGGTTGCATGCTCTACTATTAATTATATTAGATGAGTCATGAAATATATATAGAGAGTGGATGTTGCATATCATGATGATGGAGGCATACTTATTCCTTTTAAGGTTATAGACATGGAAGAAGAGCTAGATGGATCTTTTGTGTGCATTAGATAGGTAAGAGTTTATTGGTGTGCCCTTGGTAGGAGTTAATGCAAATGTGGATGTTGAGATGCTAAGGTAGGCATTAAAATTCTTAAGTGATATTGTCTTCAAGAGAGCTATAAAGTGATTAAAATGGTAGGCTTGAATGTGTGGTTGTAGATATGTGAATGATTGTAGTAGGCAATTGATGACTTTTTGTTAAGCATTTCAAATGAGTATATTAGAATGGTTATAGAACTAGGATTGAATGTGGTATTGATTGCATGTGGGTGAATATATGATGTATTGGGTGTTTCTTATGTCTCATGGGTTGTTTAATAAAGTAGTAAGGGGTACTAGTCTTGGAATAGAATTATGTATAGAGTTATAGGACCCTCAAACCTTTTTTGTAAGGTGGCCTATGAACGGGATTTGTCATTAGAGTTAGCCTCGATTCATCCGGTATTCCATGTGTCTATGTTGAAGAAGTGTATGTAGGTGATCCAAGTTCCATTGTGCCTTTGGAATTAATGAATGTTGAAGAAAACTTGACCTATGAGAAGGTCCCGATTGAAATTTTGGACCGGCATGTCGAGAGGTTGAGGAACAAGGAAGTTGCATCGGTGAAAGCCCTTGGGAGGGATAGACAAGTAAAAAGTACTATAGTGAAGCGGATACGATGAAGTGAAACCCTTATCTTTTTTCCACTACTCAAGACTAAGGTATTAAGTTGTCCTTGCTATATTACTTGAAATCCTTGCATTTCAACATTTCTTGTCATATGAATGCATAATTATGAAATATATTTCGAAGGATGTTTTAAATTGCACTATTGCATTAATTATGGGTTACACTCTACTATACTCAAGCTAAGTCTTATATCATTCGAGGGTAAATGTTCCCAAGGGGGAGATAATGTAACACCCCTAAAAACGTTATATGTGGTGCTCCAATTCTCGATAAACAAGATACTGCTTCTGTATTTTGGGTATAACCTTTCATAGATGGTCTAAATTAGGTGATTCAAATTTTTGAATTACCCCAACAACGTTACCTACAACTTTTGTGCAGACAATAGCTTAAGATTCGGAGGTTAAGTAGGTCAAATAAATTAATATTTGCAAGAACTACAGTTGTAACAAAATGGAGTATTTGTAATAGAAAATTCATATCTCCCTATAAGATTCTCCAAATCAGTTGATTCTTAAATTACACGAAAGAAGACTTGTAGAACTAGAATTCATAATAAGACACCAAATCCTAATTAGGAACTTATCTTGATCAAATGTAGCTCCAAAAAAGGGTATTCTGTAAAATGAAGATTCATCTCACCAACCATGGAAGATCTAGATCTATTTGACATCACTCATGACATCAATACTCCTCCATTTTACATCACTCATGACATCACAATCCTCCATTAAATATTTGGATTTTTTTATAATATTTTAATTATTTTTAGGTCCCTACATCACATCTATAAATACCCAACTTATTTCATCATTTGTTTATCAAGCTTTCTCTAGAAACTCTTCTCTCTATAAACTTCTTTACTCATTCTCAAAATATATATTTAGCTTTTAGTAGTATAGAAATACTATTTCGGTGATTCATATACTCCAGAAAGTATATAAAATGCTCCGACGAGGAGAAAATTTTAGGATTCAAGAGTGTTCATTAAGTCTTTCAATTCTGAGTAAAGCTTTGGATTTAAAGGTATGTGGTATTGATTCATAGATCCTTTCATCCATGAAGGACGAATTAATTATCAAAGTCTTCTATTTAATTCAAGTATTAAACTTTATGGGTTTTCATATCATGATTCCAAATGCATAGATTATTAAGTATTTCAAGTTTAATTACCTATCTTATATTAGCGCATGTAAGGCTTTGGTGAGAATATTGCTTCTACTCTCATGTCTTAAGTATTTTGATTATATGATAAATTATGTTTATTTTCTTTAAGATTTACTCTAAGGTATGTGGGTGTTTATCCAATGGCTCTTCCACCCATGTAGTCCAAAACTCTTTCAACTAAATCTCTTGATTTCAAGTAAGATTTTCTTATGGATAATTCTTATTTCTACTTAATAGCAGTAATCATGGTTAAATTAATAATTATTTGTCTATTTTGATACAAAATTATTTCATATGTATGAATTGATGGTTTGCAAGTATTTTCTCTATTTAGCTCTTTAAAAGTTCTTAAAATTCATGGCGGGCTGTTTAAAACATGATTTTTAATTGATGAATTTCAAAGTATTTATGCATAATTTCATTTACATATATGTTTGAAAGTTGAAGTGATTTAAACCCACCTAGTTTTACTATATTTTCTATAAAGTTTGACTTGAAAGCTTTGACTCCAAATAAATGTTTATGAAAGCAATGTCTATGATCAAAAGGGAGTCTTATAAAATAAAAGAATGATGAAATATTATGAATGATGGATTCTTTTTGCTATAAGGACAATTCTTGCATATTTGAATCACTAAAGGTCTTAATGAACTATTCCACTAAATGTGATGTTTTGAATTCTCAGGCTATATGCTATGACTATTTTGAAATGTTAAACTATTTCATGGGATTGACTTAGCAATGAATGGGCCATTGAGGTGGGATTCGATAAGGGAATCTTAGTAGCAACTCCTTGTCTCATTAACTATGTTCCAATATATGATCCCTTGTAGGCTAAGGCTAATGGATCCATGAAAGACGTTAAAGTTAGAGTTAAAGAAATGAATGAAGTTGACAGAGTTTTACCTGGGAAGTAGTCTCTCCGGCCAATGTACGGAATTATGTTGGATTCCTTGCTATAGTTCGCATGGTCTTAAATGTCGATTATGGTCATCTTCCCACAAAGTGAATGTTTTAAAGGATATATATATGATTGATTATGCATACATTGCATTATGTTTCATATTAAATAAATATTTTAATGTTCCATCAATGTTCATGCATGCCTACATACTTAGTAAATTCAAAGTACTAATGCATACTATTTTACCTACATGATATCATAATGTAGGGACCGGTGCTTCTTCTCGTTCTCCTCCACGTGGCTAGTTGAGATTTCGTTTGAAGGCTACTTTTGGTGAGTTCCCATATTTCAAAAAAAATTCTCCTTTGTCTTTCTAGCTTATGATATGTTGAGACCTCTAGACACGTACTATCGCAATTCATTCTATTTTAATTGAGGGTAAGCTAGGGACTTGTCTTAGCCTCCAGTAAATCTAAAAGTTAGAGGTATTGTTGCACATATGTAAGTTAAAGATTTATTATTATGGTTTCCGCTTATTTTTTTAATCATTACCTATAAAAGGCTAAATGAATGCTAAGAGGCATGTTTAAGGTACTTTTGGGTTCCTTATTTTCCATGTCACATCTAGGTCATTGGCTTGGGTCATGACAATTCTGAAGTTGTAGAGGCATTATCTCTATGGAGTGCATTGTAAGGTCTATGCTAACCACTGTAGCCTTAAGTGTATCTTTTCTCAGCCGAATTTGAACATGTGGCAGCGTAGGTGGTTAGAGTTATTAAAAGACTATGACATCACCATTCTTTATCATCCAGGAATAGGTAATATAGTAGTAGATGCTCTGAGTCGCAAGCATCTAGTATGGGTAGTTTGGCCTTCCTTAAGGCTGATGAGAGGCCTTTGGCATTGGAGGTTTATTCATTGGCTAGACACTTGGTCGGACTTGATATTTCTACACATCATGGTATTTTGTCCTTTGTGAAGGCTAGGTCAACTTTGATGGACCATATTCGTACACACCATCTTGAAGATGACAAGTTGAGGTTCATTCGAGATTAAGTGTTGAGTGGTGAAGAAAAATCAGCCTCTCTTGATCCAGAAGGAGTTTTGAGGATTATTGGTCGTATTTGTGTGCCCAAGGTTGGTGAATGGTACGTATGCTATTGGAGGAGGCTCATTGTTCCAAGTATTTGATTCACCTAGGAGTGGAAAAGATGTTTCATGACTTGAAACTACACTATTGGTGGTGTGGCATGAAGAGAGACATTGTTGATTTTATGGCTAAGTGTCTAAATTGCCAATAAGTGAAATATGAGCATTAGAAATCGGATGGTCCTATTTAAAGGATGCCTATTCCCGAGTGGAAATGAGAGCATATCACTATGAAATTTGTGTCTGGATTACCCATAGCATTGGGTAAGTATGAATCTATATGGGTGATTGTTGATAGATTGATGAAATCAACCTATTTTCTTCTGATGAGGACTACCTATAATGCAAAACAGTTATCTAGGATCTATCTTCGTGAGATTGTTAGGTTGCATAGGGTGCCTATCTCTATTACGTCGGATCGGGGTTCAATGTTCACCCCTCACTTTTAGGAGGCATTACAGGGTGGTTTGGGTACGCGACTAGAGATAAGTTAAGTATTTTATCCCCAGACCGATGGCCAATCTGAGTGGACTATTCAGGTGTTGAAAGATATACTTAGGGCTTGTGTGATTGATTTTTGTGCTCGATGGAACCAATACTTGCCCTTAGCTGAGTTTTTCTATAATAATAATTATTAGTCCAATATTTAGATGACACTATTTGAGGCATTGTATGGTTGTAGGTGCCAATCACCCATTAGGTGGTTTGATTCTATTGTGGTTGATGCATTGGATACTAACTTACTCTGGGATGTTGTGGAGTGGGTATGTTTTATTCAGGGTTGACCACTGAAAGCTCATAGTCCTCAAAAGATTTATGCTAACAGGAGAGTTTGTCCCTTAGATTTCATGGTGGGTGATTGTTTATGGCCTAAAATATCATCCATGAAGGTTGTGATGAGGTTCGAGAAGAAAGGAAAGCTTAGCCTAAGGTTTGTTGGCCTATTTGAAATCCTAAGGAGAGTAGGTAGGGTGGCGTATGAGTTGGCCTTACCCCATAAATTATCAGTCATCCATCCGGTGTTTCATGTTTCAAGCTTCACAAGTACATATCGGATGAGTATCATGTGATTTCTTATGATTCGATAAAGTTGGGTCCCAATTTGACTTATGAGGAGGAGCCGACAGCTATCCTAGATAGGCAGCTTCGCAGACTCAGGACCAAGGAGGTCGCTTCTGTCAAGGTGTAGTGGCACATCGGTCTGTTAAGGAGGCGACCTGGGACTTATAGTTTGATATGCTAGCTCGATACCTCAACTTTTTGAGACCCTAGGTACTTTCATTTATCTTTTGTTCCAGGATGAACATCTTTTTTAGTGATGGATATTGTAATGACCTTGAGGGTTATTTTTGGAATTTTTTGCAAAATTACCATATTAGTCCTATCTTTAGTGCCCCGAAGTGTTATTTGATTGGTTTGTGTTGTTGGTTTTGTTAAAATCTTAATAGGTTGTGATTATATAAGTTTTTGAGTTTTCATAAGCTTTAAGTATTAAAAAAGTGGTTTCGGTACCAACCAGACCTACGGGTATGGAACAGGTTTTCGTCAGTTCCATCACCTCCGAAATATGAAAATTGGACTTGTAGAGTTGTTAGAATCACATTTGGGGTTAATACATGGATTTGAGGTTTTGAATTGGAAAGTTTGATTTTAATGAGCTAAGTTTGACTTAGTCAACAAATTGAGTTTCGAGTGCCATATGATGATTCTGCTATCTCTATTGGATCCGAAATGTATTTTCTGATCAATTTGCACTATTGATTCATAATTATAGGGTTTTGAATGAGTTTTGAAGGTCAAAAACATGTTTTAAAGGGTGGTGGTGTAATTGGCCGCGGTCAATGAGTGATCAATGCTCGGTCAGCAGTCAACTCACATGAACAATAATATTTTGGGCAGAAAATGCCCTTTTTTTCTCATTTCAATATTTTCACTATTTTTTTGAGTTCTTGAATTCCTTGAGGCGATTTGAGAAGAGATTTTTGAGGCAAAGTGTTGGGTAAACAATTTTTGACCTAAAACCTTCCTTTTTGATTAAGTATTTGATGATTTTAACTCCTAAATCTTAGTTTCAAAACCAAAAAATTCTTATTTCTTACCTATTCTGAATTTAAGGAAATTAGTAATTTCTAACTCATTTTGAGCTCTATTTGTATGAGTTTTTCAACCATGAGTTCCGTATTACCAGTAGAATGTGATTGTCCAATAAATTTTCAAATTTGACCCTTTTCGAAAAAAATTAAATTTTAAACCATTTTACCCACAGTTTTGAAATATATCAATATGGGTGTCATTGGACTCCTTGTGATGTGAATGTTTCATTGTTGATGGAGGGTTGTCATTCCGAATGTTGAATTCAAGAGTTTCTTGTCTGGTGGAGGTATTTGGTGCGGTTTCAGCCATTGAGGTAGGTCTGGCTATCCTTTTTTGAGACTGAGATGGGATAATTAGTCATTCATATGTTATAGACTTTAGGATGAGGTTGTAGTATGAGTTGAGAATGTTATTTATATTATGATGCTGTGTGGGAGCTTATTTTTTAATGTGTTGCCGTGTGGGGCCTTATTTATATTACATAGCCACCTTATTTGTTATCTTATTTGCTTTGAGGGCATGTGATTCATGATTTTACTATGAGAGAGGCTTGATGATATTATTTGACTTGTGATGCCCCGACTAAGGGGTTGAGTTGGGGTTTTGAACAATCCAGAGTATATAAATATTATAGAGATAGGGGTGAATACTTAAATTGAAGTATTTCCTTCCTATTATGATTTATTGAGGGTGAATATCATGTATAGGTTATGTTTTGAGAACATTGAACCTTATACTACATGTGAGTTGAATATTACTTCAATGCCTTACATGTTTTATTACATTCGTCCTCATTCATCATGTCATGAAACATGAGAAGTTGAGAAATATGGAAATTCTTTTTTAGAAAAAAATAGAACACCTTTAAACCTTTGTATCTTGAGTCCCTTACCAAGGCATTTTATGGTAGGGTAGTGGATACATTATAATCCCTTTACCATGTGGAGGTGGTAAGAATGATGAGATATTGTGATTGAGGTATATGTTCTACGAGACCCCTATGTGTCCTACTTGGTAGTACAGATTGACAGGTGTATATGATAGGTTGTGCATAGTCTTGATTCTACCATACCACCATATCATTGTATCTTCATATTGCATTGCATTGATATACGTACTACTTGAATTATCTTGTTAATTGTGATTATGAGTTATTGTTATGGGATTAATTTATTTGCACCATTTTATATAAATTGGCGGTACTGATGCCAGAGTAGGACTTTTCTGTATGTAGGTGAAAGCATTTCTTAGTTTATTTCATAGGTTTGATTAATTCCTTATACTCAGCCAGCTAAAACTTACTGAGTATATGTATATCTTACTCACCCCTACTTCTATATCCATTTTTGATACAGATACTAGTCAGGGTACCTCACGTGGCAACTGATATTCTAGCGGATTGTATATTCTCATATTAGTTATGAGGTTAGGATTTGGATCATCACTAGTCAATCCTTATTTCTCAGTCTTTTGTATCAGTAAAAGACTTATGTTGTATCTTCAGACTCGAAACTTGTATTAGATGCTCTTTATACTTATGACACCATATTTTGGAATAATTTCATTGTTGTCCATTTATTTTGTTTAATTGTGGACTGACTTCTCTTTGAGAGAATCTTTGGTTTTATTTTTTATTGGACATACACATCGAGATGGGATTTGGAATATGTGACCTTAGTTTTTTGGTCATGAAAAATTGGTATCAAAGCATTAGGTTCACCAGTCTTATAAGTTAAAAAGCAAGGTGTCTAGTAAAGTCTCAGATCAATATGTAGAGGTCCGTACTTAGAGGATTTTCTTCTTTTTATTCCCTTCATGTGATTTATTCATATCAAGTGTTGTATACCTCTGATCTATTCCTTCTGCCCAGATGGTGAGGACTAAAGCCATAGTTATTGAGGGTGAGGTTGCACCTACTGCTCGAGCCCTAGTACGCAGGCGAGGTAGATGAACTGGTGGAGTCTAGGGATGAGGATGAGCGAGGGAAGCAACACCTTCTCATGGACGAGCTAGAGATCCATCACTTAAGCCCATGTATGACAATGAGGATGACTTGGAGAAGAACATTGAGGAGTAGAGGCTATCCCAGCCTCTTCTGGTTCCCCATAGTGCTCCAATGCTTCAGAGCTACTGGTTAGATTATTGGCTAGAATGGACGGTGCTCCTACCCCTGGTATTCTTCCAGGTACTTTAGGTTCTCCTATCATAGTTTATGCTACACCGCCAGTTTAGGGTCCTAATATAGGATTTCAGACTACTGGTTCTTCTTTAGTTCCTTCTATTGCACCTTCAAGATTTGTAGCTCTGCCATTTTCTGCTATTGTTTCCATGTCGGTAGCTAAGAAGAAGAGCTTTGAGATATTTGTTCGATATATGCCTCCAAGGTTTGATGGTACAGCAAGAGAGAAAGCCTATGATATTTTGACCGAGTGCCAAGACAGTTGTTCTACCTAGGAATTTTAGAGGCATATGGAGTAGCTTGCACTTCATCTCAATTTGCGATAGTGGATAAGGAGTGGTGGAGGTCAGTTCTTGCTCGTAGACATTGGTTCTCCTATCATGAGTTAGTATTAGTTTACTGAGGTGTTCCTTCAGAGATTTGTGCCTTATAGCCTCTATGATCAGCGCAAGGATGAGTTTGACAAACTGGAGGAAGGCTCCCTATCCATATCTAAGTACGCAGCTCACTTACATGAGTTATTTGGTTATGTTATGTCGAGTATTCTCAATGAGTTTGAGAAGATTCCCAAGCTGGTGAAGGGATTCGCCGGTTATCTCTGGAGGCTACAACCTCTCTTGTACTATCTAATATATATTTTAGAGTATTATTGGTTATGCCAGGATGATAGAGAGTATTCAAAGTTCTAGATAGGACAGGGACAAAAGGTTCCATTGGCAAGGTCAGTTCAGCAATCATTACACTAAGGGTAGAGAATATTCGGGTTTAGAAACCCATGGTTATCAGAGAAGACTAGTCCAGGATGCTATTTAGGGTTCTTTGAGCTCCGGAGGCTGTGTCAACACTTCTAGTGATTCCCCATGGGGTTCAGGTTCTCAAGGAATTTTTGTGTGTGCTGAGTTTAGGCATAAGGCCCAAGATTTCCCCAAATGTGCTCCTTGTACTAGATGGCCCGGAGCACCAGTTGTTCCCTCTAGAGAGGCTACAGCTATTTGAGGTTCTTCATAGAATACTAGAGGTCGCACTCGTAGTGCTATAGGTGGAGCATGAGGTGGTGCTTAAGGTGATTCGCATGCTAAGGGTGACCGTCAGTTAGGCTATGCTATACAAGGTAGATATGAGGTAGAGGCCTCTGATGCAGTTATTACATGTATTGTTCTAGTTTACCATAATTCTACTTTAGTATTATTTGACCCAGGGTCTACCTATTTTTATGTGTTGTCTTATTTCAATGTGGTATTAATTATGTGAGTGAGTCCCTTGTTGTGCCTATTACTATTTCTACCAGTAAGTGAATCTTTAGTGGTGGATCGAGTATACAAGTAATGTTTGGTGATATTTTCGGGTAGAGAGACCCGTGCAGACTTGATTTTATTAGACATGCTAGATTTTGATATGATACTGGGTATGGATTGGTTATCTCCTTATCATGCTATATTAGATTATTATGTAAAGACCGTGACCTAAGCTTATCCCTGTTTACCTAGCTTGGTGTGGAAGGGTAATCCGAGTTCATATCCTAAAAGGGTGATATCTTATATTTGTTCTCATCGCTTGATAAATAAGGGTTGTTTGTCTCATTTACCTCATTTATGTGATCTTACCACAGAGTCATCTCTTATAGAGACTACAAGGGTGGTGAGAGAGTTTATGGATGCATTTCTTACAGAATTGCTAGAAGTTTCTCCCGACCGTGATATTGATTTTGTGATTGATTTGGAGCCTGACACTAAACCCATCTCTATTTTTCCTTATGGGATGGCTCTGATAAAATTGAAGGAATTGAAAGAACAATTGTAAGCTTTATTAAAGAAGGGGTTTATTAGACCTAGTGTATCACTGTGGGGTGCATCGGTTTTATTTGTGAAGAAGATCGATTGTACTATGAGGATGTGTATTGATAATTAATAGTTGAACAAAGTCACCGTCAAGAACAAGTATCCTTTCCCTCGCATTGATGATATATTTAACCAGCGTCAGGGTGCATCGGTATTCTCAAAGATTGATTTGAGGTTGGGTTACCATCAGTTGAGAGTTCATAATTCTGATATCCCGAAGACTGCATTCAGGACTCATCGTGGACATTATGAATTTATGGTTTTCTCCTTCGGGTTGACTAATTCCCTGGCTGCTTTTATGGTGTTGATGAACTAGGTATTTTGACCTTATTTGAACTCATTTGTGATCGTGTTTATTGATGACATCTTTGTTTATTCAAAGAATGAGGCAGATCATGTTCGGCACCTAAGGACAGTCCTTCAGAGATTGAGAGAGGAGAAGTTGTATGAAAAATTCTCCAAATGTGAGTTTTGGCTTGAATTCGTGACATTCTTGGGTTATATAGTTACCAAGGATGGTATTATGGTTGATCCGGCCAAAGTTGCAGTGGTTTGTGATTGGGTTAGGTCTATTTCGATTACTGAGATTTGGAGTTTTATTAGGTTGGCATACTATTATCGTCGGTTTGTTCAGAGATTCTCTTTTATTACAGCCCCATTGACTAGGCTAACTCAAAAGACCATGGTATATCAATGGACTGAGGAGTGAGAGGTGAACTTTCAAAATCTAAAAGAATTATTGACTTCAGCTCTAGCCTTACCCGAGGAGGACGCGAGGTTTATTGTGTTTTTTGATTCTTCGAGAGTCGGCTTAGGTGGTGTATTGATGAAAAAAAGTAGAGTTATATATTTTGTTTCTCAACAATTGAATGTATATAAGAAGAACTATCATACCTATGACTTAGAGTTAGCGGTGGTAGTGTTTGTACTGAAGCTGTGGAGGCACTATCTCTATGGAGTGCATTGTAAGGTCTATATTGACCACCGTAGCCTTAAGTATATCTTTTCTCAGCCGAATCTGAACATGAAGCAGTGTAGGTGGTTAGAGTTATTGAAAGACTATTACATCACCATTCTTTATCATCCAGGCAAAGCTAATGTGGTAGCGGATGCTCTGATTCGCAAGGCATCTAGTATGGGTAGTTTGGCCTTCCTTAAGACTATTGAGAAGCCTTTGGCGTTGGCGGTTCAGTTATTGGCTATATAATTTATCTATCTTGATATTTCTACACATCATGGTATTTTGCCCTTTATGGAGGCTAGGTCCACTTTGATGGACCAACTTTGTGCACACCAGTTTAAAGATGACTAGTTGAGGGCCATTTGAGACAAAGTGTTGAGTGGTGAAGCAAAATCAGCCTCTCTTGATCCATAAGGAGTTTTGAGAATTAATGGTCGTATTTGTGTGCCCAAGGTTGGTGAATGGGTACATATGCTATTGGAGGAGGCTCATTGTTCCAAGTATTTGATTCACCCAGGAGTGGCAAAGATGTTTCATGACTTGAAATAACACTATTGATTTTGTGGCTAACTGTCTAAATTGCCAACAAGTAGAAGTATGAGCATTAGAAATCAGATGATTCTATGCAAAGGATGCCCATTCCAGAGTGGAAATGCGAGTGTATGACTATGGACTTTATTTCTAGATTACCCATGGCATTGGGTTAGTATGACTCTATTTGGGAGATTGTGGATCGATTGACTAAATCAACACATTTCCTTCTGGTGAGGACTAGCTACAATGCAAACCAGCTATCTAGGATCTATCTTCATAAAATTATTAGGTTGCATGGGTGCCTATCTCTATTGCGTCGTAACGGGTTTTAGTGTTCACCTCTGACTTTTGGGAGGTATTATAGTGTGGTTTGGGAACGCGACTAGAGATAGGTTCAGTATTTCATCCCCAAATTGATGGCCAGTTTGAGCGGACTATTCAGGTGTTGAAGGATATTCTTAGGACCTGTGTGATTGATTTTGGTGCCCGATGGGACCAACACTTTCCCTTAGCGGAGTTTGCCTATAATAACAGTTATCACTCCATCATTTATATGGCACCATTTGAGGCATTGTATGGTCGTAGGTGATGATCCCCCATTGGGTGGTATGATTCTATTGCGGTTGATGTATTGGATACTAACTTACTCTGGGATGTTGTGGAGTGGGTATGTTTTATTCAGGGTCGACCACTGATAGCTCAGAGTTGTTAGAAGATTTATGCTGACAGGAGGGTTCGTCCCTTAGAATTCATGGTGGGTGATTGTGTGTGGCTTAAAATATCGCTCGTAAAGGGTGTGATGAGGTTCGGGAAGAAGGGAAAGCTTAGACTAAGGTTTGTTGGCCTGTTTGAAATCATGAGGAGAGTAGGTGGGGTGGCGTATGAGTTGGCCTTACCCCTAAATTGTCAATTGTCCATCTGATGTTTCATGTGTCCTTCCTTCACAAGCAAATACCGATTGAGTCTCATATGATTTCTTATGATGCGGTAGAGTTGGGTCCATATTTTACTTATGAGGAGGATCCAACAGCTATCCTATATAGGCAACTTCATAGACTCAAGAACAAGGAGGTTACTTCGGTCAAGGTGCAGTGGCAGCAACGACTTGGGAGTTAGAATCTGATATGCAGGCTTGGTACCCTCAGCTTTTTGAGACCTCAGGTACTTTCTTTTATCTTATGTTTGAGGAAGAACATCCATTTTAGTGGTAGATATTGTAATGACCTTGAGGTTCATTTTTGAAAATTTGTGCAAAATTACTATTTTACCCCTATTTTTAGTACCCCGAGTGTTATTTGATCGACTTGTGTTGTTGGTTTGTTAAAATCTTAATAATTTGTGAATTGTGTAAGTATTTTGAGTTTTTATAATCTTTAAGTATTAAAAATAAGTTTTTGTACCAACCGAAGCTATGCATCTCGAAACGGGGGGAGGGTTCTGTCAATTCTATCAGCTCCGAAATATGGAAATTGGTCTAGGAAAGTTGTCGGAATCACATTTGGGGTTAATGCATGGATTTGAGTTCTTATGCTGGAAAGTTTGATTTTAATGAGCTAAGTTTGACTTTGATCAACAAACTGAATTGCAAGTGTTAGATTGTGATTCTGCTAGTTCCGTTGGGTGTGTAACGTGTCTTCTGATCAATTTGCAATATTGGTTCATATTTATAGGGTTTCGAATGAGTTTTGAGGATCAAAAAAAGGTTTCGAAGAGTGGTGGTGTAAGTCGACCGCGGTTAATGCATGGTCAATGCACGGTCAACAGTCAACACGCATGAATAGTAACATGCGTGAACGGTAACTTTTTGGGCAGAAAATGCCCCTTTCTTCCCATTTCAATATTGTTCACCATTTTTTGAGTTCTTGAACTCCTTGAGGTAATTTGAGAAGAGATTTTTGAGGCAAAGTATTGGGTAAGTAATTTTTGACGTAAAACCTTCCTTTTTCATTAAGTATTTGATGATTTTAACTCTTATATCTTAGTTTCAAACCCCAAAAATCCTTGTTTCTTTCCTAATCCAAATTTAAGGAAATTAGTAATTTCTAACTCATTTTGAGCTATATTTATATGGGTTTTCAATTATGAGTTTCTTATTACCAGTAGAATGTGATTGTCCAAGAAATTTTTAGAGATGACCATTTTTGGAAATAATTAATTTTTGGACTATTTTACCCATGGTTCTGAAACCTATCAATATGGGTGTTATTGGACTCCTTGTGATGTGTATGTTTTATTATTGATAGTGGGTTGTCATTCCGGGCATTGATTTAGAGAGTTGCTTGTCTGATGGAGGTATTCGGGTGCAATTGTGGCAATTGAGGTAGGTATGGTTATCCTTCTTTGAGACTGAGATGGGGTAATTAGTCATTCCTATGTTATAGACTTTAGATGGGGTTGTAGTATGAGTTGAGAATGTTATTTATGTTGTGATGTTGTGTGGGAGCTTATTTGTTAATGTGTTGTTGTGTGGGGGCTTACTTTTATTACATTGACCGTGTAGGGGCCTTATTTGTAATCTTATTTGCTTTGAGAGCATGTGATTCATGATTTTCCTGTGAGAGAGGTCTGAGGATATTATTTGACTTGTGATGCTCGCTTGAGGGGTTGAGTTGGAGGTTTTGAGCATGCATGAGTATTGAAATATTGTTGAAAAAGGGGTGAATATTTAAATTGAAGTATTTCCTTCTCATTACTATTTATTGCGGGTAATATATCATGCGTAGCTTAAGTTTTGATAACATTAAACCTTGTACTACATGTAAGTTGAATATTACTTCCATGCCATGCATGTTTTGATGCATTCATTCTCATTCATCATGTCATGAAATATGAGAAGTTGAGAAATATGGAAATTCGTTTTGAGAAAGAAAATGAAACACCTTTAAACCTTTGTATCTTGAGTCCCTGACCAAGACACTTTTACGGCAGGGTAGTGGATACATTGTGATCCCTTGACCACGTGGAGGTGGCTCTGTTTACCTGTATAATCATGTGATATCTCTTCTTTAGGTGCTTTATTTATACTTTCCCTTTGTACCCGTTATTTATACTTGCATTATTTTGGAGCTCAGTCGGCCTTTGTCTATTAAATACCATTTATTTAGTACTCATACTATACTTATGTACCCTGTACATCATAGTAAGACTTCCTGTTATTGATTTAGATTCTCGTGCAAAGAAGCTTGTGGGATTCAGAGATGTATGTGAGCTCCCGACACTCGGAGTTTCCATCTCCTTGTACAGTGGCTAGATTTTTCTTTATTATGTATCTAGAGACTAGCGCATATATATATATATATATATATATATATATATATATATATATATAGTCTTGGAAACGTGCGTTGCACGTGTATCTTAAAATACTTAATAGAAATTTTGTATTGCAAATGATAAATTGTAAATGGTATAACCTAACTCATAAGTTGAGGTTAGAAAATCTTGCAAATCGATACATATGTTGAATCGCATCATGATCAACATAAATGTGGTTAGAAGTCATAGAATCTTGATTCGACTAAAATAAATAAATAAATATTTAAAAAGTAAAAAAAAGAGGGAGGGGGGATGAGAAGTACCTGAAATTGAAGATGATGAAAAAGGAAAACTCATGAATTTGTGAACAGTTTAACCAAATGAAATAGTAGAAAAAAACTTATTTACAAGCAGATGTTAAAAATAGTAGAAAAGACTCAATTTATTATTAGATGTTAGGAGTAATAAAAAAGACCGAATTAATATGAAATATATAAAAAAAAAATTAAAGGAAAAAGATCAAGACAATGAACAATTTATAGGTTGAATGTGTAACCGGAAGAGAGAAGGCATACCTTAGTGAAGATTTTTTTTAGAATAAAACTGATAGTACTGATTCTTCTTTAATAAGAGATTCAGCATATCACATTCATTATTTGCAAAATAGCCGATATGCTCCACAAAATAAGTTTTTTTATGTCTAACAATTTATTTGACAAAGAACTAAACGTCTATTAAGAAGTCAGATGGTGAAGTGAACAGTCAATTATTACTATGGATAATTAATATACCTTCATTTAATAATTTTAATAACTAATTTATATGCATTAATAAACCAAACATCAGGTGAATTTGGATTGGATTTTAAAAATGAATATCACAAATTTCTAAAGGCAATTAGGTTATGTATTCTATGTGTATATCCATATTAGTAATGGAAGAGGCTTGCTAATAATTAGGATGAGAGTAACGTAAAATTATTTTCATAACTAAAGAATGTACGATGGATAATGTTTGCAATAATAATTAGTAATAACTAAAGGGACTTAAAATGTCATAACTAAGAAATTAAAATGCAGCTTAAATTTACTATTTAGTAATAATATAATATATATTTATGGTATTATTGTGGTAATTCAACTTTATTGGGTTATTTTGGTATTTGAACTTTCAACTTTTTTTGTTCCCATTTTTAATAGTATATGATATATTGGCACGACCCAAACTAGGGCCTAGCCGTGACAGGATGATTAGAATCCCGAAGGACCCCAACCAAGTCTCTTAGCATATCATTCATGATGAGAATACATAATGTAAATGAAGTAAATAATAAAGATCAAATATACGAAAACAACATCTTCATAAAAGAATAAGTCTCGAAATGAGAAAGCGACAACATAGACTCTTACTATCTAATATGCCTCTACTAACTAGATTGGGGGTGTAAGATAAGCTACTAGCTCACCCATGATAACATAACATAATGACGTAGTCAAATGACAACATGAAAGTAACATTTCGCATCCTCGGAACATGAGGAATCAATACCAAAATACAACTATAACAAGCTCTAGCCACAAACGAGAGGATGAGCTTGATCGTCGGATCCTACATTATGATATAATGCAGACAAAAAGTATGCATTAGTACATGGAATACACTAAGTATGTGAGAAGGTGCATGAACAATAAACATAGGAAATAATGAATATGAATCATGGGATGCAAGACCAATATCTTTAAAACATGAATAAAGTCATGAAAATAGTTAAAATATTTATGCATTGGTCAATACATTAAAAGATCTCATAATCATCATATGAACTCATAACTTTATTTTAATCAGTGTGGGATAGAACCTTTAACTGACATATAAGGCCATGTGAGCTAATACATGGAATTCGATGACTCCACATCCAGAAGGGGGAGGCTATCTTGCCAGGGCATACTCCATTAATGAACTCTTTTGACTTTTCTATGTGAATCCACTAACTTTGCCAGATTTGCATCTTTGAACCTACTCGGTCAACGTAATTTGGGACTAACGGTTGCTATTAGAATTCCTTTGGATAGCTAAAATAGCATACCGAACCAAACCTCATCTTGAAGCCCTCTCGATGCTTACTCATTATCCCAACGGAACATTCATGAAAACATAGTAATTAACATCATTAGAAAGGATAATAATAGATATCAATCCATCTTTATAAAGATAACATAAGAGCAGCTCATCTATCATCATCATAGTAGAATAATAAGAATAGGTCATTAACTTGATTGATTCATGTAATGTGGGTGTAGGCCTTTCATCATTACGAATCCTTTTTCATGAAACATCTTTAGGGTCTTAAGTCACCCTATCATTAGCTTGCTTGAAATAGCATAGAATCATCATTCAAAACCTTTCATAATTCGTTCATAAACCTTGAAGATCATTCGTAAAGCTTTCATTGATTATAACTTGAAAATCATAATCATAATTCATAATCATACTTGGAAACTAGCATATAGCATGAATTATTAAAATTTATCTTAAAATCACATAATATGATATGAATTATTCCTAAGTAGGTTAATAGCATTGAAATATATCAGAATTAAGAAGACCCAATTCAAATCATGAAATTAGGGATTTTTATTGAAGAAATCATAAAGAAATTGGTGAGAAAACATGGGATTCCATGGGTGAAAGGTACCTATAGATGAAGTCCCACGTACCTTGACCTTTAGAAGTCCTAGATTAAAGTGAATTGAAGCTTGACCTTGAAGAAATCCTTTGAATTTGCTTGATGAAGAAGATGATTCTTGAGAGGGAATTTTGAAGAGATGATTTTTTGATTTTGGAATTATGGTGAGAATGGGAGAGTTAAAGGTACTTAGGTTAGTGAATAGGTGAGAATCTAGTCCTAAAAATTATCCACATTCATTAATGAAATATAGGGAAAGACCAAAATACCTTTCATTTAAAAATGGGACTGGCACATGGACAAGACCTCACCACAGACCATGATGAGCAATACATTACGTGGTCACCATTGTGGTGAGGGACTTGAGTTATGAACAAGTGTCTTGAAAGGGGTGTCCTCCACGAGACACACCACGGTCTTCTATGGTCAATACAACCCTTGGTGGTCATTCGTGGTATTGGACTTAAACTTGAGAAACTTGCGGCTTGCAGGAGGTTTGGAGGACTTCCTCCACATAGACCTTCATGGTCCGTGGAGGGAAATACGGTCCTTTATGAGAGGTCGTGTTGAAGGTCCTGTCAGATGCCTGTAGGTGGTATCACCACAGAGGCAACCACGGCTCATGGTGCCCCTTCGTGTTCACCACATGAGAACTCAGGGTTGTAGGCTTGGACCACAGTTGGACTTCATGCCCTGTGGTCCTCTTCACTATCCATATAGGGCCTCGTGAAGGCCACCTGGTGCCAAAAAGATGAGTTTTTTGGAAAATCATCTTTTTATTCTCGTTTTATGACTTTTCAACTTCCGGGTCTAACAATATATCCCCTTTGATAACATCCATCCTCGAATGGGATCAAACTAGAAACAATGGAATAGGAAAGGAATATAGCAGCCCAACATGAATACAAAACATCTCGGAAATGCATAAAACATCGATCTCAAGATAAAATATGACTTTAAAACTCATTTCATGAACATGAACGCATATTAAACATTGAGAATAATTAAAACACATGATTTGGGTTGATTGGATCATGAAGGAGATAAATACCTCTACTAGGTACGAAAGGAAAGAGATGAGGACATTGGGACATCATTTCGGCTTCGGCTTCCCATATAGCATCCTCAACCTCTTGGTTCTCCATAACACTTTAGCTGAAGTTATTTCTTATTTCTCAACTTTCTAACTTGTTGGTCCAAGATCTCCACCAGAACCTCCTCATATGAAAGACTCTCCCTCACATCAATCCTTTATAATGGAATAATAGAGGTAGGATCACCAAAAAATATCCTCAGCGAAGACACATGAAACACCAAATGAACCAATGCCAAATCTGAGGGTAGTCACCTTACTAGTACGCCTTCAAATATTATATGGGCCAATAGTGGGGACAGAGCTTCCCTGTCTTACCAAAAGGAACAACCTTCACGAGTGAAATTTTCAAGTAAACCCAATCATTAACCTCAAATTCAGTCTCTCTTCTCCTAACTAAACCCAATCATTAACCTCAAATTCAATTTCTCTTCTCCTCACATCTGAATAGGACTTTTGTCGGCTTTAGGCTATTTTCAATCTTTCTATAATAAGTCTAACCTTCTCTATATCCTCAAAAACCAACTATAGTCCTATCAAAGCAACCTCACAAACCTCAAACCAACCGATAGGGGATCTACACCTCCTACCATACAAAGCCTCAAAAGGAGTTATCTCAATGCTAGAGTGATAACTATTATTATACGCAAACTCTATCAATGGCAAATGATCATCCCGATTTCCTTTAAAATCAATGACACATGCTCTCAACTTGTTCATATTCAAGGCTTCCCACTTCCAAGTAGGAATCTAAATGTCTTAAGTCAAACCTCTTGATGTTTTATGCTCAACTTTCACTTGTTGAAAGTTTGGACACATAGCCACAAAGTTCGCAATATCTCTTTTCATGTTATCCCACCATTACACTTCCCTCAAATCTCCATACATCTCTATGGAACCTGGATAAATAGAATACCGCAAACTATGAGCCTCGGACAATATCATAACTCTCAAGCCATTAATAATGGGAACACATAATCAGCCTTAGTATCACAAAACACCATCTCCCCCTTAGGAGAAAGCCTCAATGGATTTTTTGGCAACCGCCTTCTTCAATTCAACCAAAGTAGGATGAATGTCTTATTTTTCCTTAACATCCTCCACAAGAGATTATTTGGAACCATTTTGAACAATCACACCACCAACCTCGAGATTGATGTAACGCCAAAATACATATTTTTAATTATTAATTGCATCACATTTAGTATTTTTATTTTTCCCTTTTAGGCATAACTTTTATGGATTATACTAAATTGTGTATTTATTTGTAGGATTATTCTGACGTGAAAATAAAAAAGTTTGGAGCTAGAACAAATAAAAAATAAAATATTATAGAAGGAAAATCAAGTAGACAGATTAATGGGTTAAATTAAATATTATATTATATTTATATAATATTCAAATATTTGCAGATATTTGACAAAATAAAATTGCAATTTGTTAACCACTGCCACATGGCAGTACCAAAATGTAACTCAAAAATTTAAGCCAGCTCACAAATCTGCAAAATAAATCCAATTGGGTTTTGGCTTCCAACTTAGTTTTGGACTTGGTTATTTTATTTGAGATTTTCTACATTTATAAATAGTTCATAAAAATAATTCTTAGAAAACTAACACACAACTCATACATAACTTCTAACCTAGGACTTAGATATTTATAGCTTGAGAATTTTGGAAGAGCCGTCGTGAAGGACGAAAAATTGGTTTATTCTCTTCTATTCTATTTTTGTTAAATTTTCTTAAATAATTCAAGATTTTGAATTTATTCTATTCAATTTGTAAGTTCATAATTAAGATTTTCTCTATAATTTCTAAATTGTGATTTTCAAATTATAAGTAGCTAAATTGCATAATTAGGTTTTTGGGAACAATGATGAATTATCGAAGTAAGTTAATGTAAAGAGTGATTCTTGAATGATTTTTATGCATGTATTGTTTTTCCTTTTTCTTTGATTGGTTTTTAATGGTTGCAAACGTTAGAACTCACCTTATTCTTACGTGTTGGATCAAGGAGGTAACGAATGGGAAAGGGATTAAACAACGAGATTTGGGACTAATCATCCTCAACTAATTAGCTTGAACGGATCAGGGGATAGCTAAATCTGGGGTCATTGGTAAAGATTAGTAAAGCATACACTCGTACATGGATCAAGTTGCGTAGTAAATTTCACTTATTTTTCGGATCGGGGTCTTAGGTGAACTTAACTTACCGAGCTTGCATGTTAAGAACTAAAATCAATTACTAATACAATATTCTCGCTAAGTTATGAAATAATGGTAACACATTCCTAGTTAATCCTAATAATTTAAATATAAATAAATATTTAGTCCAAACTATTGTTGTTCTTTATATTTTTTTTCAATTTAAATCCTTCCTTTTTAAATAACGACTATCAAGTTAAAATTTGCTATTGACAATATTCTTCCATAATCTCTGTGGGATCGACCCCTACTCATAGTTGGGTAAATATATTGCAAACGACCGTTTATATTTCTTTTCGAGAAGTATATTTGGATGTTATCAAAAATGGCGCCATTGTTGGGAAATACGGCTTAGAAATTGTATTTAGTATTTGTTTTAATTTGTAATCCTTATTTTTTAGTTTATTGTTTTTAGTATTATTTTTGCATTATTATTATTATTATTATTATTATTATTATTATTATTATTATTATTATTATTATTATTATTATTATTATTACTATTCTTGAGATGTCATTCGAAAAAGTATGCAGTGATAAGTGTTCTTATAATTCTTGTACTTTTGATATTATGCATACTTACAGGTTAGATTTTTTTGAACAAGATAATCTACATTGGAACATGAAAGATTTGTTGATACTCTTCTATAAAATAATAACTAAGCTCATGTATGTGGATAATATGTTTGTCTGGGATATTTACAAATTAAATGTTGAGTTGAATGCAAAGATTGATGCATTTGACACCCAACAAATTAGTGAAGAAGAAAAGATGCTTATAGGCCAATTTGAGGAGCTAAAATTGGAGGGTCAATTAGTTGATCATACTTTTATTGATGTTGCCAATGTTGAGAAGAGTACATTAGAGTTATGTAATGAAGTAGATAATATTATTTTTAAAAACTATAATATGTGTAAATATGAGGATGTCAATAGCAATGCAATTCATGAATTATGGCGTAGTGAACCTCATTCTAATCATTTTCCACATTATTTTTAGATGATGGAATATTAATCGATCCATCTGAGCATGTGGAAGAGTTTATGAGGAGGAACAATGTACCTATATTCTTGAATTTATTATTTCAAAATTGAAAAATTATATTCCTCATTTAAGGGCCAAGAATTGCAACAAACAATTTCTATTGCTTAGTTCCTTTATTTTTGTACCACCACCTCTTGAAAGAGATAGAAACATTGATGTAAAGTTGAGGGTGCAATTCATATCCTCAAAGTGGAAGGAAAAATAGTAATATTGATGGTGTCCTGTTGCGACGTTAAGTCAGGCGCTTCATGGGATGCAACACTTATGGAAACTTTATTAAGTTTGAGTAGTCAAGTGACCAACATTGTGCCGTGACATTAAATCAAGCACTTATTGGGAGGCAACCCAATTTGTAGCGTAGATTCTTAATTTTATTTTTATAGTATCACTTTTTTGTGTTGTTTTTGTTTTGCAGATTTAGGAAAAGTCTGAGTACCCAAATTTGGAGTTAAGGAATACGTGTTGAGTTTAAGTGTGGGGTGCGTGCGACCCTTGATTAAAATTGAAAAAACATTTTGCTATCTAGGCCCTAAAGGATCTCAGGGGGTATTTCTTACCCTTCTGCTTCAT
Organism: Solanum dulcamara; assembly: GCF_947179165.1. Classification (NCBI taxonomy): domain Eukaryota; kingdom Viridiplantae; phylum Streptophyta; class Magnoliopsida; order Solanales; family Solanaceae; genus Solanum; species Solanum dulcamara. The sequence goes on from NC_077241.1 coordinate 48,670,177, forward strand.
CTATTTTCTATAAATTGCTTTGGGATGAAAGCATGATTTTAAGTGTGGGGTGGAATATCTTCCAATATTTTAAGGGTGAAGTATGCTATAGTATTTTATTTATTTACTTATTTATTTGTAATTTTTTTTTTAAAAAAAAAGACCAAAAATACAAAAATACAAAAATACAAAAAGATTTTTCTTTTATTATTTTGATTAAAATAGTCTTTTTTATGATTCTTAGATTTGTTTAGAGCATACTTTGTCCACACCTTAATTTTTCTTTTCGGTTCTTTTCCGAGGGGGATACCTTTGAACCGAGTATCTTTTACTTTTTTTAGATTAGGTTTTCCTTTTCCTTATTTATTTATTTTTTGTAAGAGAAAAGAAAAGACGTTTTTGATTTGATACTTGCTATTTAGGTCTAATTTTGAGTGTACCTTCTTGTGAATGCTTGAGTACTCATTAAATTATAGTCTATTTGACACCTACACTCATTCTTGTGACTCTGTAAATAAGTTATTTTATTTTATTATTTGTAATGACCCTATCTATCTTAAAAGTAAAATTGATTCATCTTGATTGAGAATTGTACCATGTGTGGTGAGGTTGTTTGCATATATTCCGTGTGTTGCATCTTAGTCTAGAACTTGCCCTGTATGTTGAAGAGAAAAAAAGTATTACTCGGTTTAGAAGATGATAATAGGCTTTATTTGATTTGTTTTGTAAATTTTAGCCTTTTTCAGATATTATATCACTAGTTGGCCCGTTTAAGCTTGTAACCTTTTATTGGTAGCTATAATTATGCCTTGACTCTTTTATTGAATCCCTAATTTTTGCACCTTGCTTCTTTGAGCACTATAGCATTGGATTATTATAATTATTAAATTTGAAGAAAAGGGATGATTGAGTGCAAAAAGGTAATCTATGGTAGCTGCAAAGTGATTACAAAAGCCCTCTTGGAAAGAATGTGACATGGAAAAAAAGGAGAAAAAAATTAGTTGAAAATAAATAAATAATAATAATGATTGAAGGATTCTTGATAAGATGAAATTACTAGTAAAATAATTATTGAACAAAGGGCTGAAAATAAAGAGGAGAAAATAATGGGTGATGAAGTATTTAAAATGCAAAGTGCTTAGGGAAGTATAAGTCACTATTCTATAGTTTTCCTACCCATCCCCTAACTTACATTACAACCCGTTAAAAGTCCGATTTTATTCTAGTCAAGCATGCTTAATTAGTGGAGATGTACATAATGGGCAAGCCTATGGTTCTTTGTGTATCATGTGAATTCATTTGTGAGTGTGAGGGTTCTTCTTTGATGATAAGTCCTTAATTTATATTCAATTCTCAAATTGAGTGTGTGGACTATTTGTTCTTGTGAGGGCACTTGTTTCATGATAGATAGGTGATTTTATTAGCTTTCTTTGATGGAGTAAGTGAATAAACTTAAATTTGATGAGTTAAAGTCCTTCCTTGAGGTTAGGAGGTTAGATGTTTGTTGTTTATGTGTACATCTTGCATAATGATCGGGAATTGTACATGATGTTTTGAAATTTGTGTATGGCCTAATTGTTTGTACCAGCCAAAGTGACGGCTTTCCTAGTTTGATTTTTTTAGATGAGCTTTAATGTTTGCTCGAGGACGAGCAAAAGTTTAAGTGTGGGTGTGGTGATGTGACGCCAAAATACACATTTTTAATCATTCATTGCATCATATTTAGTATATTTATTTATCCTTTTTGAGAATAAATTTTATGGAATGTATTAAACTGTATATTTTATTTGTAGAATTAATCAGACACAATAATAAAGAAATTTAGAGCTAGAACAAATTAAAAATAAAACATTATAGACGAAAAATCAAGCAGACAGCTTAATGGATTAAATTAAATATTATATTATATTTATATAATATTCAAGTCTTTGCAGATTTTTGACAAAATCAAATAGCAATTTGTTAACCAATGCCACATGGCAGTACCAGAATGCAACTCAAAAATTGAAGGTGGTGCACAAATGTGCAAAATAAATCCAATTGGGTTTTGACTTCTCTCTTAGTTTTGGACTTGGTAATTTTATTTGAGGTTTTCTACATATATAAATAGCCCATAAAAATAATTTTTAGACAACTAACACACAACTCATACATAAATTTTAACCTAGGACTTAGATATTTATAGCTTGGGAATTTTGGAAAAACCGTCGTGAAGGCCGAAAAATTAGTTTATTCTCTTCTTCTCTATCTTTGTTAAAAAAATCAATAATTCAAGATTTTGAATTTATTCTATTCAATTTATAATTTCATAATCAAGATTTTGTCTATAATTTCTAAATTGTGATTTTCAAATTAGAAGTAGCTAAATTACATAATTAGGTTTGTGGGAACCACGATGAAGTATCAAAGTAAGTTAATCTAAAAAGTGATTCTTGAATGGTTATTATGTATGTATTGTTTTTCTTTTCGCTTTGATTGGTTTTTTAACAGTTGCAAACGTTAGAACTCGCCTTATTCTTACTTGTCGGATTAAGGAGTTAACGAATGGGAAAAAAGATTAAACAACGAGATTTGGGGCTAATCTTCCTCATCTAATTAGCTTAAACGGATCAAGAAATAGTCAAATTTTGGATCATTGGTAGAGATTAGTAAAGCATACACTCGTAGAGGAATTAAGTTGCGTAGTAATATTCACTTATTTGCTGGATCAAGGACTTAGGTGAACTTAACTTACCGATCTTGCATGCTAAAAAATAAAATCAATTACTAATATAATATTCTTGCTGAGTTATGCAATCATGGGAAACATATTCCAAGTTACTCCTAATAATCTAAATATAAATAATTATTTAGTCCAAGCTATTGTTGTTCCTTTTATTTTTGTTTCAATTTAAATCCTTCCTTTTTAAATAACGACTATCAAGTTAAATTTTGCTATTGACAATATTCTTCCATATTCTCTATGGAATCGACCCCGACTCATAGTTGGGTAAATATATTGCAATAGACCGTTTATATTTCTTTTCGAGAAGCATAGGACGTTATCAAGGATCAACCAATCGAACACCCAAACAGGCTAATCTATGAACATCTCGAACTAACTCTTTCTTCTCATCCTCAATATGGACAACGTTATTCATTGTCAATCTACTAAGAGTGTCGACAACCATATTTGCCTTTCCTGGATGGTATAGCACGCTCATATCATAATTCTTCAACAATTCAAGCCATCTCCTTTGTCGAAGCTTCAAGTACTTTTAAGTGAACACATATTGCAAAGTCTTGTGATTGGTGAAAACATCCACATGGATACCACATAAGTAGTGTTTCCACAACTTCAAAGTAAATACTACCACTGCTAACTCCAAGTCATGGGTTGGGTAGTTCTTCTCATGCACCTTGAATTGCCTAGAAGCATAGGCTATCACCTTACCATTTTTCATTAGAACACAACCAAGACCAACTCGTGAAGCATGGAAATATACATCAAACCCATTGAAACCTTTTGGCAAGGTCAACACCGGAGCAGAGGTAAGACTATCTTTCAACTCTTGGAAGCTTTTCTTACATACCTCGGACCATTGGAACTTCACCTTCTTTTGAATCAAAGTAGTCACGGATGATGCAATGGAAGAGAAACTCACAAACCGTCTATAATAATTAGCTAAGCCCAAGAAACACTGAATATCAAAAGGAGACAACGATCTAGGCCAATTGTTAATTGCCTTGGTCTTCTTTGGATCAACCATAATTCTTTCATCCAAGACGATATGACCAAGAAAGGAAACTGACCTTAACCAAAATTTGAATTTACTAAACTTTGCAAAAAACCGAATGTCCTTGAAAATTTGCAACACAATCCTCAAATGATTGGCATGCTCTTCCTCACTTTGAGAATAGATCAAACTATCAAAATGAACACAATAACGAACATATCTAAGTACTGCTTGAATATCCAGTTCATCAAATCCATAAAAATAGCAGGGGCATTCATTAGTCCAAAAGACCTAACCAAGAATTCAAAGTGACCAAACCGAGTTCTATAAGCTATCTTCGGAATGTTACATTCCCTTACTCAGAGTTGATGATAACTCGATCGAAGAACAATCTTTTGGCTCGCTCCTTGAAGTTGATTGAACAAGTCATCAATCCTTGGAATGAGATAATTATTTTTAATTGTGACCTACTTCAATTACTGGTAGTCAATACACATACGGAGAGAACCATCCTTCATTCTGACAAAGAGCACCAGAGCACCCCATAGAGATATACTAGGACTAATGAAACCCATATCCAACAAATCTCTCAATAGATCCTTTAACTCTTTCAATTCTATCGTTGGCTTTCGGTAAGGAGGAATAGAGATTGGTTGAGTATCGGGGAGGAGAGAGATACCAAAGTCTATTTCCCTTCCAAGAGGAATACCTCAGAGATCATCGGGGAAAACTTCTGAAAACTCATTAACAATTAGAACTTACTCAAGAGTAGGAGTCTCGAAATTAGTATCCCTAACCCGAACTAGATGATAAATGCAACCTTTGAAAATTATTTTCTGAGCTTTAAGGTATGAGATGAATTAACCTTTAAACACGAAATTGGTACCCTTCCATTCTAGGATTGGCTCAGTAGAAAACTGAAACTTAACCACACAGTTTCTACAACATATTGAAGCATAACATGCATGAAGCCAATCCATAATGATAATAACATCGAAATCGGTCATATTAAGATCTAAAAGATAGAGTGAGGTGATTTTATGAAAAACTGAAATTGGGCAATTTCTATAAACTCTCTTACCCACAACTGAATCACCAACATGAGTATAGACCGAAAAAGGCTCTAGCAAGTAGTAGCACCTGCACTTGACAATGCATAAACATCAAATTCAAAGAGTTTCAACATACCAGTCACAATACTAGGGGAATCCTCTAACATCTGATGAATCTGAGGGACATAAAAAATTTGGCACAGACCACCACTAAAAGTAGTAGCACGCTAATCCAGACAATCGGTAGACAAAGTCTGGGCCTAGGGTCTAGCCCCAATCTACACTCTTTTGCATGATTACTCGGCTTTCTACACTTGTTGCAAACATCTAATCCCGCTAAGCACTCTCTCCTATGGATTTTCCCACACTTCTTACATAGAGGGATAACTTGACTATCTGGAGCTCCTCCTTGTGCCTTAGGATTAGATACCTTGTCCTTCTCAAATTTTAGAGCCAGAGTGTTTGAAGAACCTTTCACTTAAAACTTTTGGCCTTGTCAGAAATAACCACTTCCACTGCTAGATTTTGATTAAGAAAACCCACCTTCATACCGAGCCCTCTTAGACTCCCTTACTTTCCTCTCCTTAATATTCTCCCCTTCAATTTGCTAATTATAAGTCATGAGCCTATGAATATCCATTCCTTAATGAGCATATAAGTTCAGCATTCTTTCACCACCAAGTCCTACACATCCAAAATAAACACTCATTCGGGTATGAGATTCGGATACCAAAGAAGGAGAATACTTGGACAAATTTGTGAAATTTATGGCTTATTTCCTCAAACTCATGTTTCGTTGCTTGAGGTTGATAAACTCCAACACCTTTTCCTCCATTAACTCAACTGGGAAGAAGTGGTCAATTAATGCAACTTTGAAAATATTTCCAACCTACGGGACCCTCTTCAACCCTTTCAGCTTTTTATTAGTTATACCATACTTGAGCGATACCTTTGAGTTGGTAGGCCTCGAAATCCGCCTTCTCCTATGAAGACACTCCCCTAATATAAACAATTTTATTCAATTTTATACAAAGTCTTGGAGATCCTCATAAAACTTTGACCCATGAAATTTGGGAGGGTTCATCCACATAAAGTCTCTAACCCTTGAAGTTGGTGTAGACACATTTGGAGGAGCAACTATTCCTCAGTTCACTTGAGTAGTCACAACTTGGGCTAGCATTTGAAAAGCAGCTTAGAACTCTACATTAGACACTTGTTCATTCAATGGGTAATTTGGAGCTCTTTGATCCTCTTCAACATTTCTACGAATGGGATCTCTTTGTGGAAGCATGATTCTGTAATTGGAAAGAGAAAGCATTAGAGGAGCAAACCTTAGATTTCAACTTTATAGCACGATGAGATGATGACAGAAGTGAAGTGTTTCCTAAAATGCATCACAACCTTCTATTCGTAGATGTGGAATACTTTACACCGATAAATAAGACTCTAATTAACACGACATGTTAGACGCCCTAGGACACTTGAACTTTGTGCTTTGATGCAAAGTTTATCACAACCCAAACTTGGTCCTAGCCATGACATGGCAATTATATTCCCTAAGAACCCCAACCAAGCCTCCTAGCATATAATTCATGAGCATACATAAGGTAAATAAAGTAAATTAGCAAGATAAAGATACGAAAGAAACATCTCCACAAAAGCATAAGTCTCAAAATGAGAAAGGGACAACATAGACTCTTACTATCTAACATTCCTCTACTAACTAGATGGGAGACGTAAGACAAGCTCCTAGCTCACCCATTAAAAAATCAAAGTAATAATGTAGTCAAATGACAATATTAAAGTAAAATGTCACGTATGCGGAACATGAGGACTCACTACCAAAGTACAACTATAACAAGCTCTAGCCACAAATAGGAGGATGAGCAAGATCGTCGGACCCTATATTATGATACAATATAGGTAAAAAGTATGTGTTAGTACATGGAATGCACTAAGTCTATAAGAAGGTGCACGAACAATAAATATAGGACATAATCAATATGAATCATGGGATGCAAGACCAATATTTTTAAAACATGAAAACAATTAAAACATTTATATCATTGGTCAATTAATCAAACTATCTCATAATCATCATAAGAACTCATAACTTTACTTTAACTGGTATGAAATAGGATATTTAACCAACATATAAGACCATGTGAGCTAATACATGGAATCCTATAACTCTCACATTGAGACGGGGAGGCTACCTTGCCAAGGCATACTCTATTAATAAACTCTTTAACTTTGCTATGTAGATCCACTAGCTTCGCCATATTAGCATCTTTGAACCTACACGGGCAACGTAGTTTGGGACTAAAGGTTGCTACTAGAATTCCCTTGGGTAGCTACAATGGCATACCAGACTGAACCCCAACTTAAAGTCCTCTCAGTGCTTACTCATTATCCCAACGGAACTTTCATGCATAGTCGTTAACATCATTAGGAAGGATAATAATAGATATCAATCTATATTTATAAAGATAATATAAGAATAGCTCATCTATCATCATCATAGTAGAATCATAAAAATAGCTCATTAACTTGATAGATTCATGTAATATGGGTGTGCATGTTCCATAATTACGAATCCTTTTTTCATGAAATATCTTTAAGGTCTTAAGTCACCCTATTATTAGCTTACTTGAAAACCTTTCAAAAATCATTCATAAACCTTGAAGATAATTCGTAAAGATTTCATTGATTATAACTTGAAAATCATACTCATAATTCATAATCATACTTGGAAACTCACATATAGCATGAATACTTGAAATTCGTCTTAAAATAATAAAATATGATGTGAATTATGCATAAGTAGGCTAACAACATTGAAATATTATATATATATATATAAAGAGAATCGTCAATCCAGTGACGTGGCGTCACACAAAGGCAGGATTCTTATTTTCCCCTTATTTTTACATTTATGCCCTTTATTCATTAAAAGAAAGGTCGTATTCAGTCCTCAGCACCCTTTGGTCTCTCTATATTATTTATTTCTTTCCTTGCTCTTGATTTGTATTGTTTCTCCCCAATCTATTCTTTGTTTTCTTCAAGATTGTATAATTCTTAATTGTCTATGCTAATATATACTTTCTTCCCTCATTGCAATCTTCGTCCTTTAGGGATTTTGCATTTTTTTCCAGTTCGTCTTGATTCAATAGATTATTGTTACCTGTGTAGAAAATGATCATAAGTGATTACCAAGTTTATTCTAAGCGGAAAAATCAAATATGTAGGATATGCTTATTTTGACACCCATGATGTGTTTGAAAAAATGCCCTCTAGATACACATTGCCAACAACTTTTGAAAATGGCTTCAAAATCCACTCAATAGGTATTCTCTCGGACATTATTCTCTGACTTTCCCTTTTAAATCAAATTTTGGCCTTCAGTAAGGTAATCGAGATTTAGATGGATAATTCATTAAGACCCTTCAAGTTCAGTTACTGAATGTGTTTCTTCAATAAATATTTTCATAATAATTTGACACCTTAATTAAATTATATAGCTATTATAAAAACTTATGGTGTTGATCACCCTCTGAAGTTTGAAAAGAGACCTGAAAGGGGCAACTTGACTGACCCGGCTAAAATCTCTGGTGAGATTTATCATAGGACTCCCGGGGTCTAAACCATGCTCACTCTGACCATCATCCTATCTATCTCTCTTGCCGCTACCCCCTTGAGCCTCACGATGGAGCTGCTCAAGTGTGCGGACATGGTCTACCACCTACAGAAATAAGCGGTCCACTGATACTAAGGATTGAGTTTTAATCCGCAACTAAATATTAATCCTCTGAAGAAGCACCATACTCTCTCCTCCTCTGTAGTTAAGATCATGCTGGCATGTCAGGAGAGATCATGGAATTGGGCCTTATACTCCGATACGGTCATGGAGCCCTGCTCTAATTGGGAAAACTGATCTCAAAGTTGATCTTTGACGCTCCAGGGGATAAATCAGGCTAAGAATGCCTCTAAAAATGCAAACCACATCACCGGTGGAGATCTAGTGGGCCTAGTCTCTAAATAGGTACACCACTATTATCGGGTGAGACCATCTAGATGATAAGCATTGAATTTAGCTCCTCTCGACTCCACTAAAACTAAGGTGTGCAGCCGCTCTTAACAAGTGAGTAGAAACTCACGGGTATCCTTACCTATAACCCTAGAAAACCTCTGTGATGATAGCTTAAGGAACACCCCGAGCATCTTCTTCCCTCGAGGTTGCATGAAGCCCTCAAAATAATCCAGCTGAGTTGTGGGTGTCGGTGGCTTCTGAATAATAGGTACCTCTGGTGTAGGTTGGTCCTGCGGCATTGGAGTGACAGGAGCTAGGGCCTTCTATATACCCCCAATAGCAGACAAAATCTGGGTGAATATCACCTATAAATCTGGAATTATAATTGGCTAGGGCGGTGGAAGGGATTGTCTCAGTCCCACCAGCTGCTGATATACTAGACCTACGAGTGGCTCCACATCCGGCTCCAAAGTCTGCTCTTAGTCCTGGGTTGGCACTGCATCTCCGGTATGACCTCGAGGTCAGCCTCTACCTCTAGCGCGTGTGGGAGCCATCCCGTAAAGAAGTGGATCAAGTAAGATTTCCAAAAACCACTAAGATACATATTGTATGACAAAGATACAAAAGAGACACATTCCTAAGGACATCTTGTAGCCTCTCGAAGATAAGTCACGGACGTTTTCATGCCGATCCGCAGGAATCTACTAGACCTTAGCTTTGTATAAGTGAGACCGATGAACCCGGGGCTCTGATACCAACTTTTCACGACCCAATTTTGTGGGTCATGATGACGCCAACTATGACCCACCAGTAGGTAAGCCAACCCATATCCCAGAACTGCGAATAATAGGATGTCAGGATAAAAGACCAATAATTTAATCTAAAATAGTAGAAAAAAATAATAGGAGCATACATGAACAGGAAGACACAACTAAATATACAAACAAAAAGATCCCTCCCAGAACCTGGATGTCACATGTACAGTTATGTACACGAGCTTACTCAACAACAAAGAGAAAGAACCTAGCTAAATCTGTCGGGCTTCCATAAACCCAATGGATATGCTCGTGCACCAGTATAAGGTAACCACCAGTACGGACTCCCATAATCCCGGCAAGAGCAAGAATAGCTGCAGTAAGACAAATAGAGCAAAAAGGATTCCAATAATATCACCATTTCCCAGACTTGAAACGAACCGCACGCACTCCAACTTATGAAACTGGAGCTTTTCCCTTTTGAGAGACCTCCGAATACTTCCATGCTATCAACAATAGAATCCCAATGTTAAAGGTTGTTATGACACTAAAATTATCGAATTCGTAGATGGGCCAATTTTGGAGTCAAAATTGGGAATTATGGGACGTGCTCCATATTTCACAAAATTGACTTCGCGAATAGGCTCCAACTACTACCCCAGGTCATGTTCTATAAGGGAACACAATTCACACTTTAAAATAGACCCAAACCTAACATGCATAAATGACCAACTTCAAGGCCTAAGAACTTAGAAACACAAGGGAATAAGGCAATGTTACCTCACAGGAAGCCACAACTCCTAATTTTGAACACACAATCTACACAATTTAGCCTTTTAAATCATCCAAATCTCCCAAGAATTGAAGGAGAAATCGTGTTTCAAAGTTGGAGATCAAAGCTAGAAATTTTGGACTTAACGGGCCTCAGGTGTCACAAAAGCGAACACCCACTGATCACTTAAACGACCACCTCAAAGAGGCAGGAATCGCTTTAGCGACAGGTCTGTCGCTTAAGCGACACCCGCCAAAGAGAGATGGTTTCTTTAGGCACCTCCTAGATGCTTTAGTGACTAGGAGTCACTTTAGCGATGGAACCAAACACAACTGCTGCAAAATGGAATTTGGCATATCCAAACCTTTAATGGGTGCTCGAGATTTGTTCATAACCCCGTGCGCACAAATGAGATATGCTATCCTACTAAATTAGATATTCTAGACTCAATTGCATATTCAAAATTCCCATATGGTTATTTTAATAAAAAGTGGTTCCCACTCCCAAATGCTATTTTGAGCCCATTTCTTCAACGGGCTTCGAGATTAGACCAAAAACCTCGAGAAGCGAACGAAGGGTCATTTTATACCAAACTCGATATTCCAAAACTAACTGCACTGTCAGAATTTTCATCCGAGTGCATTTTCCAAATATATTTCCAAAGTCAACTATAGGCAAAATTTTAAAGGAAAAAGTGTCAAGTGGTCATAAACTCGTACAAATTGCATCAGTACTTGTGCTGACCATGCTACTAGCCTAATTTGTCATTTCATAACTGATGGGACTGTCAAAATTCTGTTCTAAGGTTATTTTCCTAAAGTTATGACCGAAGTTAACTTTTCAAGTTATGAAAGCTTCAAAATAGGGAAACGAGCCTAAAAATCAAACGAACAAACAGGCAACCGAACAGTTAGTGCCAGCAAGTCATAAATGACTTGAGGTCTCTACAGGACCAATCTAAACGACAGAATGAATTCTTTAATTCAAAAATGATCTGGAGGGTCATTACAATTCAGACACCCACTAATCTTAGTACTATTGTTAGCGCAAAAATAGATGACTTTGGCATAAGCGACCAAGGTAGTCTACAACAAAGGTTTAATGTAATCTTTTACTCCCTTTGTTTCAATTTATTTGAGATTACAAGATTCAAAAGTCTGTTATATTTAGGGACACTCTCTAAGATCTAAAAAAAAATCTTCATATTCTTCTTTTCCCTTCTATTTTTCCTTTCCTTGATTTATTTTGGAGAAGCTCAGCAAGCAATCTTTTTTAACTATCCAAACTATTTGCAATTATAGTATCGATTAATGATAACTTTCATTTCTTACTCTCCAAATTAAATTCAGTGATTTTTTCGATTATAATCAAAGATAAATGTCATTCCTATGTGTTAATGCTGCATCGATTAGATTTAGTTCCTGAACAAAAAAAAGGGAACTAACAAAAAGAGTATCCTCACAAGTATCTCTTGAGTTATTTCTTTGAAGTGTTTGTACCTAGGTAAGTCCAAGAAGGCAAAAGTTGGAAGTATAACGTAAAGAAAGACAATTGTCGATTTGTAAAAGTTGTAGATATATTTCCTTTGGTTGTTATATCCGTTGCTGAGATTGAGATAGGTGAGAAGAAATTGTGGTTTTTTCCTTATGTATATTCTTTTTGTAGTACTTTGTTTTGTATAAGATCATTTTAATTTTTTGAGAAACTGATAGATTTTGATGTTATATACAACATTCATTTTCACTTACTCTGCAAGCTCATTACATCTATTATATATTAATATTCCTTTAAGCTTTCAGAAATGTAGATATACTTTTCTTATGATATGATTAAATTACATTGTTCTTCTCATGTGTTGAGAAGATGTACATATAATTAATGCATGTGTAATATCAAATCAAATTACCTAATATATTGCGCTAGAACATGCAATTTGTTTCATGAAGATCAGTAAGGTCAAACAGTCATTTTGAGTGTTCTTTTACCCATTTGATAATTCCATCACCAATATTAGTATAGAGTAGCTTTAAATAAAAAAAATTAATAGTAGGTACACAAGTATTGAGTCTTTTTTGAATACGTGCATGAAGTGGGATAATTTACTAGAATATCATAATTAAGAAAACTCAATGGAAATCATGAAATTAGGGCTTTTTGATTGAAGAAATCATAAAGAAATTGGAGAGAAAACTTTGGATTCCATGGGTGAAAAGTACCCAAATATAAAGTATCACATTCTTTGACCTTTAGGATTCCTAGATTGAAGAGAATTGAAGCTTGACCTTGAAGAAATCCTTCGAACTTGCTTGATGAAGAAGAAGACACTAGAGAGGGAATTTAGGAGAAATGATTTTGTAATTTCGGATTTATGATGAGAGGGGTAGAGTTAAGGGTACTTAGATTACTTAATAGGTGAGAATCTAATCCCAAAAACCATCCACATTCTTTAATGAAACATAGGAAAATACCAAAATTTCCTTCATTTAAAACTGGGACTGGCACATAGACAAGAACGCACCACAGACTGTGATGAGTAATACGGTCTGTTCTCACCATCGTGGTAAGGGAATTGAATTTTTAAAAAGGTTCTTTAAAGGGGTGCCCACTATGATAAACACCATAGTTTGTTATGGGCACTACAACCGGTGGTGGTCATCCAAAGTGTTGGACTAGAACATGAGAAATTTCGGGCTTACAGGCAGTTTGCAGGACTTACTTAACAAATACCTTCATGTTCTATGGAGAGTAATACGGTCTTTTATAGGAGGTCGTGGTGTAGGGCCTGTCAGAGGCCTATAGGAGGTGTCACCACAGGGGCCCCCATGGCTCATGGTGTGCACTATGGCTCGTTATGCCCCTTCGTGGTGACCATATCAAAACTTAGGGTTGCAGTATTGGACCACGGTAGGCCCTCATGGCCTGTTCCTCTTCATGGTTCGTATAGGGCATCGTGAAGACTACCTGGTGCCAAAACATAGAGTTTTCTAGAAAATTATCTTTTGATCCTAGTTTTACGACTTTCCAGCTTTTGAGATCTTATATATATATATATATATATATATATATATATATATATATTCAAGACCTTATATATCTTATTTTATTATTAATAGCTTTGGTATCTGATGTATGAGGTGATGGGAATATTGTTTTATATTGAATATATCTACCCCTCTTTTATTTTCTTATCTTATTTCTTGTTTTCCATATATTTCTCTTCCGTGTGATAACCCATTGATTTTGACTCTAGGATATCATTTTGTCTTACCTACTGGTGGGATGTTAGTAGGTCTCATCATGACCTAATATATTAGGTCGTGACAAGTTGGAATCAAAGCTCTAGGTTAAAAAGTATCGTTGGAATGAAAGCAAATTCTTAGTAGAGTCCTACAAATTGGTGTAGACATATTTGTATCCTATGTTCAAGAGGCTATAGGGAATTTTAAGAAAATTTCATTCTTGACTCTTTATCATGTTTCTTTGCTTTGATTAACCTATAAATGCTTCTTTGAATCCACTCTTTCATTGATGGATAGCTTGAGGTTCTTGTTAGGTGAAGACGATGAGGTTGAGGATGTTTGTCAACAGACAAAGTTAGAGGGCATCCCAAGATCTGACAGGTTAGCATCTCCTCGAGTGTTAGGAGTTTTGAGTATCTTTAAGGGTATACCATAGGCAGGTATAGTCATTGGTATGGCAAGTGGTTCTTAGACTATACTAGAGTTAGGTTAGTTTCCCCCCAGTAGGGTTTTTCATTTGTTTGTGAGTACGTGATCACATTTCTTGAGTGGGTTAGGCATACTCCCACTTTTTTCCTTACTAAGCATGATTTAGGGATTCATCAGCACATTGACATTACAACTCCATTTAGCATTGGAGCACTTGACAATAATTGGGTCTACTTTTACCTAGGTTGTTAGTCATTCGAAGATCATAAGAAAGGTACGCCTTGAGGTTTATACAGATATCTGTAAGAGACCTCGCCATCAATATAACAATGATGATATCTCACCTAGAGTTGAGCATCATCACAGAAAAGGTCACCTTCCTTATCAACCTATCAGACCTATGATGGTAGTACCTTAGGTTCTTAAAGGTTCTAAGGTAGGTTGTGTTGCCCACAATGGAAAGGGTTCAAGTTTGGATTCTTAAGGTCTACATTCTGGGTATTTAGCTCATAGGGTCTATTCTAGTCCAATCAAGTCATTTTAGCGGCCACGTTTGGTGATGCATATTTCAAGTGTGGAGAGTTAGAACACCTTGCCAGATAATGTCACAAGGACCTTATGCGATTAGCTAGGGGTGGTCCTCAAGGTGTTAGAGATGGTCTTCAGCCTAGCAGAGGTAGTTATCACAGATCATCATGCCTTTACATTGGACCTTGGGGCAGATAGGCTACTTTGATTGCAGTGATCTAAGGAACTGGTCTAGGGAGTGCCCCAGGGAATATTTGATCATCCAGACATTACTAGCATTTATGGGGATCTTAAAAATCATATAGAAAGTGTCCCCGATGTGGGACCATTGGATGATTAGTTCAGCCAGGTCAGTCTCATGGCTATATGGCACCTCTAGTCAGAGATGGTGCTTAGAGTGTGGAAGGTGTTTTTTTAGGTGTTCAGGTCGAGGGTAGACACAATCCATTCTATGCTTCTACATGTTGGCTGAGGGCCAAGACTCCAGGTATCACTCGTATATATGCAATTTCATTATCTTGTTTCTTATTACTTATGTTGTGTGGATTTAGGATTTTCATACCTGTGTGCGCTTACTTAGCTTGTTGTTCATATTTGATTGTTGTGGTAGCCTTATTTGAGATTATGTGTATGCATTTATATACTATAGATGATTTATTTTAGTAGTGGATTAAATAGGTTGTATTTTTATGATTCGGAGTAGAGGTTGAGTAAGTCCACGTACCTTTGTTCTTGGATCTTGGTTATGACCTTATAGGTGGGCTGGTTGGCTTTCCCTTTTTCCACCCTTCTTATATACTTTTGATATGATGTCGATCCTTTCTTGATAGATGGTTAGACCAGCTCTTCCTGATTTGATATTTGTTATGTTGTTTCGATCTAGTCTTCTTAGAAGATTGCCTTCGTTGCTTCCCATTTATTTGGGTTAGTAGTTGAGAATTTGGTGGTTGTTGGAGTTGTGTAAAGGGCAATAGGGCCTTCTATGGTGTTGTGGTAGTCCTAGTTGGTCGCCTCTTCTTGTCTTAATCATGTTCCCAACTCTTAAAGTTGTGAATTTATGGTTTTCTCATTTGTTCTATCTGTTTCCTCTAATCATAGCAGACTTGGTGGTTGGTGTGGTTATCTAGGAAGTAGAGATATGATCCTTTATTATGCCTTGGTATTGCCGGTGTTCCTCGATAATTATGTTTATAGCTACTAAGGTTGGGCTTGTGAGTTGGAATCAGTATGGTGGTTTTCATTAACTACTTTAGATTTTACCCTCCATTAGAAAATGGGAAGTTTCACCTTCTGGGTGGGATTAAAGTAATTCGTGGAATCATTAATTATTTACTTTTTGAGAAAGTGAGGTTTTTTTTCCTTCATGGTTAGCTTGTAGTGTTGTTGCGGGGATTTGGTTCTTTTTGGATTATTATCAGATGGTTTCCTTTGCTTATGCAATATCTACCGGCTCAGCATCCCTTGGACTAGGTGGTTAGCTCATATTTGCACTCGTGGAGTGGTTCATGGGTACCTTATGTTAGTTTTTAAAAACAAATTCCTTATTAGCATAAATTTAGTAGAGTCGGGTTCATATAATTTTAGTGTTTAAACGACAATCTTACATGATCCTCATTTTGATAGTGTGGAGCGTTCAGAGGCTGTTTAGAAGGGCAAGACTTCGGAATCATGATTTAAGAGCAAAGTAATCTTCTTTAAGGTAGGTTATGGCTTCCCTTTCTTTAGATTCAGCTTGGTAACGTGAATGTATGTTGATTAGTTGGAATTTAAGATAGGTAGCTAGTTGATCATGCTTATTTACTTAGAAACCATGTTTTAGGATTATATCGAGTTTTTTCAAGGCTTGTTGGCATTTTTTCTCCTTTTTCGACTAGCCTTACCTTGTGGCATGTATTATACTTGATTATTGCTAATGTTGAGACCATGTTTGCCTTTAGTCTGGGTGTAGACTAGTAGTTTCCTTAGAATTTCATATCTTCGAGCCGATAGGCCTTAGAATCTCTTTGACATCGCTTCAAATGTTTTAGCTCCCTATAGACTGATGTAGCAGACTTGGATCTGATATAATGAGCCTTAGTTAGGTGGTAACTCAACTCCGATAATCTTTTATCCTTTACTCTTCTTTTCTATAGCCCTAATGGTTCATGATTGATAGATCAGGCTTCATTTGACGATTTGAGGGTGGGTTCAAATAGAGCTTGGAGTATGGTATTCATTACCTTAATATGGACATTGTTCGATAGTGGTTTTATGTTGATGAATTGACATGGTATTCTCAGTAGCTTTATGTCACAAATTCAAGGTCTGATCATTGATCTATTGTCGCAGTCTGTGATTTGGGCTCTATTATCCTTTACGATGTTGATAACTATCAGCTAGATCCTATTAATTATTTTGGAGGCTGTTCGTTGTTTGAGGTCTAGGCTACGCACTTTTTAGCTATAGGATGACTCTATTGGTTACTTTAAGTGGTTATCCGCTATTTGAGGTTTGGTCTATGTTCTCTCTGTCTTTTGACTCACCGAGTTCTACTCGTTGTAGTTTAGCTATTATGTGCACTCGTCGGGCTTATGGGGGTCCGTTCATATTTTTACTGAAACTTGTACACGAGTGTACCTTTTGGGCATATGGAGGCCCATTTAGGTTTTAGTTAGCTAGTTACTTACTTAATTTCAGATCCTTATTACACTCACGTTCATTTTGATTAGACTTCCGTACTTTGACCTTTATTCTGCTTAATTTTTGCTTTACATATTACTTTTACATTTCAAGCTCTGATACCTATTCGTACCTATTGTTTTGGTACTCATACTATATTTTGCATCTATTTTGTGATGCAGGTTTGAGAACCAGTCACCATTACTGATTTCGAGCCGGTTGCAATTGGATTCAGAGACGAGGGTGAGTTTATGGCACTCTGGATCATACATGTCTCCTTCTGTATAGTTTTGGCTATTCTTTTGCTTTTGAGACAAGTCTGTATATTTTGGTCTACTTTTGAGACTTGTACTTTTTTATAGTAGATCTGTACTTGTGACTTTCAGGTTCTAGTTTTTTTTGATTTGTTTCTCTCTCTCTCTCTCTATATATATATATATATATATATATATATATATATCCCACTCTGCTTCCGCCTTATTTCTCTGTTAATTTGTTATTTCTTCTTTGTTTTTATCCTTATACCCATTATTTATTATTCCCGGTTACGAATTGGCTTACCTACTGGTGGATTTTAGTAGGTGCCATCATGATTCAATAAATCAGGTCGTGGTACAAGCATACTAAACATATTATCGATGACATCTTATAAAACACCTAATCGTAAAAAATAACATGGCATTTGTTGTTACCTTTTAATTTTATGTCAATCTCATGAACATGATAATAGAAATTATACAATCATTAAATAAACCAAGTTCACCTCTAATAAGTTAGATAAGTACATAAAAACGGATTATAATTTGCTAACCTTTCAAAAAAATCGAGCATGGAAGATGGAAGCAACAACAATAAGATGTCCAATGTAATCTGACACGGGATAACCTTTCTCCTAAAAATTTGGTGAATCCACAATCAAAAGTTCAATGCTGACATTTCCTACTCTTTTGGAAATTGTGAGTACTCCGTATAAACATTTTGCATTCATAATAAAGTCATACCTCACAATCATATATTGTAATATTCAATGTTTCTTATTACTCTTCTGATGGCAAAATTATCGATCTATACTTTTATTTTATTTTCATATATTTTAGGACTTTTTTTTACATATAATCAACATTAATTCTCCATATACTTTCTTTTTATCATACATATATTTTAGGATTCCTTAAGTTTTCACAGTTTAGACGTCTTTAATCAATATTATAAAGATAATTAGTGCGAGTGCTTTGCACTGTATACCACCTCAATTAATAAAAAATATATATAATAAATAAATTATCCTATAATATTGAGTATGCAATTTTGAAAAATTACATAAATATTACTAAGAAATATATTTGAGTTGCAAATTAAATATCAAAGAAAATAATATTACTTTTTAAAAAAATTGTAGATGAATTAATATTTAAGACTTTGAAATGAATTGCGAACTTACTAGTTTAACTTTTGATAAGTTCTCATGATCTCATCCAATATTTAGGACCAAATATAAATGTTAATTTTAACGTTAACTACTTTTAAAAAATTCAAATTTCAAGGTTTTAATATTTCACCTCAAGTCATTAAAAAACATGGCTAATAGTTGAGGACTTTAATTCAATGTTTACTCAAGTAAGCAGGTATATTAGAGTGATAAGAAAGAGCAGAGAATTTTCTCTAAAATAAATTAGGTATTTTTTAACGGGACTTGGATAGATAACTTGCCACATAATAAGTTCATTTTTTTCTAGAAGGAATCAGTGATAATTGTCCTGTTAAAATTGTTATGTCAAAAAAAAAAGTAGAGACAGTCTGGTCATTTCTATATTGTAACAATTGGAGTCAGCATCCCCAATTTCAAAGTTTGGTTTAGGAGGGATGAACAGTTCTTTTCTTTCCTCGGAGTTGGGATCTCGCTAACCTCCCTTCTGTGAAACTCCCTTTGTTGGATTGTTGGAAGTAGATGAGCCTATGTAAGCATCAGAACATGCATTCTCACGATCTACAGAGTCTTTATGTCTTGCTCCTAAAAAGAATAATCAAGCAACCTTTGTCTCTGTGCCAGGCTAGAAGATGTTTTAGATTGTTAAAAGTTAAAATCCCTAAAGAAGGCTACGAAGAAACGAAACACTCAAGACTTTTGACATATTATTTCTAAGGCTGATGCGGAAACGGAGGCTCAAAAATTAGCTCATATGCAACTACAGTACAATCCCTCTAACATTTAGCCTCAAGCTGCAGAAAAAGAATTATATTTGAAGTTCAAAAAATCCTCACACCTAGAGGTAAACAAAGCTATGTTTGGAAGTGATAAAAGTAAAACCTCAGGGCCAGATGACTTTTTAGTGGCTTTATTAGATATTCATAGGATATTGTTTCGACAAATATCATAGAGGCATTACTTGAATCTTTCCAAAATGGGAAATTCCTTAGGAAATTGAATGTTACTAACATAGCTCTCATGACAAAGGTTGATCATCTTGAATATGTCATCCAGTATAGTCCAACTGATTGTGGTAATGTCCTATATAAGTGCATTTATTATGCTAATCATGACCTGTATAGGCATATTGATTGTTGAAATATCCTACATAAGTGCAGTTTTTATGCTAATCATGCCTATTTTTCTACTCCTCAGTTCATCGTCCAAGTGAATGGGGAAGGCCGTGGTTACTTTGATGGCACGAGAGGACTTAGACAAGGAGATCATTCTTCTCCTCTACTATTTGTCCTAGTGATGCATGCTTCTCCTTTATGGTTTGTCCTAGTGATGCAATATGTATCTAGAGTTATGAAGTGCATTAGCACCCTGCCTAATTTCAAGTTTCCTCCAATGTGTAGGTCATTTCATCTAACTAATGGCTTGATGGTATTCTGCAAAAGGGATAAGAACTTAATAAAAAGGGTTAGTAAGGTTGTAAATCACTTTAATAGTAATATAGGTATCATTGCTAACATGGAGGAATCCAAAATATTCATAGTCGGGGTCATAAAATTGGATTAAATTGGTACCAATAGCTAGTGGATAAGATAAAAAAGAGGATTAAATCTACCTATTCAAAGCGTTGTCCTATGTAGAGAGGTTACAGGTTTCTAAATACAATGCTATTTTTCCATTCACAGCTTTCGGGGTGCAATTTTTGTCCTACCCAAAAGTATACTAAAGGAAATAGACAATAGATGCAAGAAATATCTTTGGGGGTTGTTGTAACACCCTAAAGTATCCTAGCTCAGACCCTCTTATAAAAGTTTAGAAGAAACTAAGCAAAATTCTTCAATCTTTGATCCACAACCAAGAACCTACGGATCATAGATGGAGCTACGGGTCGTAGGTGAAGTTCGTAGATCACTCCCATACTGAGACATATTTATGTTTCCTTTGAATCTTCCTACGAGTGTCTTCTAAGACCTATAATAGACCCTACAAACTACAGGTGATGCTCATAAAGGAGATTAAGAGACTCAAAAACTTTAGTGTGTAGGACAACCCAAGTCTACGATTCGTGTCAGGGTCTGCAAACTATACAAGGGTCAGTAGAATAAACCTGAATACCCCCCCTTAGTACTATTCTACAAACCATTTTGTACCACCCATAGATGGACCTACGACCCATAGTAAGGATCCATAGACCTAACGCTTGAAACCAATAGATTCTAGTAGCTCAAGCTACTTTCTCATAAGGGGCTCCTACGGCCAATAAGAGGTCTTAAGGTTCGTAGGTGGCATCTATAGATGGCCCTGTCAACTTTAATTAGGTTTTTTTCATATTTTCCCACCCTTTTTAAGATAAAACCTTGACGTTTTTGGGACTAAGTTAAGTCCCTTATTAGTACCATATGACCCTTTTTCCTCATTAAAAATTCAACGACCTTAGTTTCACATGAACCCTATTTGAGTTATTACATTGCTTACTATTATGCATTATTTTAGAGTGAAGCATATTTTCATGTTTGAGAAAAATATGAGTTTTTGATGGAATGTAAGTGTCCCTAGTGCATACATTACTTGAGTTTATGAAGCTTTACATTACTGATTTTATGCATGATTGTAACTATGTTTATATGATTTAGAGTATTATGCATACATGGTATTTTGAGAAACAGTTTGAGGGACATGAGTAGTCCAAAATGCATATTAATTTTTAAAAGAGAAAGCATACAGAGTTGAGAAGAGTTTGAGCTAATCAAAGTAAAGTCCAATGAGACTAAATGGGATGTATTTTGAGTATCTTACTCAGTTTATTATATGAGAATTATTGCATAATTTTAGTAGTATTAAGCACCGATTTGAAAAAGAGCTTAGGTAACTCAAACTCCATAAACTACGTAGCCAATGTAGGATAGGATCATACCGTTGGTTTGGGTGACTCCTCACTTCAATACCTGATATAAAATTTTATATGGATCCATGAATTAAGATTATTTCCCTTATCCAAATAAGGTAATGGACCGCTCTGGCAACGTGAGCAATATATTATATCATGACGAGGCTAATAGTGCTGGTTGTCGGTTAGAGAAACTCTCTAAAAGAGACAACATTGTTTTTATATAGGGTTGTATTTACTATATTTTATTTTGCAAGTCCTTGTCATTGTACCATAGTTGCATGCTTTACTTAAGTCGAATTACTTTCATTATTTGTTCGTGATTATTCCTTTTAGTTATTAACTATTATACACATATATTACATTCCATGTATTAACATCTTTCAATGATTCATCATTTTATGATGCCGATACAGGTGTTAGAGATCCTCAATAGGTGCATCATTGAATATCATATTTTTCCAACTTTTTGTGAGACCTCTTTGATTTTGGAGGAAATTCTTTTTAGTTTATTCATTCAGTATTATTAGTTCATTTGAAGTAGACGTGGCCTGTCCCGGTACCTATCTATAAGAATTTAGAGGCTTCATAGATAGAGTATTGAGTTTATTCAACATTTTCATAGATTATGTTTTAAACTTTACTTTTACATAATCAGAGTATTTTCAAATAGTTTTTATGAGTTATGCCTTAAGTATTTAAAATTCTTACTACCGTTATACTTTTGCATCAAGTTAAGTATTTCTCTTAGTTGTCACCCAGGACAAGGGCTCGCTGGGACCAGCAATGATTTTGGAGTGTCAGCCACACCTAGTGTGTAGAATAGGGGCATGGCAAGCTTGGTATCAGAAGCTCAGAGTTAAAAATTCCTAGGATATCTATGAAGTTGTATCTAGTAGAGTCATCCTTATTTGTGCAAAGAGTGCCTCATCCATAACGGGGAGGCTACAGGACTTAAGGAATCATCACGCTTCTTTCATACTCTAAATTCGTGTGATAGAGTTTAACTCCATAAAAGTTTCTTCTAGCTTGTGCATTTACATGTTTTCAGATCATGCCTCCAAAATGCACCATCAGTTAGAAGAACATAATTAGATCTCACCGACTACCATTCATACACCATCAAGAATAAGGACTAGGAATGGAACTTGTGTCTGAAACCAAGCTACTGATATTGGAGCTCAAGAGGTTTCACAGACACTTGCTCAACATCCTTTCCTCACTTTTGAGGTAGAGTTTAGTGGAGTGATCAGTATTCTTGTCAATTGATGGTTGCTCTATCAAGCTGTCAAAGCAATCTATTCTCTAGTTTTCACCAGGTCCAACGTTGAAGAGGATCCCCCTAAATTTTATTAATGAAATGAGGCAAATTCTCGAGGTCATTCATGCTACTTATATCAAGGATGTTGATCTTGTTTCTTACCAGCTCAAGGATGTAACTAACATCTTATATAATCAATAGGAGGAAAGTCGTGGTAAATATGATAAGCCAGCTACAAGGGTCGAGTTTGAAGATGTATTCTTAGACCACTTCTTTCCTAGATAACTAAGAGAGGCAGAGGTGGAAGAGTTTGTGATTTAAAGCAAAAGGGTTTATTAGTGAAGGAGTATAGAATTAACTTTACTCAACTGTCCAAGTATGCTCTAGAGATGGTTCCTGATGTGAGATCAAAGATGAGAAAATCTATCTGTGGATTAAGCAAGCATGTAAAGAAAGAGTACAAGGTCACTTTGCTAATTTCAGATATAGACATTTCCACACTTATGGTGTATGAAAAGAGGTCAAGGAGGATAAGAAGAAAGATAGAGAGAACAACAAAGTAAGAGGGGAAAATTGATAGGACATGAGCCCAGTCATTAAAGGAATGGAAATGGCAACCGATCATTCTTTTAGAAGAGGTCTTCTTGATATGCACCATTTTCAACAAGAGGTCACAATGTAACTGGAATTTCAGAGCTCAGGCTTCTCAGTCTGAAGGAAATATGGCCCAAGCTTCTTCGGGGAAGCCGCCTTGTGGTAACTATGGTAGCCTTCATTTGGGAGAGTGTCATGATGGAACTAGTGTGTACTACATATATGGTTAGATGGTTCACTATATGAGATAATTCCTATCAAAAATTCAAGGAAATTAGGCAACAAGGCCCACTCTTCAGTAGCAGAACCATCCGGAATTGCCTAAAGGGGCACTACTTCTGGGATAGACAAAGCTCCAAAGCATTTTTATGCCGGCTAGCCACCAAGATCAGGAGAACTCGCTAGATGTCATCACTTTTATGCTTCATGTCTTTTCTCTTGAAGTTTATGCCTTTGATCCTGGTGCAAACATGTCCTTTTTTACTCCTTATATAGCCGTGAAGTTTTGAATCTATTCAGAATGCCTTCTAAAGCCTTTCAATGTTTGTACTCTAGTTGGTGAGTCTATTCTAGCAAAAAGAGTATAGAGATTGTATATTTTCAGTCTATCATAAAGACACCATAGCCAATTTAGTTGAGTTTGATATGGTAGATTTTGATGTTATTCTCGGGATGTATTGGCTATATATTTTTTATGGCTATGTCAATAGTAGAACTTGAGTTGTCAAATAGTGCGTAAGGGTCATTTCATCTCATAACTTAAGTCTATAACGTTAGTCTAAAAGGGGTGTATCTACCACATTGTTTATGTAAAGGATAATAGTGCACCATCCCTACAATAAGTTCCGATCGTGAATGAGTTTTCTGAAGTCTTTCATGAGGATCCACCTATATTCCCTCATGATAAGGAGATAGACTTTAGAATAGATGTTCTTTATGATACTCAGCCTATCTCTATTTTCCAATATTGGATGGCTTTAGTTGAGTTAAAAGAGAAACTGAAAGATCTTCTCAATAAAGGTTTCATTAAGTCCAGTGCCTCACCTTGGGATGCTATTTTCCTATTTGTGTGAAAGTAAGATGATTTTCTAAGAATGTGTATGTCACGACCCAACCCCGAAAGCTGTGACTGGAGTCCGACCTCAAACCTCGTATACATACCTATCAACTATAGTCAAGTTGAACTCTGAATAATGTGATGATACACAGAAAAACCCCAATGGGTCAAAATCTTTTCATTTACATGTAGCCCCTTGCATTCACATCATATCATGAAAAGGCATGTAAGCCGATAAGGTTTTCATACATACAAATATTCACAACGTGCCGTATAGGCATAACTGAAATAAACTTATAAACACCCTACATACATATGTCTACAGAACTCTACGAATAGTAATGGTAACATAAGGTAGGACAGGGCCCCACCGTACCCTTGAGTAAACAAATATATACATAGGAGGACTAGTACCCAAAGGCTAGGCTCCGAAATAATGGAGCACTTTCAACATAGCTGAGCAGAAATCCTAAGATGGCGGATCTCTGAAATGAACATCTGTACCTACGGGCATGAAATGCAGCCCCTCAAAAAAGGATGGTCAATACGATACATGTACTGAATATATAAAGCATAACACAGTATAAGTGAGATTAAAAAAATATTAGGGGTGCAGGAAATAAGTATAACATTTAGTAAATTATTGCACCTGAATCTTATAAAATAAGGATATGTATGTCATCCTCCCATACCATACACGGCCCACTGTAGGACTCGGTGATATCATATCATCGTATACAACATCATACCATCATATACGGCATCGTCTCATATGTTACAAATACATCATCATGTTTTCATATGCATGCCTATATACTATATCCGGCCCTTTAGTGAGGGACTCGATAAATAATCATACTATCATAATAATCATACCATCATATATCATACTCGATACTTTATGGGACTCGGTCATACCCAGCCATTTATGGGACTCGGTGAATGCTCATATCATCAAATATCGTACCTAGCCCTTTATGGGACTCGATGAATGCCCATATCATCATATATCATACCCGGCCCTTTATAGGACTCAGTCATACCCAACCCCTCAGGGGACTCGGTGAATAATCATGTCATCATATATCATACCTGGCTCTTTATGGGACTCGATCATACACGGCCCTTCATGGGACTCAGTGGAAGATGTATTAACAGCATGCATGAGTAGAGTAGTGAGTCACTATATGCAATTAGCTCATCATTTGAGACTCGGTATAACAATCGTCATGAACTATCATTTGAGGATCAAAATGATCTCCATCTCAAGTATCCTCTAGATGCTATTAAGGGCCATATCAACGGAGTCTCAAGAATCATAGACTTTTATTAAGATAATGCTATACAACTTATGCAATCAGAGACACTTATCATCACAAAGTATTTAGAAGTAGGAGCTTACGTACTCAGTCACTACTTAACATATAAAAGGCTCAAGGGTAGTAGTTCAACTACTTTAGGATTTCTAGCATTCAGGAGTGAACACGAATCATGAGTTATGTCCAAAACTTATGAATGGAACTCCCTCCAAACTCATATCATATATCAATTCACTTACATTTAAGACATTCCAAAAAAAAGGAGAGATAGGCTTTACGTATACTACCCTTTATCATAGAGAATCCTTAAAAGGCAATAACTCAGCTATTATAGGAGTTCTAATACTACGAAGTGGGTAATAATTATGAGTCATTCCTGGAGTTTTATAAATGGAATTATTCCCACATTTCATATATAAACAACTTATGGCTAAGACACGCCAAGAGCAAAGAAGGATAGCTTCACCTACTCATCACTTCCTAACGTATGGAAGGCTTAAGAAGCCCTAGTTCAATTACCATAAAAGTCCTTTCACCAAGAAGTAAGTAAGGACCATGAATTATAATTGGCATTTATGAGTAGATTTACCCTCAAGATTATATCATTCATTACTTAAATTGAAGACATGCCAAAAGAAAGGAAGAGATAAGCTTTACATACCTTTTATAGAGTAATCATAACCAATCTTGCCTCATCGCCTTCTGAACTTATTTAACACGAAGGTAGTACTAAAATTAATAATCTTTAACTTTCTTGCTTCTAAATCCATAACTAAGCACCCATAGGAATCAATTCCTTATTCGTCTTTCTTGACTAGTCTCGACTAGTCTATTACTTAGTTAAGAAGTTAACGGAATTCGGGCAGCATCTCCTCTATAATTACAGCCAACCAAAAACAACAACCATCAGCCAATACACAATTATACCACCTCAACATCACACCAAACAAGTCCCAAACAACCCGCTCAAAACTACGACTCCAAAATACGGTTTTCAATCTTTATTTTGTAAAATATTAACGACATGAAACGGGGTGTCATGTGGCTGGAAACAGAAGACCTTATACCCATATTTAGACATGTTTCCATCCCTGAAACAGTACAAAATAATTCTCAATACGACACTACAATAACAACGACACTAGTTACATTTGAAGCCTAGTGAATACGTCAAAACAGTCCCTACACGACCTGCAACTTCCTTCAGCTGTAACGTCCATATTTTCACGTATCCAACTCATTTTTACACACCCATAACATGCTTAAACCTTTACCAAAACGTGGGAGAAGATAATCAAGCCATACCTTAACAAACGGCTTCCCAAACTTGCTGAAAATTGGCTTCGAAAGTTCCTTAATGTGCTAAAACTTTAGAAGACTGTTTGTATCCTTTTGGTGCTGCTCTAAACCATAAATTTACATTAATAACTCCTTAATTTCATCGTGGTATACCCTAGATAATTAATTTATGGAATGAAAGTAGGAGGCTTACCTCAAATTGGCCAAATCTGTGGCTTCCCTCTCTTGTTCCTCAATGATTTTCTCTTATTTTTCCAAGGATAAATATGCTGAAAATGAATTATATTTCATCATAATGTACATATATACACCTCCTTAGGAGGTGAAACGTGGTATCCCCCTAGGGGTGACACATGGCAGCCCCCTAGGGCGCCACCTCATGCCATGCCTCCAATCTTTGGCTGCCACATGGCAGTGTGGGGTCCACCCAAGTAGGTGAGTCACCTACTTGGTCCAAGTAGGTGCATCACCTACTTGCTTCCAAGTAGGTGATACGCCTCCTTCCGCCTCTTCCGTGGGTTCGTAATCTCATCTCACTTTAAGAACCTATGTAATTCTTGTTACGTAAGCTCAACATGTACTCCAGTAGCTTAAGTACGTAAGACATCCAAGTTGGTAGCTTGCGAAAGTAATTCGAGTCCCATGACTTGTTATTTTGGCCCCCAACTTGTTTCAAATCCTTATAACCCTATCTCCAACATTCCCACTAATGGCGCATCACATCCTCCCTTTCTTAGAGTTATTTGATAACATTATATATAATCTTGATCACATGGAAACCTTTAAGAAGTTTAATAAAGCTTTTCAAAGTATAAAAGTATGGGGCATAACATCTTTCCCCCCTTTAAAACATTCGTCCTCGAATGTTAACTAGTCTCATAAGGTCTTACAAGGACTTTAGGAATTCTTCGTCATAGTTGTCATCCATAGTCCTTTTATTCATCAACTCAACTAATCTAGGAGTTTAGACTTTCTATAGACATAGGGAACCTGTGTTCCCAATCCCTTCTGGAATGATCTCTAGCGGTTAGCTGTAAATTAAACTTCCTTGTCTGAGATAATAGATATGGGAACATTGTGAAATCTTACTATTTCCTTAATATATCATCTCGCATAACCCTTAGCTGAATATGTCTTCCTAACTGGAAGAAAATGGGTTGATTCTGTCAGTCTATCTACCATAACCCATCTGAACTCATGCTTCCATAGATTGCGAGGTCAGCCTGTACTATAATCCATATTAACAGCTTTTCATTTCCATGTCGGGATTTCTATTTCCTTTAATAGGCTACCAGGCTTCTAATGCCCATTTTTGCTTACATTGTCATACAATTTCTCTTACCTAACTTGCAATACTCCAGGCATATTCTACTGTGCCTTTACTCAGCTCTTCTTTCTAGTTCTCTTGCCCCACATCATATTGCAATCTTTACATGAACCTGAGTTGGTACTTAGATCAGCTTAGAAAATACCTTAGCATTGCGCCACTAGTCTTCATGCAGGCTCTATATTATCTCTTACCTCCTTCGGTTGATGTCAGGGCTCATTATGGCTTTTTCCCTTAATACTAGTCATGTCTCAATAGTTTTGCCTCAAGCCATCTTATACTTCCCTTTGGTGTATTCGAAATATTGCAATCACCCTGTTGTTATTGAATTCTTATTGTTTTTATCAAGTAACTACTTGATCTCACCCTTAACATACCAACATTCGTAGGTTGTATAACTATTTTTGTACAATTTGTACAAGTGCGTTCCATTTTAGTCATAGCCTTTCCTACTTTTGGCTTACTCTGCTCCATACATTTCATTGTACTGACACGCAGTTGCAGTCTATTTTGCCATACTTGTTTCACTTCCTTTACTTACTTTTAAGTTTTCTCATACCAATATTGACCTCCTCGTTACCATTACTATCACTTCAATAATTAACTTATTTCTCGAGGTTAGCCATACTCGTAGTTTAGTCAAATCTCATTTTTATTATGGATAAGGCATACTATAACCCTATATCTCATTCTCCTTTTATTTCTAGGAAAATTTGGACAGAGTTTCCTTTATATTTCTCCCTGTCTCAACACCTGCACACAGAAAATGTCAACAATGCCTCATAGGGCCAACATATATAGTCATATCACAGCCACACAGGGCGCCCAATATCAATAATAGTATAACATGATGGACTTACCTAGTATGTCCAACTCAACTGCACCTGATAAACTTTCCTATTTACCTTTCCTTTCAATTTAAAATTTACATTTCAAGCATACTTCAATACTTTACCTGACATATATCCTTTGTGCCATTACTTAACTATGTGCTTGGCAACTTTAATTATCATCAGTCACTTACTGAAGTCAAAAGTTAGTATAAGCAATTTCATTCCCTACGACTCTGCTCTATCGCACGATCTTAGATATGAAAGAAAGGTAACATCCTAAATATCCTATAGCCTTTTGTTTATAGATGTGGTACATAACACACTGATAAACAAGAATCTACTAAACACGGTCTATAGACACTCTAAGGACGAACTGCTCTAATACCACTTCTGTCATAACCCAACCCTGTAGGCCGTGACTGGGGTCTGACCTGGACCCCCGTATACATTCCTATCATCTATAGTCAAGTTGAACTCTGAATAATGTGATGCTACATAGAAAAACCCCAATGGGTCAAAATCTTTTCATGTACATGTAGCCCCTTGCATTCGTATCATATCATGAAAGGGCACGTAAGCCGACAAAGTTGTCTTACATACAAACATTCACAATGCGTCGTATAGGCATAATTGAAAAAACTTATAAATAACCCACATACATATATCTACAGACCACTAAAAATAGTAACGGTAACATAAGGCGGGACAGGGCCCTCGTCGTACCCTTGAGTAAACAAATATATACATAGGAGGACCAGTACCCAAAGGCTAAGCTACGGAATAGTGGAGCACTTCCAACATAGTTGAGCGGAAATCCTAAGCTAGCGGATCTCCAAAATGAACATCTATACCTGCGGGTATGAAACGCAGCCCCCTAAAAAAAGGGGGTCAGTACGATACACGTATTGAGTATATAAAGCATAACACAATATAAGGGAGATTACAACAGAATTAGGGGTGCAGGAAACAAGTATAATATTTAGTAAATCACTGCACCTAAATCTTATAAAATTAGGGCATGTATGTCATCCTCCCATACTGTACCCGGCCCGCTGTGGCACTCGGTGTTATCATATCATCATATACGGCATCATACCATCGTATACGGCATCATCTCATATGTTACAAATACATCATCATATTTTCATATGCATGC
This sequence comes from Solanum dulcamara, assembly GCF_947179165.1. Classification (NCBI taxonomy): domain Eukaryota; kingdom Viridiplantae; phylum Streptophyta; class Magnoliopsida; order Solanales; family Solanaceae; genus Solanum; species Solanum dulcamara. The sequence goes on from NC_077241.1 coordinate 48,700,491, forward strand.
CTATATACTATATTCGGCCTTTTAGTGAGGAACTTGGTAAATAATCATACTATCATAATAATCATACCATCATATATCGTACCCAACCCTTTATGGGACTCAGTCATACCCAACCCTTTATGGGACTCGGTGAATGCTCATATCATCAAATATCGTACCTGGCCCTTTATGGGACTCGGTGAATGCCCATATCATCATATATCGTACCCGACCCTTTATGGGACTCGGTCATACCTGACCTCTCAGGGGACTTAGTGAATAATCATGTCATCATATATCATACCTGGGACTCGATCATACATGGCCCTTCATAGGACTTGGTAGAATATGTATTAACAGCATGCATAAGTAGAGTAGTGAGTCACTATATGCAATTAGCTCATCATCAGAGACTCGGTATAACAATCATCATGAACTATCATTTGAGGATCGAAATGATCATCATCTCAAGTATCTTCTAAATGTCATTAGGGTCCATATCAATGGAGTCTCAAGAATCATAGTCTTTTATTAAGATAATGCTACATAACTTATGCAATCAAAGACATTTATCATCATAGAGTCTTTAGAAATAGGAGCTTACGTACTCATTCACTACTCAACATATAGAAGGCTCGAGGGTAGTAGTTCAACTACTTTACGACTTCTAGCATTCAGGAGTAAACACGAATCATGATTTATGTCCGAAACTTATGAATGGAAATCCCTACAAACTCATATCATATATCAATTCACTTACATTTAAGACTTTCCAAAAGAAAGGAGAGATAGGTTTTACGTATACTTCCCTTCATCATAGAGAAGCCTTAAAAGGCAATAACTCAGCTATTGTAGGAGTTCTAATACCACAAAATGGGTAAGAATTATGAGTCATTCCTGGAGTTTTATGAATGGAATTATTCCCATATTTCATATACAAACCACTTATCGATAACACAGGCCAAGAGAAAAGAAGGATAGCTTCACCTACTCATCACTTCCTAACGTATGGAAGGCTTGAGTAGCCTTAGTGCAATTACCGTAAAAGTGCTTTCATCAAAAAGTAAGTAAGAACCGTGAATTATGGTTGGAATTTATAAGTAAATTTACCCTCAATCTCATATCATTCATTACTTAAATTGAAGACATGCCAAAAGAAAGGAAGAGATAAGCTTTACATACCTTTTATAGAGTAATCGTAACCACTCTTGCCTCATCTCCTTTTGAATCTATTTAACATGAAGTTAGTACTAAGATTAATAATCTTTAAATTTCTAGCTTATAAATCCACAACTAATCACCCATAGGAATCAATTCCTTATTCGCCTTTCTTGACTAGTTTCGACTAGTCTATTAGTTAGTTAAGAAGTTAACGGAATTCGGGCAGCATCTCCTCTATAACTTGCCCTATCCGAACTTCCAATTATATTTTCAATTATTAAATCTAACCATCAACAAAAAACATCAGCCAATACACAACTATACCACCTCAACATCACACCAAACAAGTCCCAAATAGCCCGCTCAAAACTATAACTCCAAAATACGGTTTTTCAATCTTTATTTCGTCAACTCTTAACGACACGAAATAGGGTTTCATGTGACTGAAACCATCAGACCTTATACCCATATTTAGACATATTTCCATCCCTGCAAAACTACAAAATAATTCCCAATATGATACTACAATAACAACGACACTAGTTACATTTTAAGCCACTAGAATTAGGGCTGTTCACGGTTTTGGTTAAAACCAAAACCAAACCGAAAATTTAACCAAACCGAATAAAAAAACCGACATTCAGTTTGGTTTGGTTTGGTTTGGTTTTAAATTTGAATAACCGATAATATTTGGTTTGGTTATGGTTATAGTAAAAAATAACCGAATAAATAACCGAACCAAACCGATAATTATATACATAAAAATTATAATTATTTATATGTATAATATTAGCTTTTCATATATAATTAAAAATATTTTATACCTTTTAATTATTAATTTAATTTTAATATACTTATTATGTCCAACAATCCAAGCCCAACTCTCTCAACTCTCAACTCTGAAGCCCAACTATGTGAATAGCCCTAGAAAGTAAAAACCCTACTCTTTCTTTTTCTTTTACATTTTCACTTCCAACTATGTGAATAGCCCTAGAAAGTAAAAACCCTACTGTTTTGAGCATTGATTAGTTTGGAGCTTAAGCTAAGGAAGATGTACTTTTGATTATATTATGGTCTATGGATTCTCTAATATCTAGTTAGTTTAGTTTAAATATGTAATTTTTTTATTTATGGACAAAGTTGTTTGTATTTTGGAACCCCTATTTGACTTGCTCTTGTAAATATAAACTACGTTGCAAGTTTGGTGGACCTAATTTGCCATCAACATGTCTTTCCGACAATAAACCGAAAAACCGAACCAAACCGAACCAAACCGACAATAACCAAACCGTGGTTATTATTTTACTTGGTTTGGTTATGGTTTTAGACATTTAAAAACCGACTAAGTTGGTTTGGTTATGGTTTTAATCAATAACCGACCCAAACCGAACCATGAACACCCCTAACTAGAATACATCAAAATAGTCCCTACACGACCTGCAACTTCCTTCAAATGTAAATTTCATATTTTCATGTATCCAACTCATGTTTACACACCCAAAACATTATTAAAACTCTACCAAAATCTGGGAGTAGAGAGTCAAGCCATACCTTAACAAATGGCTTCCCAAACTTGCTGAAAATTGGCTTCGGAAGTTCCTTAACGTGCTGAAACTTTAGCGGACTATTTGTATCCTTTTGGTGCCTCTCCAAACCATAAATTTACATTAATAAAACCTTTATTTCAGTGTGGTATACCCTAGATAATTAATTCACGGAATGAAAGTCGGAGGCTTACCTCAAATTGGCCAAATTCGGGGCTGCCCTCTCTTGTTCCTCGATGTTTTTCTCTTCTTTTTCCAATTATAAACATGCTGCAAATGAATTATATTTCAGCATAATGTAAATATATACAGCTCCTTAGGATGTGATATGTGGAATCCTCTAGGGGTGACACGTGGCAGCCTCCATGGCGCCACCTCACGCCATGCCTCCAATCCTTGGCTTCCATGTGGCAACGTGGGGTCCACCCTAGTAGGTAAGTCACCTACTTGGTCCAAGTAGGTGCATCCCCTACTTAGTCAATGTAGGTGCATCACCTACTTTCTTCCAAGTAGGTGCTACGCCTCCTTCTGCCTCTTCCGTGGGTTCGTAATCTCGTCTTTTTTTAAGAACCTATGTAATCCTTGGTATGTAATCTCAATATGTACTCCAGTAACTTAAGTACGTAAAATATCCAAGTTGGTATCTTATGCAAGTAAGTCGAGTCCCACGACTTGTTATTTCGCCCCCAACTTGTTTCAAATCCTTATAATCCTATCTCCAACCTTTCCACTTATGGAGCATCACATCCTCCCTTCCTTAGAGTTATTTGATAACATTATAGATAATATTAGTCACATGGAAACCTTTAAGAAGTTTAAGAAAGATTTTCAAAGTACAAAAGTATGAGGCATAACAGTGTATTGACTACCATTAGTTTAACAAGGTCACCTTAAAGAATAAGTACCCTCTTCCTAGAATCAATGACCTATTCGACCAACTTCAATGTACCACTTATTTCTCTAAGATAGACCTCAGATCAGGCTATCATTAGTTTAAAGTAGGAGAAAGTGACTTTCAAAATGCCACCTTCAGAACCTGTTTTGTCGTTATAAGTTTCTTAGTATGTCCTTTGGTTTTAATAACACTTTTCCACCATTCATGGATCTCATGAATAGAGTATTTAAGAAATATTTAGAAATATTTGTTATGGTTTTCATCGATAACATTCTGGTCTATTCTATAAATAAGGAAGATCATGTCAACCATCTCAGAATTATTCTCCTAACTCCAAAAGATAGGGAGTTGTATGCTAAAATTTCAAAGTGTGAGTTTTGGCTTGCATCTGTAGCATTCCTAGGCTATATTATTTTTGGTGAAGCTAGCTGAGTTGATTCAAAAAAGATTGAGGCAGTCAAGAATTTGCACTGAGCCACATCCCCGACTGATATAAAAAGTGTCTTGGGTTTGATCGGTTATTACAGAAGGTTTGTAGAGGGATTCTCATACATATCATATACATTGACTAAGTTAACCCAAAAGAAGAATAAGTTTCAATGGTTTGAAGGTTGTGAGAAAATTTTTCAAGAGTTGAAAACCAAATTGACTATTACTTTAGTATTGTCCCTGCCCGAGGGAATAGATGGTTTTGTTATCAACTATGATGCATTCAGAGTTGGACTAGGATGTGTTAATGCAAATAGGTAATTTATAGCTTATGCCTCCAAACAACTTAAAATTCACTAGAGAAACTATCTAGCTCATGATATCGAGTTGGTAATCGTGGTATTTTCTTTAAAGATATGGCAGCACTATCTCTATATCATGCATGTGGATGTAATCACTAACCACAGGAGTCTTGAATAAGTCTTCAGTAAGAAAGATCTACACCTGAAGTAGAGTAGATGGCCTGAGTTGCTTAAATATTATGTCTTGAACATTTTCTACACTCAGGTAAAGCTAACACTGTTGTTGATGCTTTTAGCAAGTTATCCATAAGGATTACATCTTATGTTGGGGAAGAAAAAAGGGAGTTGGCTAAGGAAATGCATAGGCTTGCACATTTGGAAGTTCACCCTTCAGACTCAAATGAAGGTTGTGCCATTATTCAGAATTGGGTTGAATCATTACTACTAGTAGAGGTGAAAGAGAAACAAGACAAATACCCTATCCTACTTCAATTAAAGAAAGATGTTTATAAGAAGAAAGTGATGGCTTTCACACAAGGGGGAGATAATGTGTTGCAATATCAAGGTAGATTTTGTGTTCCAAAAGTTGATGGTCTCTAGATAGAATCATGGTAGAGGATCATATTTGATTTATCCGAGTTTCACAAAGATGTACCTTTACTTGAGATAAGTGTATTGTTGGAGTAGCATGAAGAGAGATATTACAGACTTCATTTCTAATTGCTTGAATTGTAAACAAGTCAGAGCTGAGCTCTAAAGGCCATGTGGTGTGGTTAAGAATATAAAGCTTCTAGAGTAGAAATGGGAGATAATCAACATGGACTTCATTACAAGATTACCACAATCTCGCCGATACCATGATTCAATTTGGGTGATTGTATACAAAATAACTAAATCAGCCCACATCTTACCTGTTAAAAGTATAGATTCAGCAGAGGATTATGCCAGGTTGTACATTCGTGAGATAGTCAGACTTCATGGGGTTCCTTTTTCTTTTATATCATATAGAGGTTCTCAATTCACTGCCTAGTCTTGGAAGTCATTTTAAAAAGGCCTACGCTAGAAGGTAACTCTTATTAATGTCTTCTATCCTCAGACGGGTGGTAAGGCAGAGCATACTATTCAGACTCTAGAGGACATGTTAAGAGCTTATGTTATTGATTTCAAAAGAAATTAGAAGGAATATTTGCATCTTATAGAGTTTGATATGACAACAACTTTCACTCAAGTATTCAAATGGCTCCTTATGAGGCACTTTATGGGAAGAGATATAGATCACCAATTGGTTGGTTCAAAGTTGGTAAAGCTGAGTTAATAGGGCCATACTTGGTTCACCGGGTTATGGAGAATGTGAAAATTATCCAAAAGAGGTTAAAAACTTTGCAAAGTCATCAAAAGTCCTACTCCGACGTTAGGAGAAGAGACATAGAGTTTGAGGTAGGTATTATGAGATTTAGAAATAACAAGAAACTCAGTCCTGATTATATTGGACCCTATCAGATTACTAAGAGAGTTTGTAATGTACCTTACAAGTTAGAGTGACCATCGGAGTTAGCGCTTGTTCATCCAGTGTTTCGTATTTCTTTGCTTAAGAAGTGTTCGAGAGACCCTTCGCTCATTGTTCCTACAGAAAGCATTGGAGTGAAGGATAGCTTGTATTATAAAGAGATTTTGATTTAGATTCTTAATCATCAGGTTCACAAGTAGAGGACCAAAGAGATGACTTCAGTCATAGTTTTGTGGAGGAATCAGTATGTTGAAAAGGCGACATAGGAAGTCAAAGAGGATATGAAAGCTAAATTCCCTCATCTATTCATTACTCGTAGAGTTGATGTTGATGTTAATATTCATTTCCCTATTTCAGATTTAGTATCTTCTTGAGTACTTGAGTATTTTAATTCTTGCATACATTCATACCTTATGTAAATTCTTAACTTGATCATTATTCGAGGACAGATGATCCCAAGGGGCAGATACTGTAACACCCCAAAGTATCCTAGATCAGACCCCCTTGAGAAAATCCCAGAAGAAATAGAGCAAAATTCTTCAATCTGTGATCCACGACCAAACACCTATGGATCGTAGATAGAGATACAGGTCGCAAATGAGGTTCATAGACCACTCTTACACTTAGAAATTTAGGTTTCCTTTGACTCTTCTTATAAGTGTATTCTATGGCCTATAAGAGCCCCGATGGACCATAGGTGATGCTCATATAAGAGGTTTAGAGACTCAAAAACATTATTGTGCAAGATGACCCAAGTCTACAACCTGTGTGATGGTTAACAACCCATAGAAGGGTCCATAGACTCAAACCTAGAGACTCCCCTTAGTACTTTTCTATGAACCATGTTATATGACCCATAGATGGGTCTACAAACCATCGTACGGATCGATACACCCTACCTTTGAAACTAGTAACTTCTAGTAGCTCAAGCTACTTTCGGCGATGGGGCTCCTAAGCCAATAGGAGGTCCTGTGATCTGTAGATGGCAGCTGTAGATATCCTGTCAGCTTTTAATGATGAGTGTTTTGGTATTTTCCCATCCGTTTCAAGTTAAAGACTTGACATTTTGGGACTAAGTTAAGTCCCTTATCAGTAGTATACAACCCTTTTCCTCATTAACACTTTAATGACTTAGAGAAAGGTTTGGAGAAGAGAAAAGGCAAGGGTTCAAGCGTGTTCATTGAGTTCTTTGAGTTTCACCAAGACATCATTCTTCCAAGTATGTAAGGCTAATCATAGAGTTGGACTGAGTTCATCCTCATACCCTACATAGCAATTAAATTAGTATGATTCCAAGCTTGACTACTAACCCTAATTCTTTTAATTTTTGAATGAGTTATTATCTATATTATTGAGCTCTATATTCATTTACTTATATTGTTTCTATTCATGTAAGTTTTATTCTCATATTGATTTTCTTGCCTAGTTTCATTTGAACTGTATAAGACCCTAGAATTTTGGAAAGCCAAAAAATGAGGATCGAAAGACAAAAATCTAAAAAGGTTTCAATTTTGGCACCAGATGATTACCACAGAGGCCATCAGGGGATGTGGTGGGCACCACAGGCCATGAAGCCTTCCGTGGTGACCCCTCTCTTGAAGCCTCCAAACATGACCCTAAGGCAAGGACCACGACTGGCCACCACGGGCTATGGAACATTTCACGAACCATGGTGTGTTCCTTGATGGTCACTCCTACAGGTCTTGTACTACACCCACTCTTCATGTATCATCATGAACTTCACGGACCATGAAGGGTCCTGTGAAGAAAGTTCTAAAACTTTCCCTATAACTTACTAAATTCAGATTTATAAGTCCAACATTATGGACTGTAATGAGCATCACAGACCGTGATGGGTCTTCCATGGTGAGTCCCATTTTCAGTTAAATAAGGGGTATTTTAGTCATTCCCTAATCTTCAAATTATGTATGTGGACGTTTTTGGGACTAGATTCACTACGAAAATATCCTAAATACTCTTTAATCTATTATTTTCCCTCATTAGCTCCCAATCAACTAAACGACTTCTCTCTCAAGGCTCCTCCAAAAGTTCATCTTCTTCATCAAGCTTTTGGCCAGTGTTTCTTCAAGAACAAGTCTCCTTTCTCAATTCAAATGTCAAATTCAATCAAGGTATGTAGGGATTAATCTATGGCTTCCTTTCACCCATGGAGTCCTAAGGTTTCTACTCAAAATTTCATGAATTTTAATTGGGTTTGTAACCCTAATCATATGAATTGCATTGGGCTATTTGAATTATGGTTTTAATCATTATATTTGATCATTACAAGTACGTTTCTACATGAATTACATGATTTTAAGTTCAATTATAATTTTCCATGCATGAAGCCTATTTTCTATGATGATATTATAAGGTATGATTATGAATTGAATGCTTTCAAGGTATTATCATAATTTTTATTCAAGTTGACTATGCATATGAGTTTTATTCTAATTTTAAGTATGAATTGTGATTATGAATCACAAGTACATTCAAGGTATGAATTTCATGCAAGTTATGTAGTAAGGTGACTTAGGGCCCTATGTGGTGACCTAGGACCTTACTATATGAATTATGCAAATATGATTGTAATGATTAAAGGAAAATTCTCACATTAGAAGTACGTTATGAAATGAGCTACTCTGTGAAATATTAATTTTATAAAGAAGTTATGATGTATGCTAAGTATGTTACTATGTTATGTATTCAATGATATTTCACTTAGCACTGAGTAGACCTTGGGATAGACATTCTCTCCCATAGTTAAGGCAAGAGACCCGTAGTACTATCCCATTTTCCCATAAATTACGTTCCACTATAGGTTTCCTTCCTGGCTTAGCTAGTGGATCCACATATAGCGTACGTTATGACCCGCCAAGTGGGGTAGAGTCTACTTTGGCAAGTAGATTCCCATTTTTCCAGTGTAGAGGTAACATTGGAATTCCATGTTATAGCTCTCATTGTCTTAATATCATTTATGGTTCCTATCCCACATATGTATTATCTCTTATGTATTTTTCTTTATGATCTAAATTATGATTTTCAAATGCTTTGATCATTATTATTCTCTCATGTCTTTACATATCTCATCTTATTATGTTCCTGACTCGAATATAGCATCCCATTATTTATGTTGCATGGCATTCCCTTATACTTAGTACATTAAAAAGTACTAACGCATACTTTTGCCTACATTGTCTCATAATGTAGGGGTTGAGGTTGAGGATCGTATCCATCTATATGGCTAGTTGAGCCTTTCTATCTAGTAGAGTTGTGGTGAGTCCTCATCTATCGAGGACTAGTTTTGAGTTGTTATTTTCTTACTTCCAAAAGACATTTATTTCTTTACTATGAGGCTGAGCTAGGGACATGTCTTTCCCCTTCGACAAATGTTTTAAGTCTATGTTGTCAAGTGACATTTTTCATTATGTTTTATATTCTAGACTCTCTTATGATCTTTTCACACTTATTTTACTTTTTGTATTCTTTATGATATGTCAAGAGATTTTGTTGGATCCCTTTGGGGTTTTGATCTCCGTTTCATGATAATAGATTTCCCTTATTTCGATGTAGGGGTAACATCAGAATTCCATGTTATAGCTCGCATGGTCTTAGTGTCGGTTATGGTTCCTATCTCACATATGTATGATATCTTATGTATTTTTTTATGATCTCAATTATCCCTTTCAAATGCTTTGATCATGATGATTCTCCCATGTGTTTACTTATCCCATCTTATCATGTGCCTTACTTGATCATAGCATCCCATTATTTACATTGCATTTCATGCCCTCATACTTAGTACATTCAAAAGTACTAACACATACTTTTGGCTACATTATCTTATATAGTAGGGATTGAGGTTGAGGATCATATCCATCTACATGGCTAGTTAAGCCTTCCTATCCGATGGAGTTGTGGTGAGTCCTTATCTATTGAGGACTAGTTTTAAGTTTTTGTTTTCTTACTTCTAAAAGACATTTATTTCTTTAATATGAGGGTGACCTAGGGACATGTCTTAGCCCCCGTCCATGTTCATGAGTAGAGGCATCTAGTTGGACAAATATTTTGAGTCTATGTTTTTAAATGACATTCTTCATTTTGTTTGGTATTCTAAAATCTCTTATGATCTTTCTGCACTTATTTTACCTTATGTATGCTTTATTATATTTCAAGAGGCTTGGTTGGAGCCCTTTGGGGTTTCAATCTCCATGTTATGACTAGGCCCTAGGTCTGGTCATGAGAAACTTGGTAGCAGAGCATAAGTTTGAACATATCTTAGGGTGTCCAACTTTCCACATCAAGTAGAGTCTTATCATGGTTGTGAATTGCTCCATATCTATGAATAGGAGGCTATAAGGCATTTTAGAAAATTCTCACTACTTTCATGGTCTATGTCATGCTATAGATTTTACCCTAAGGCTTCCTTTCCCTAACGATCTACCTTTGCAATTTTTAGGAATATGCCTCCAATAAGACCACCGTTGCCAAGGCGAAACAATGTTAATGAGGCCCATGCTCCCCCGGCTCCTCAAGACAATGGTCCCCTACCCGATCAAGTGACGAATGTGGAGTTTCGGACCACTTCCACTATGCTAGCCCAAGTTGTGGAAATTTAAGAGGTTGTGGCTCCTCTTAATATTCCCACTCCAACTTCGAAGGTAAGAGAATTTGAAAGAATAAACCCTCTAGAGTTTTATTGCTCAAAGGTTGATGAGGATCCTCAAGAATTTATTGACGAGGTCTACCGAATAGTGAGCATAATGGGGGTGTCATCAGAGGAGAAGGCGGAGTTGGCGGCTTACAAACTCAAAGGTGTGGCTCAACTCTGGTATACCCAATGGAAGATGGAAAGGGTGGATGCAAGACCAATTGAATGGGAAGTCTTCAAATTGCTTTCCTTGATCTCTTTTTCCCTCTTGAACTATGGGAAGCCAAGGTGTTGGAGTTCATAAATACTCAACAAGGCAACTTGGGATTGAGGAACTATGCCCTCAAGTTCACCAAGCTCTCCAAGTATGTTACTTCATTGGCTATTGAGCCACGTTCCCAAATAAGTTAATTCATATCAGGGGTATTTGATTTGGTTGCCAAGGAGTGTTGTACCACCATGATTATTAAGGATATGGATATATCTCGGCCTATGACTTTTTCTAAATAAATTAAGGGAGAGAAACTCAAGGAGATGAGAATGAAAAAGTCTAAGAGAGCTCAGTATGAAGGTGGGTTATCATATGCTAAGTATGGTGGTGGTAGTGGCCTTCCTCTACAAGATCAAAGTTCGGGAAAGAAGTTATTGAATGATAAGGTGCCATACCCTAAGGCCTAAGGAGGAGGTGCAAATACTGCTAGTCCTTCATTTTCTATATGTGCAAGGTGTGGAAAGAATCATGGAGGGTGTTGTTTGATGGGAATGGATTCTTGCTTTCGATATGGAAAAATGGAACATAGGAAATTCGAGTGCCCTCATGCTACCAACAAGGGTAGAGATGGTCATGCTCAAGGTGGCTAAGCTCCACAAGGTGCCCAATCTCAACCTAAGAATGGTCAACGCAACAATCGGTTCTATGCTCTTCATGGTAGATGGGAGGTGGAAAAGACTCTTGATGTTGTTACCGGTATGTTATGGATCTTTCGCTTTGATGTTTATGCCTTGCTTGATCCGAGTGCAAATTTGTCCTTTGTTACTCCTTATGTGGCTATGAGGTTTGATGTTAGCTCTGAAATATTGAGGGAACCTTTTTCAATTTATACTCTCATAGGTGAGTTAGTTATGGCTAAAAGAGACTATAGAAAGTGTCCTGTGCCAGTTTTGTATAAAGTTATCCCTTATGATCTTGTTGAACTTGGCATGATCGATTTTGACATTATTTTTAGTATTGATTGGTTACATGCCTCCTATGCATCCATATATTATAGAACCTGAGTGGTCAAATTTCAGTTTCCTAATGAGCCTATAACGATTCAGCGGTTAAGGCTCAATCCATTTCATGACTTAAGGCTAGGAAAATGATTTCCAAGGGATGCATCTATCACTTAGTGCGGGTTAGGGATGTTGATTCTGAAACTCCTACACTTGATTCAATTTTAGTGGTTAATGAGTTTTTGGAAGTTTTTCCCGAATATCTTCTAAATATTCCTCCCGAAATGGAAATAGACTTCGGTATTGATCTTCTACCTGATATACAGCCTATCTCTATTCCCTCTTACCGTATGTCTCCATTGGAACTTAAGGAGTTGAAAGAAAAATTAAAGGATTTGTTGGATAAGGGTTTTATAAGGCCGAGCATTTCATCGTGGGGCACTCTCGTGTTATTTGTGAGGAAGAAAGATAGGTCACTCCAAATGTGTATAGATTATCGCCAATTGAATAAGGTCATGATCAAGAATAAGTATCACATCCCAAGGATTGATGACTTGTTCTATCAGTTTCAAAGAGCAAATTACTTTTCAAAGATTGACTTGCGATTGGGTTATCATTAAATTCGAGTGAGGGAGTGTGACATTCCAAAGATAGCCTTTATAACTCGGTATGATCATTTTGATAGCTTTTATGGATTTGATGAACCAGGTATTTAGGCAGTATTTAGATATATTTGTTATTATCTTTGTTGATGATATTCTGATCTACTCGCGGAGTGAGGAAAAGCATGCCAATCATTTGAGTATTGTATTGAAAATTCTCGAAGACCAATAGTTGTATGCAAAGGTTAGCAAATGTGAGTTTTGGCTAAGGTCAGTTGCCTTCCTTGGTCATATTATTTCCGGAGAAGGAATTGTAGTTTATCCGAAAAAAGATAAAAGCTGTCAAGAATTAGCCTAGACCGTTGAGTCCTTCTGACAATCAGAGTTTTCTAGGCTTAGCCAATTAATATAGACAGTTTGTGGAAGGTTTCTCTTCTATTGCATCGCCTTTGAATCCTTTGACTAAAAAGAAGATAAAATTTTAATAGTTTGAGGCATGTTAGAAAAGCTTCCAAGAGTTGAAGGATAGACTTATCTCTGCTCCGGTGCTGACTTTATCAGAAGGTTTTGATAGATTTTTTGTATATTATGATGCTTCACGAGTCGGTCTTGTTGCGTCCTAATGCAAAATGGAAAAGTGATAGATTATGCTTCAAGGCAACTTATGATACATGAGAAGAATTACCCAACTCATGATTTAGAATTGTTTGCGGTGGTATTCGCCTTGAAATTCTAGATACATTATCTTTATTGTGTCCGTGTGGATATTTTCATAGATCAAAATAGTTTTGCAATATGTATTCACTCAAAAGGACTTGAACCTTTGACAAAGAAGATGGCTTAAACTGTTGAAGGATTATGACATGAATGTTCTGTACCATCCGAGTAAGGTGAATTTGGTTGCCGACGCTCTCAGTAGATTGACTATGAATAGTATTTCCCATGTTGATGATGGTAAGAAAGAGTGAGTTTGGGATTTGCACAGGTTAGCCCATTTGGGTGCATAATTGGTTTATTCAGAAGCTGTTAGAGTTATTGTGCAAAATAGTTATGAATCATCTCTCGTGGTGGATGTAAAGGCAAAACAAGATGATGATCCCTCTTTGGTTGAGTTGAAGAAAGCGGTTGCCCAAAATTCCATTGAGGCTTTATCCTAATGGGAAGATGGTGTTTTGAGATATCAAGGCCGATTATGTGTGCTGAATGTAAATGACTTGAAAGATATGGTATTGTCCGAAGCTCATAGTTCATTGTATTCTATTCATCCTAGTTCTATGAAGATGTATTGAGATTAGAGAGAAGTATATTGGTGGAATGGCATGAAAAGGGATATTGCAGAATTTGTGGCTAAGTGTCCTAATTGTCAACAAGTCAAAGTTGAGCATGAAAAATCGAGAGGTTTGGCTCAAGAAATTGAGATTCCTACAAGGAAGTGGGAAGCCTCGAATATGGACTTTGTTACTAGTTTGCCTCGTACTCGCATGCAACACGATTCTATTTGGGTAATTATTCACCGAACGACTAAGTCATCTCATTTTCTCCCTATTAAGACTTCATGCTTAACTGAAGACTATGCTAGATTGTATATTCGAGAATTAGTGAAGCTTTATGGTGTCCCACTGTCTATTATTTCTGATTGAGGTACTCAATTCACATATCACTTTTGGAGATCCTTCCAAAAGGGTCTAGGTATCCAAATGAAGCTTAGTACAACTTTTCATCCATAGATAGGTGGTCAGGCCAAATACACCATTCAGACTTTAGAGGATATGTTAAGAGAATGCATGATAGATTTTAAAGGAAATTGGGAAGACCATTTGCTGCTAATAGAGTTTGCATATAATAACAGTTATCACTCTAGTATTGAGATAACTCCATTTAAGGCTTTGTATGATAGACAGTGTCGATCCCCTATCAGATGGTTTGAGGTGGGAGAAGTTGCATTGATAGGACCTGAGTTGGTATTTAAGGCTATGAAAAAAGTTAGACTCAATATAGAAAGATTGAAAGCTGCACAAAGCAGACAAAAGTCCTATTCAAATGTGAGGAAAAGAGAACTTGAATTTGAAGTTAATGATTGGGTTTACTTGAAAATTTCACCCATGAAGGGTGTAATGCATTTTGGTAAGAAAGGGAAGCTAATTCCCTGCTATGTTGGCCCATATCAGATTTTGAAGGGAATTGGGAAAGTGGCTTATGAGTTGGATTTACCCTCAGATTTGGCATCTATGCATCTGGTGTTTCATGTGTCGTTATTGAGGAAGTTTGTTGGTGATCCTACATCCATTTTTCCATTAGACAACATTGATATTAAAGAGGGTCTTTTGTATGAAGAAGCTTTGGTTGAGATCTTAGACGGGTAAGTTAGAAAGTTGAGAAATAAAGAAGTAGCTTCAGTTAAGGTGTAATGGAGGAACTAAGAGGTTGAGGGTGCTAGTGGGAGGCCGAAGCCGATATGATGTCCCAATATACTTATCTTTTTCCTTCCATGCGTAGTTGAGGTATTTAGCTCCTTCATGAATCAACCAGCCCAAATCATGCATTTCAATTATTTTCATGGTTTCATATGCATTAATATTCATGAAAATGGTTTTAAAGTTATGTTTTTGATTGAGATTAAAGATTACATATTTTTATGCGTTATCGAGATATTTTGCAGTCATGTTGGGTTGTTATGTTCCTTTCCTATTCCATTCATGCTAGCTTGAGTCCTATTCGAGGATAAATCTTCCCAAGGAGGAGATATTGTAAGACCCCAGAATATCAAAAAGCCATAAAATGAGGATCAAAACATAAAAATCATAAAAGGCTGCAGTGTTGGCAATAAATGATAACCACAGAGGCTATCACGGGACGTGGTGAGTACCACAGGCTGTGATGTCTTCCATGGTGACCCCTCCCCTGAAGCCTCTAAACATGACCCCAAGGCAAGGACCACGACTGGCTACCACGGGCTGTAGAATATTTCACGAACTGTGATGTATTCCATGATGGTAACTCCTGAAGGTCACCCTACAGGGCCTGCACCACGCCCACTCTTCACATCTTGTGGTGCACTTCATGGACCGTGAAGGGTCTCATGAAGAAAGTTCTGAAAACTTTCCCCATAACTTAAAAAATTCATATTTCTAAGTCCAATATCACGGACACCGTCACAGACCGTGATAGGTCTTCCGTAGTAGTCTGGCTTCAATTAAATGTCGGGTATTTTAGTAATTCCCTATTCTTCAAATTATGTGTGTGGACATTTTTGGAACTAGATTCTCTACGAAAATATCCTAAATACTCTTTAATCTATTCTTTTCCCTCATTAACTCCCGATCAACTAAAAGACTTCTCTCTCAAGGATCCTCCAAAAGTCCATCTTCTTCATCAAGCTTTTGGCCAGGGTTTCTTCAAGAACAAGTCTCCTTTCTTAATTCAAAGGTCAAATTCAATCAAGGTATGTAGGGATTGATCCATGGGTACCTTTCACACATGGAGTCCCAAGGTTTCTACTCAAAATTTCATGAATGTCAATTGGGTTTGTAACCTAATCTTATCAATTGAATTGGGTGGTTGAATTATATTTTTAATCATTATATTTGATCATTTGAAGTATGTTTCTACATGAAATTACATGATATTAATTTTAATTATGATTTCTCATGCACGAATCCTATTTTCTATGATGATATTATTATGTATGATTATGAATTCAATGATTTCAAGGTATTATCATGATTTTTATTCAGGTTGACTATGCATATGAGTTTTATTCTAAATTCAAGTATGAATTGTGATCATGAATCACAAGTATATTCAAGGTATGAATTTCATGCAAGTTATGAAGTAAGGTATATTAGGGCCCTATGTGGTGACCTAGGACCTAACTATATGAATTATGTGAATATGATTGTAATGATGAAAGGAAAATTCTCACATTACAAGTACATTATGAAATGAGCTATTCTATAAAATATGAAGTTTATGAACAAGTTATGATAGATGTTAAGTATGTTACTGCGTTATGTATTCTGTGGAATTTGACTTAGCACTGAATGGACCTTGGTATAGGCATTCTCTCCCATAGTTGAGGCAATAGACCCGTAATAATATCCCATTGTCCCATAAAATACATCTCACCATAGGTAGTCTTCATGTCTTAGCTAGTGGATCCACATATACCATTATTTACATTTTATGTCATGCCCTTATACTTAGTACATTCAAAAGTACTTATGCATACGTTTTCCTACATTATTATCCATCCACGTAGCTAGTTGAGGCTTCCTATCCGGAGAAGTTACGGTGTGTACTCATCTATCGAGGACTAGTTTTGAGTTGTTGTTTTATTACTTTCGAAAGACATTTATTTCTTGACTATGAGGGTGAGCTAGGAACATGTCTTAGCTCCCGCCCATGTTCATGAGTAGAGGCATCTAGTTGGACAAATATTCTGAGTCTATGTTGTCAAGTGACATTCTTATGATCTTTCTGCACTTATTTTACCTTATGTGTGATTTATGATATGTCAAAAGGCTTTGGTGGAGCCCTTTGGGGTATTGATTGCCGTATTATGACTAGCCCCTAGGTCGGGGTCCTGACAAACTCAAATTGAGTTATTGCATTTCTTACTATTATGTGTTGTTTTAGAGTGAGGCATATTTTCATTTTTGAGAAAAAAATGAGTTTTTCAGGGAACATGAGTTTCCCAAGTGCATACATTACTTGAGATTATGAAGCTTTACATTACTGATTTTATAAATGATTTTTACTAAGTTTAAATGAGTTAGAGTATTATACATAAATGATATATTGAGAAAGAGTTTGAGGGGTCATGAGTAGTCCCAAATGCATAATGATTTCAAAAGAAAAAGCATAAAGAGTTGAGAAGAGTGTGAGATAATCAAACTAAAGTCCAGTGAGACTAAATGATGTATTTTGAGTATCTTACTCACTTTATTAGTTGATCATTGTTGCATGATTTTAGGAGTAATATTGAGCACTGATTTGGGAAATTATTTAAGTAACTCAAGTCCCATAAACTAAGTAGCCAGCGTAGGATAGGATCATACTATTGGTTCGAGCGACTCCTCACTTCAGTCCCTAATACGGACTTTTATATGCATCCATAAGATGCAATTCAACTGTTATCCTAGAAAGGTAATGAATAGTACATTGTATCATCACAAAACTCATAGTGATGGTTTTCGGTTAGAGAAATTCTCCAAAAGACAAAATAATATTTTTATATTGAGTTGATTTACTATCTTATATTTTGTAAACCTTTGAAATTTTACCATACTTGCATGCTTTACTTAAGTCGAATTACTTTCACTATTTGTTCTTGAGTATTCTTTTCAGTTATTTCTATTCATCCATATTTACCTATTGTGTATTCTATGTACTTACGTCTTTTGATACTACATTTCTCTATGATGCAAATACAGGTGTTGGAAATCCTCAACAGGCACATCATTGAATATCATACTTTTCCAATTTTTGGTGAGACCACCTTTTTTTGAAAGAACTTCTATTTAGTTTATTCATTTACTATTATTAGATCTTTTAAGATAGTCGTGGCCTATTCGGATACCTATCTATAGTACTTTAGAGACTTCATAGAAGAGTAGAGAGTTGATTTAGTATTTTCATAGATTATGTTTTAGACTTTGCTTTTACATAATCAGAGTATGCTTAGACAGTTTTTATGAGTTATGCCTTAAGTATTTAAAATGCTCACTACCTTTATATTTTTATATCAAGTTAAGTCTTCCTCTTAGTAATCAGCAAGACCAAGAGTTCGCTTGAGACCAGATATGATTTTTGAGTGTTGACCACACTAGGGTATAGAGTTGGGAAGTGATAAAATTGGTATCATTGCTTAGATTTGAAAACTCCTAGGATGTCTTTGAAGCTGTGTCTAGTAGAGGCCTTTTTATTGGTGTGAAGAATGCCACATCCATAATGGTGAGGCTATAGGACATTAGGAATTAGCTCACTTCTTTCATACTCTAAATTTGTGTGATAGAGTTTAACTCTATTAAGTTTCTTCTAACTCGTGCATTTACATATCTTAAGATCATGCCACAAAAATGCACCGTCAGTTAGAGGAACATCTACAACAATGAGATCCCACCGACTACCATGCCTCCAACATCAAGAACATGGACTAGGAATGGAGCTCGTGTGTCAAACCAATCTATTAATGCTGAAGCTCAGGATGTTCCACAGACATCTTCCCTATGTCCTTTACTCACTTGTGAGGTAGAGCTCAGAGGAGCAACCAGTATGCTCACTTAGTTCATGGCTACTCAGTCAAGCCGTCAAAGCACTCCAGCCACTAGCTCTAGTTCCGAAGAGTCTTTAGCTGCTATAAGGATTGGAGATTTCTTGAGGTTGAACCCACCAGTTTTCACCCGATCAATTTTTAAAGAGGATCCCCATAATTTTTATTAATGAGACATGGAAAATTCTCAAAGCCATGCATGCTACTGAGGGCAAGGGAGTTGAGCTTGTTTCTTACTAGCTCAAGGATATAGCTAACATTTGGTATAATTAGTGGGAGGATATTCATGGTGAAGATGCTAAGCTAGATGCATGAGACAAGTTTGAAGGTACATTCTTAGACCAGTTCTTCCCTAGAGAACTACGAGAGGTAATGGTGGAAGAGTTTGGGAATCTAAAGCAAGTGGGGTAATCACTGAAGGAGTATAGTTGTAAATTCACTAACTTGTCTAGGTATTCTCCAGAGATTGTTCCTGATGTGAGATCAAAGATGAGAATATTTGTCTCTGGATTGGGAAAACATATGAAGAAAGGGTGCAAGGCTACTTTATTGATTTCAGATATGGACACTTCTAGACTTATGGTGTATGCACAATAGGTTGAGTATGATAAGAATAAAGATAGAGAAGAGCAACAGTGGCACAGTGGGAACGACATGAGCCTAGTTCTCAGAGAAATGGAAATGGAAACTAGTAATTCTTTCAAAAGAGGTCTTCTGGATATGCACCATCATCAGCAAGTGCACCAGCATCGTATAATAGAAATGACCAAAGGTTAAAAAGTGACCAGAATTACAGAGCTCAGGGTTCTTAGTCTCAAGGACGTGTGACCCAAGGTTCTTCGTGGAATCCACCTTGTGGTAAGTGTGGTAGACTCTTTTTAGGAGAGTGTTAGGATGACATTAGTGGATGCTAAAAGTGTGGTCAAATGGGTCACTATATGAAAGACTTCCCATCAGAAAGACAAGGCAATGGGGGAAATAAGGCCAGTCTTCAACAACAGAACCATCCTGCAGAATTGCCCAAAGGGGTACTACTTTAGGGATGGACAGAGATTCAAACTGTTTGTATGCCATGGCTAGACACCAAAATCAGGAGAACTCGCCAGATGTCGTCACTTGTATGCCTCAAGTCTTTTCTCTGGATTTTTATACCTTACTTGATCTTGGTGAAAATATATCTTTTGTGACTACTTATATAGCCGTGAAGTGTAGGATCCATCTCAAACACCTTCTAGAGCCTTCCAAAGTTTGTAGTCCTATTGGTGAGTTTATTCTAGCAAAAAGAGTCTATAGAGATTGTGTAGTTTCCATATATCATAAATACTCCAAAGCTGATTTAATTAAGCTGGATATGGGATATTTTAATATAATTCTAGGGATGGAGTGGCTTTATGCTTGTTATGCCTCAGTCAATTGTAGAACTTGAGTTGTCAAATTCCAATTTCTAAATGAGCTAGTCATAGAGTGGAAGGGTAGTCCTGTAGTGCCAAAGGGTCATTTCGTCTCATACCTTAAGGCTAGAAAGTTAGTCTCTATGGGGTGTATCTACCACATTGTTTAAGTGAAGGATAATAGTTGTGAGACACCATCCCTTGAGTCAATTTCGGTCATAAATGAGTTTTCTCAAGTCTTTTTAATGGATCTACATAGAGTCTTTCACAACAGAGAGATAGACTTTAGAATAAATGTTCTTCATGATACTCAGCCTATCTCTATTCCTCCATATAGAATGGCTTCAGCAGAGTTAAAAGAGTTAATAGAGCAATTGAAAGATCTTTTTGATAAAGGTTTCATTAGGCCAAGTGGCTCACCTTGGGGCGCTCTTGTCTATTTGTTTAAAAGTAATATAGTTCTCTAAGAATGTGTATTGACTACCGTTAGTTAAACAAGGTGACCATAAAGAATAAATACCCTCATCCCAGAATTGATGACATGTTCGACCAATTTTAGGGTGCCACTTATTTCTTTAAGATAGACCTCAGATCAAGCCATTATTAGTTGATAGTGAGAGAAAGTGACATCCCAAATACCGCATTCAGAACCCATTATGGTCATTATAAGTTTTTTGGTATTTCCTTTGGTTTTACTAACACTCTTGCAACATTAATGGATCTCATGAATAAAGTGTTTATGTAGTATCTAGACATGTTTTTTTATCGTGTTCATCGACAACATTCTGGTCTACTCTAGAAATGAGGAAGAGCTTGTTGACCATCTTGGAATTATTTTCCAAACTCTCAACGATAAAGAGTTGTATGCAAAATTTTCTATGTGAGTTTTGGTTGTATCTATGGAATTCCTAGGCCATATTATTTCTGATAAAGGTACCCGAGTTGATTCACAAATGATCAAGGAAATAAAGATTTGGCCCAGAGCCAAATCTTGACTTATATAAGGAGTGTCTTATGTTTGGCCAATTATTACAGAAGGTTTGTAGAAGGGTTATCATTCATATCATCTCCATTGACTAAGTTGACCCAGAAAAAGACTAAGCTCCAATGGTCTCAAACTTGTGAGAAACGTTTTTAAGAGTTGAAAACTAAATTGACTACTGCAATAGTGTTGTCCCTACCCGAGGGAACAGATGGTTTTGTTATCTACTGTGATGCATCCAGAGTTGGACTGGGTTGTGTGTTAATACAAAGGGGTAAATTTATAGCTTATGCCTCTAGATAGCTTTAAATTCATGAGAGGAACTACCCAACTCATGATATCGACTTGGTACCCATGGTATTTCATTTAAAGATATGGCACCACATTCTCTATGGCATATATATAGATGTGTTCACTGACCACAAGATTCTTTAACACGTCTTCAGTCAAAAAGAACTACACATAAGGCAGAGGAGATGACTTGAGTTGCTCAAGGATTACGACATGAGAATTCTCTACTACTCAGGTAAAGCTAATATTGTTGTTGATGCTCTTAACAGGTTATCCATGAGAAGTAATTATCATGCTGAGGAAGAAAAAAGGGATTGGCTAAGGAAGTACATAGGCTTGCATGTTTGGGAGTTTGCCTTTGATACAAATGAAGGTGGTGCCATTATTCAGAAAAAGGTTGAATCATTACTAGTAATAGTGGTGAAAGAGAAATAAGACCAATACCCTATCCTACTTCAGTTAAAGAAAGAAGTTCATAAGTAGATAGTAATGGCTTTCGCACAAGGGGGAGATGGTGTGTTCAGATATCAAGGTAAATTATATGTTACAAAGGATTATGGTCTCTGCATAGAATCATGGCAGATGTTCATATTCAATTCATCCAAGTTCTAAAAAGATGTACCATGACTTGAGAGAGCTATATTCGTGGAGTGGAATGAAGAGAGATATTATAGACTTTGTTTCTAATTGTCCAAATTGTAAACAAGTCTAAATTGAGCACAAAAGGTCATGCAGTATGGCTCAAAATATAAAGCTTCTAGAGTGAAAATAGGAGATAATCTACATGGACTTCATTATAGGCTGGTCGGGATATCGCCGATAATATGATTTGATTTGGGTGATTATAGATCGAATGACTAACTCAGCCCACTTCATTTGGGTTAAGATTTCAATTTTAGAATAGGATTACGCTAGATTGTAGATTCCTAAGCTATTCAAACTTTATGGGGTTCCTTTGTTTATCATTTAAAATAGAGGTGCTCAGTTCTCTGCCTAGGTTTTGAAGTCATTTCAGAAGGGCCTAGGCTCAAAGGTAAATTTTAGTACCATCTTCCATCCTTAGACAAATGCTCAAACAAAGTGTACTATTCAGACTCTAGAGGACATATTAAGAGCTTGCGTCATTGATTTCAAAGAAAATTGGGATGACCTATAGCCTCTTATAAAGTTTTCATACATAAACAACATTCACTCAAGTATTTCGATGGATCTTAATGAGGCTTTTTATGGGAAGAGAAGTAGATCACCAATTAGTTTATTCAAAGTTGGTGAAGATAAGTTAATAGGGCCAGACTTGGTTCAGCGGGTTATGGAAAAGGTGAAGATTATCCAAGAGAGGTTGAAAACCAAACAAAGTATTTAGAAGTCTGAAGAGACTTAGAGTTTGAAGTGAATGATTAGGTATATTTGAAGGTTTCACCCATGAATGGTGTTGTAAGGTTTAAAAAGAAAGCAAAACTCAGTCCCTATTACATAGGTCCCTATCAGACTACTAAGAGAGTTGGTAACGTAGCTTATGAGTTAGAGCTACTATTAGAGTTAGCAATCTTTCACCCAGTGTTTCATATTTCTATGCTTATAAAGTGTTTGGGAGAGTCTTCACTTATTGTTCCTATAGAAAATATTGGCGTGATAAATAGCCTATCTTATGAGGAGATTTTAATTCATATTCTTAATTATTAGGTTCACAAGTAGAGGACCACAGAGGCTGCTTCACTCAAAGTTTTGTAAAGGAATCAATTTGTTGAAGAGCTAACATGGGAAGCCAAAGAAGATATGAAAGCTAAATGCCCTAATCTATTCATTACTCTTAGTGTTGATGTTGAAGTTAATACTCCTTTCCCTATTTTAGATTTAGTGACTTCTTGTTTGCTTGAGTATTTCAATTCTTGCTTGCATTCATTCCTTATGTAAATTCTTAACTTGGTCATTATTTGAGAACAAATGATCCCAAGGAGGAAATATTGTAACACCCCAAAGTATCCTAGCTCAGACCCCTTTAAAAAAACCTAGAAGAAATTGAGAAAAATTCATCAATCTGTGATCCATAACTAACCAACTACAGACCTTAGATGGAGTGACGGGTCATAGATGAGGTTCGTAGATCACTCCCACAATTAGAGAAATTTAAGTTTCCTTTGACTCTTCCTACGAGTGTCTTCTACCACACGTAAGATCCCTTATGAACCATAGGTGACCCTTGTATAGGAGGTCTAGTGCGCAAAATGATCCAAGTATATAATTCATGTGACGGTTCTATGACCCGTAGAAGGGTCTGTAAACTCAAACCTCAGATACCCTTATAGGACCCCAAAAGTCAGAAAGTTGAAGCCAAGGAGAAAATTCTCAAACTTTCTACATGCTTATGTTTACGAGTCCTTTTATGAAACATAGTGACTTCTATGACTAGTAGGAGTGAGTCGTAGAGTGAGTCCCAAGCGTTCATTCGGAACCAACCTCAGGTGACACCCTACAACTCAATAGGATGAGTCATAGGAGTGTCTACGGATCATAATAACCAGTCGTAACCCAGAATCAGAGGCCATGTTTTAGAGTTCCCTCAAAGTCAAGTCTACGACTTGACAGGATGACTCATGGGAATTATTATGAGTCATAGAAATGACTCATAACCAAATTCCTAAGGCTCTCAAATCTGCAAGATTTAAGACACGCAGGACGAGTCCATGTTACGACTCGTAGACAAGTTTACCAATCGTAGAAATAACCCATTTGCATACTTCAGAGACTTCAAAATCAAACTTTTTTTGAGACCTGTAACACGAGTCATCATGATGACTAATCCTCTCTTCTACGACTCGTAGAGTCGATCAGTAGGGTTGAAAGTTTCAATTTAATAAAGGAAATTATGTCTTTTCCAAAGTTTGGTTCAATAAACCTAGACACAATAATAGTCAAGTACAACCTTATATCTACCCAATTATTTGAAATTCCTTCATACACAAGAAATTCTTCTAAAATTTCACTAAGGCAACGAACTCAATTCTCTCAAGGGTTTCTCTTCAAGCTCAAGCTAGGATTTTTAGATTTCTACAAAATTTCTTATTCAATTCTTAGTTAATTCAATCAAGGTATTTAGGGATTGATCCAAGGGTTCCTTTTACCCATGGAGACCTAATATTTTCTCAAGTTTTCATTCAATTTCAATTGATTATGAACCATAGTTTTGATGAATTGCATTGGGCTAATTTAATTCCATTTTAAGATGTTATCAATAATCATTATATGCATGTTTTCATGTGAATTGCATGATTTTAAGTTGAATTATGAATGTCCATGCATAAATCTACTTTCAAGTTATGATTATGAAAGTTAAAGATGAGTTTATGAGTTGATCGTGAGTTTAATGATTTTCAATGAAAGTTTCTATGATTTAAAGTTGAGATTATGATTTTATGATGATGATCAAAGTTAAGATCAAAGAAGTTATTATGGTGTGATAAGTCAAATTCTCACATAATCATGTTAAAGATGGTGATAAGTATAATCCTCACTGAAGTTATGGATTCTTATGAATCATAAAGTTAATGCGCTATTCCTAATATTTAATAAACATGGATTGATAGGAAGTTACTATCTTTCCCTATTATTTTATGATCATTCTTTATGAGTCTCTATTGCAATATTGACTAAGCACCGAGAGGGATTCTAGGTAGGGTTCGGTCTAGTAATGCACTTAGTTACATAAGGGAATCCCAGCTGCAGCCTAAAGCCCCAAACTACATTGCCCATGTAGGTTGCCTTCATGGACTAGCTAGTGGATCCACATATAGCACTGTTGAGTTGAGTTGATATGAGTAACATGATGGAGTATACCCTAGCAAGGTAGCCCCCCTTATCGATCAGGGTTCCATCGGATTTCATGTAATAGTTCGCATGGTCTTAGATATCAGTTAAAGGTCTTATCCCACACAAGTTAAATATCAAGTTCATGATGAAGTTTTATGATATGTATTGACCATGATTTTCATATGTTTTCAAATGTTTTAAACCTTACTTATGTTTATAATGATTAGTCGTGCATCTTATGGCATATTGTTTACATTACTTTACTTGTTCATGCATACCTCATATATATAGTACATTCAAACATACTAATGCATATTTTGCCTACATTATCTCATAATGTAGGGACGAACGACACTCACGAACATCCTATTCGTGGATAGAGTTGCTCTAGTTTCCTAAGGAGTTGGTAAGTCCTCATTCAATCGAGGAAATGATTTTTACTCTTGTTGTTTACCTAAATTTCTATTATTATTAGGGTAAGCTAGAAGCGTGTCCCACACCCCCATCAAAGACTAGATAAGAGGAATGTTTACATGTCTTTATGACGTAGTCCGGATTAGATATTCATGGAGTTGATTTCCCTTTGTCCCATTCCCATTGAGTTCTCACTTTTTCTTAAATCTTATTATCATTCTCTTTACCTTATGAATGCAATATATGTTAAGATGGTTTTGTTGGGGTCCCTCGAATCCCGATCGTCGTGTAGTGGCTTGGCCCTAGTTTGGATAATGACAAACTTGGTATCAGAGCAAAAGGTTTAAAACAATCCTAGGGAGTCTAACAAATTGTGTTAAGTAGAGTATTATTCATTGGTGTGAAGCACACCACATCCATGAATAAGTGTCTATGAAATGTCTTCGAAAAATTTTAACTTCTTTCATGATCTATATCGTGCGTTAGAGTAATTAAGTCTTTCCCACTAGCGCTTGTTCTTTGCTATTTTAAGAATATGCCCCCACAAAGATACTCTGCTAAAAGGAATGTGGTTGAGGAGGAGCCGCAAGCTCTAAATGAGCCTTTAAATGATTAAGTTTCCAATATCGAGTTCCAAGCAGCTTTTTAAGTAATTTCTCAAGCCTTTACGGCTCAAGTTAACTATGAAGTGGTAGCTCCCATCAACCCGAATATTGGTATGGTAGCCACAAGAGTTTGTGATTTCATGAGGATGAATCCTTCAGAGTTTTGGGGTTCTAAAGTTGATGAGGATCCACAAGAGTTTTTTGATAGCATCTATAAGATTTTTTAGATCATAGGGATTATCTCGGTTGAGAGAGTGGAGTTAGCCATTTACCAATTGAAGGGTGTTGCTCATATTTGGTATGACCAATGAAAGAGTGAGAGGCCTAGAGAGGCAGATCCAGTGACTTGGGATGAGTTCAAAAAGGTATTTCTTGATTGCTTCTTCCTATTAGAGTTGAGGGAGGTAAAAGTGCAAGAGTTCATCAACCTTAAGCAAGGTGGTATGAATGTGAGGGAGTATTCCCTCAAGTTTACTCAATTGTCAAAATATGCTCGATTCACAGTGTCTGACTCAAGAGCTCGTATGAAAAAGTTTGTATAGGGTGTGTAGAATATGGTCTCAAAAGAGTACAAAATGACTATGTTGATTCAGGAGATAAAAACATCTAGACTTAGGATATATGCAGAGTAATTAAAGGGTGAGAAGATAAAGGAGAAGAATAGGGAATCCAAGACACCAAGGGCCGATGGTGGTGATTTCTCTCATGGTAAGTTCGGAGGTGGTGGACGTCCTTATTTTAGAATAAAGTACTCCGGATAAGGGGTCTTCTAATGCCACTACTCCAAGGCTCGATAAGGATAGGGTGCCCAACCCTAAACCTCAAGGAGGTGCTCCTATTGGCTAAGTTACTCCTGCATACAAGAAGTGTGGTAAGAACTACAAGGGTGAATGCCTAGCCAGTTTGAATGTGTGAATCCGATGATGTAAGATGGGTCATCATGCTAAGGAATGTAAGGTCAAATATGGTTATCTTCAAGGCCAAGTTTCTCAAGGTTATCAAGTGCAACTAAAGGGTGTTCAATGCAATAATAGGTTTTATGCTCTCAATGGTAGGCAAGAGGTGGAGGAGACTCCTGATATTATTACCAATATATTACGGGTCTTTCACTATGATGAATATGCCTTGCTTGATCCGGATGCAAATTTACCTTTTGTTTTCCCTTATATGGACATGAGATTTGATGTTGGTCCTAAAACATTGTTAGAGCCTTTCTCCATTTATACACCCGTAGGTAAGTCGGTTGTGACTAAAAGAGTCTATAGAAGTTGTTTGATTTTGATCTTTCATAAAGTTACTCTATGTGATCTAGTTGAGATTAAGATGACCGATTTTGAAGTTATCCTTGGTGATATGCATGTTATGCTTCTATTGATTTTAGGGCCCCGAGTGGTTTCCCAAATAAGCCGATTCTAGAATGGAAAGGTAGTAATTCCATGTTCAAAGGTCAATTTAGTTCATGCCTTAAAGCTCGGAAAAAGATTTCCAAGGGTTGTATATAATATCTTGTAAGGGTTAGGGATAAAAATTGTGAAACCCCTATTCTAGAGTCGGTCTCCATTGTGAATGAGTTTCCGGATGTGTTTTCCAGTGATTTATCCGGTGTTCCTCCCAAATGGGAAATTGACTTTGGCATAGATCTTCTTTCGGGTAATTAACCTACTTCCATTCCTCCTTACTGAATGACCCTGGTAGAATTAAAAGAGTTGAAGAATAAATTGAAAGACTTGTTATACAAGGGTTTCAATAGACCAAGTATATCCCCATAGAGTGCTCCCGTCTTGTTCTTTAGAATGAAAGATGGTTCTCTACATATGTGCATTGACTACCAGTAATTGAACAAAGTAACCACCAACAATAAATACCCAATTCCATAGATAGATGACTTGTTTGATCAATTTCAAGGGAAAAGTTACTTCTCTAAGATAGATCTTTAATTCAGTTATCACCAATTGAGGGTGAGGGAGTGTGACATTCCTAAAATGGCATTTCGGACAACGTATGGCCATTATGAGTTCCTATTTATATTGTTTGGTTTGCCCAATGCCCCACAGCTTTCATGGACTTAATAAATACTGTGTTCATGCAATATTTAGATATGTTTGTAATTGTATTCATTGATGACATTTTAGTTTACTCTCCAAATAAGGAGAAGCATGCTAATCACATGAGGATTGTGTTGCAAACTCTAAGGGACAAGTAATTATTTTCCAAGTTCAGTAAGTATGAGTTTTGGATAAGGGAGATGGCTTTTCTTGGTCATATTGTGTCCGGTGAAGATATTATGGTTGATCCTAAGAACTCCAATTCGGTTAAGAATTGGCCTAGACCATTATCTCTTTCAGATATTAAAAGTTTCTTGGGCCTACCCAGATACTAAAAGATATTTGTAGAAGTATTTTCATTGACCTTGACACTTTTTACCAATTTGACTAAAAAGAAGGTAAAGTTTGAATTGTCAGAAGCTTGTGAAAAGATTTTCAAAAGTTGAAAGATCGTCTCACTACAGCTCCTATCTTGACCTTGTCGGAAGGGTCCAATGGTTTCATGGTGTATTGTGATGCTTCAAGGATTGGTATTAGTTGTGTTTTGATACAACATGGTAAGGTAATAGCCTAATCCTATAGGAAACTTAAGGAGCATGAATGGAATTATCCAACACATGACCTTGACCTGATGGTGGTGGTGTTTTCTTTGAAGATTTGGAAACACTATATTTACGATGTTCAAGTGGATGTGTTCACCAATCATAAGAGCCTATATTACATTTTTAAGCAAAAAGACTTGTACCTTCGACTAAGGATATGACTTGAATTATTGAAGGACTATGACATAAGTGTGTTGTATCATCTTGGCAAAGCTAATGTGGTTTCCGATGCACTAAGTAGATTATCTATGAGTAGTGTTGCACAAGTTGAGAAAGATAAGAAAAAATTGGTCAAGGATTTTCATTGATTGGCACTTTTAGGTATGCGTTTGGTAGATTTTAATGATAGAGGTATTCTAGTGCATAATGGATCGGAATCCTCTCTTGTAGCTGATGTTAAGGCTAAGCAAGAGCAAGATCCAATGTTAGTTAAGTTAAGGAAGTTGGTTGCCGAAATAACCATTGAGTCTTTCTCCCAAGGGTGAGATGGTGTGCTTCGTTACCAAGGTCGATTATGTGTACCTAATATTGATGGGTTGAGAGAGTTGATATTGAATGAGGCCTATAGTTCCCAATATTAGATTCATTTGGGTTCCACCAAGATGTACCATGACTTGAGGGAAGTGTATTGGTGGAATGGCATGAAGAAGGATATAGCGGAATTTGTAGCTAAGTGTCCAAATAGCGAACAAGTTAATATTGAGCATCAATGACCGGGAGGTTTAGCCCAAGATATTAAAATTCCTAGTTGGAAGTGGGAGGATGTGAATATGGACTTTGTAACGAGTTTGCCTCGTACTAAGAAGCAACATAATTCAATTTGGCTTGTTGTAGATCGGATGACTAAGTCAACTCATTTTCTAGTGGTTAAGACTTCTTAGAGTACCGAGACTATGCTAAGTTGTATGCTCGTGAATTGGTAAGGTACAAAATTCACTGCACACTTTTGGAGGTCGTTTTGGAAGGGTCTTAGTACAAAGGTTAGGTTAAGTACCGCTTTCCATCCTCAAACCGACTGTCAAGCCGAAAGAATAATTCAAACTTTAGAGGATATATTGAGGGAGTGTGTTATTTATTTTAAAGGAAGTTTGGGATGAAAATTTGCCACTAATCTAGTTTGCCTACAATAATAGTTATCACTCTAGCATCCAAATGGCTCCCTTCGAAGCATTGTATAGAAGAAGATGTAGATCCCAGATGTGATGGTTTGAAGTAGGTGAGATGGCTTTGATTAGTATAGATTTTGTGGTAGAGTCTATGGATAAGGTAAGACTCATAAGGGAGAAGTTAAAGATGGATCAAAGTCGTCAAAAGTCTTATTCCAATGTTAGGAAAAAAGGCCTTGAATTTGAGGCGAATGATTGGGTCTATTTGAAGGTTTCACCTAAGAAGGGTGTAATGCATTTTTTGTAAGAAAGGGAAATTGAGTCCTAGGAACATTGGACCTTATAAGATACTGAGACGTGGTTGTAAGGTGGCTTATAAGTTGTATTTTCCACTTGAGTTAGCTATGGTCCACCCAATGTTTCATGTATCTATGTTGAGAAAGCTCGTGGGTAATCCAACTTTCATTGTGCCATTAAATGATGTAGGTGTTGAATAGTATTTGACTTATGAAGAAGTTTTGGTAGAGAACTTAGACCAGCAAGTTAAGAAGTTAAAGAAACAAAGAAGTTGTGTCCATCAAAGTGTTATGGAGGAATCAACAAGTAGAAAGTGCTACTTGGGAAGCGAAGGTGGATATGATGAAATGATACACGTACCTATTCCCCTCTACTGAAGCCTAAAGTATTAAGTTTTTCTTATTTAAAGTTAATTGAACTCTTACATATTCAATTCCTCCTATGACATTCATATGCATGCATGTTCGTGAAAGATGAATTTCAAGTCATGATTATATGATTAAGTTGAAGTTTTCATGTTCCATGCATTTTAAGATGTCATTAATATCATGTTAGGTTGCTAGTCCTCTTTCCGTGTCCTTCCTATGATAAGTTAATCTTATTTGAGGATGAATATTCCCAAGAGGGAGATATTGTAAGACCGTGGAAGTTGAAAAGTTAAAGCAAAGGAGAAAATTCTTAAAGTTTCTACATGCCTATGTTTACAAGCCCTTTTATGACTCATAGTGACTTCTACGACTCGTAGGAGTGAGTGGTAGAGTGAGTCTCAAGGGTTCGTAGAAATGTCTCATAACCAAATTTCTAAGCCTCTCAAATCAGCAAGATTTAAGACTTGCAGGACTAGTCCATGTTACGTCTCGTAGACAGGTTTACGGGTCATAGACACGACCCGTTTGCAAACTTCAGAGACTTCAAAATAAGACATTTTCTCAGACCTGCAAGACAAGTTGTCATGATGACTCATCCTCTCTTCTATGACTTGTAGAGTCGATCATTAGGGTTGAAAGTTTCAATTTAATGAAGGAAATTGTGTCTTTCCAAAGTTCAGTTCAATAAACCTAGACACAATAATGGTCAAGTCCAACCCTATATCTACCCAATTCTTTGAAATTCCCTCATACACAAGAAATTCTTCTAAAATTTTACAAAGGCAAGGAACTCAATTCTCTCAAGGGTTTCTCTTCCAGTTCAAGCTAGGATTTCCAGATTTCTACAAGGTTTCTTCTTCAATTATTAGTGAATTCAATAAAGGTATGTGGGTATTGATCCAAGGATTCCTTTCACCCATGAAGTCCCAATGTTTTCTCAAGTTTTCATTCAATTTCAATTGATTATGAACACTAGTTTTGATGAATTATATTGGGCTAATTTAATTCTGTTTCTAAATGTTCTCAATGATCATTATATGCATGTTTTCATATGAATTAATTGATTTTAAGTTAAATTATGAATGCCCATGCATAAATCTACTTTTAATTATGATTATGAAAGTTAAAGATGAGTTTATGATTTGATCATGAGTTTAATGATTTTCGGTGAAAGTTTCTATGATTTAAAGTTGTGATTAGGATTTTATGATGAAAGTTATGTTGATTATCAAAGTTAATATCAAAGAAGATCTTATGGTGTGATAAGTCTAATTCTCACATAGTCATGTTAAAAATGGTGATAAGTACAATTCTCACCAAAGTTATGGATTCTTATGAATCACTAAGTTAATGAACTATTTCTAATGTTTTATAAAGATGGACTGATAGGAAGTTACTATTTCTCCCTATTATGTTATGATAATATTATATGAGTCTCTGTTAGGATATTGACTAAGCACCAAAAGGGCTTCTAGGTAGGGTTCTATCACGACCAAACTCCGTAAGCCGCGATGGGTTCCCAAATTGGACATGCACGTGTATCCCTGCCAAGTATAAGTAAATCCGTATCCTGCTCAACTTGTAGTATAGCCGACAAGGCTGTCATAACATATAGGGTTATTCCGTAATACATACACATGCTAGCCGACACGGCTGTTACGACTTTGGGAACGCCCAAATCATAAGTCATATGAGCATAACTGTACATACGTACACATACCATCCATACCACCCATGTATATATCCACAGACCTCTAAGAGTAAGAATAGTAACATACGGTGGGACAGGGCCCCCGCCATACCCGTGAACAAAAGGAATATATACATCAAGGTTTAGTACCCAAAATTAGGCTCCATCACAATAGAGCACCTCTGGAACGCTGAGTGGGAGTCCTATGCTGGCGGATCTCCAAATTGTTTACCTGTACCTGCGGGCATGAATGCAGCCCCCCGAGGAAAGGGGGTCAGTACGACATATATACTGAGTATGTAAAGCATAACATAACATATCCAAAAGCATATCTAAAATAAAAGTAGGGGATAAAACATCATAAGGAAATTACAGTTACCATGGGGGTGCAGGGGACAAGTATAAAATTTAACAGAGTACTGTATGTGCACCTTACAAAGTAAGTTCATGTATATCATTATCACCTACCGTATCCGGCCCGCTTGGGGACTCAACGTTACAAATGCATCATTTTACCATCATAGGCATATGCATACTATTAGCGATGTAGGACATATAGCCCGATGCATATAGATATGATAGGTTAGTTCCAAGGAACGTTCGGCCCGATCCCTACACATATAACATGTTAGTGCCGAGGAGCATTTGGCCTGATCTATATATATAATACGTTAGTGCCGAGGAACGTACGGCCCAATCCCTATAAATATAACACGTTAGTGACGAGGAACGTATGGCCCGATCCCTATATATATAACACGTTAGTGTCGAGGAACGTACGACCCGATCCCTATACATATAACACGTTACTGTCGAGGAACGTACGGCCCGATCCCTATACATATAATAATGCATATACGTGCACACAAAACTTTGTAACGTAACAACCATCTCCCGAATATAATCATAAGATGTGTCAAAGAGTCTCTAGGTATAAGAGTTTACACATCCAATCATTACTCAGCTAATAGAAGGGTTGAGAAATAGGAGTTTCACAACTTTAAGAATCCTAACCTCAAAAAGTGAGTACAAGTCATGATTTATACCCAAAACCTATAAATGGGATCACCTCTAACTCATACCATATATCGCTTCATTTACATCCTAATGTTTTAAAAGAAAGAAGGGATAGGTTTCACGTGTACTACTTTTTGTCAGGTAGAAGACTTACAAGTCCATAACTCAACTATCACAGGAGTTCTAATATCAAGAAGTGAATAAGATTAATGAACCATACTCAGGGTTCTATGAATGGAATTATTCCTACATTACATACACAATCCACTTAGGACTGAGATATGCCAATAGAAAAGAAAGATAGACTTTACGTACTCCTCACTTCCTAACGTATGGAAGGCTTGAGAGTTCCTAGTTCAATTACTCTAAGAGTGCTTTCATTAAGAAGTAAATAAGGGTTGTGAATTACGCTTGGCATTTATGAGTAGATTTATCCTCAAGCTCATGTCATTCACTACTTAACTTGAAAACATGACAAAAGAAGAGAAAGAATAGGCTTTACATACATTACCTTTTATCATATAAAAAAAACCTTAAAAACGAAATAGCTTGACTATTACAGGAGTTCCACCATCATGAAGTGGATAAAAATTATGAACTATACTCGGAGCTTTACGAATGGAATAACTCCCAATTTCACATACATAACACTTACATCTAAGATATTCCAAAAGAGAAGAAAGGGTAGCTTCACATACCTTTTACGGACTTTTATTAATCGCGTTCATGTCGTCGTCCTCCAAACCTATTTAACATGGAAGCAATACAAATATCAACCACCTTATACTTTTCTAGCATCTTATATTACCTACGAGTATTCACAGCATTTATTTCCTCTCTCGCCTTCTCGACTAGTTCCTTAACTAGTTACGGCGTTAACGGAAATCGGACAGCATCTCTCCTATAATGTGCCCTATCCAAATTTCCAATTACACTCCTCATACCTACAGCCAACCAACAACAACAACCTACAGCATATGTTTAAGCAATTCATATCAACAATATACAACATAAACTCCAAACAACTCACTCGAATTTACACAACCAAAATAGGGTTTCTAGTTTTCAATTTGAGAAACCTTTAACCATACGAAGAGGGGATCATGTGGATGCCACCAGAAGATCCCCCACCTATTTTAGGACACATTTATACCCTGAAACCCACATAACACAACCAGCAGCAGCCTCCACACACACAATGCCTCATTTCGACTATAATTTAACTACGACTACTTCAATTTTGATTGTTTCTTTCGGTGAGCATATCCACGACTTTTTTATACTTCTAGAAGTATATAAGGTACATAATAAACTTCATAAAAACCCCATAAAGTCCAAATTTAAAGGAAAAACATTACCTTACCTGAAATTGGCCAAAACTAGCCAAAATTGCGCCTCGGAAACCTCTTAAGCGTGCTGGAAGTTGCGTGGACTGTTTGCTGTCCGTTTTGGCTGAACCAAGCCATTATTTTATACTTATAATACCTCCATATCATCTTGGTATACGCTGTATAACTAATTTATGGAACGAAATTGGGACTTACCTATTTTTTTTCTCCAAGTCGTCCTCTTTTTCTCTCTAGACTTAGGGTTCTTTTTTTTTGTTGCTGCTGAAGTTTTCTGGATAGAAATGACCTTAAGAGTCATTTAAAATGTATATATATGGGCTGCCTTGGAGGTGATACATGTCATCCCCTTAGGGTGACACGTGTCCAATCATAATTGGACCACCGCATCTATGCAGCCTATTAGGGGCTGCCACATGGCAGTGGGGTCCACCCCTAAGTAGGTGCATCACCTGCTTTCTTGAGGTTCTGCCATGTGTCACTCCTCCATTGGCTACCACATGTCGTCCTCTTCTCTTTTTCGTGGGTTTATAATCTGATCTTATTTTAAAAGCCTATGTAATCCGTGCTACGTAAGCTTGGTATGTACTCAAATAGCTTGAGTATGTAAGACTTCTAAGTTAGTAGGTTATGTAGGTAAATCGAGTCCTACGACTCATTACTTAGCCTCCAATTCCTTTCGGATTCTTATGAATTTATTTCCAACCTTCTCTACTATGGGGTATCACATTCACCTTTCCTTAAAGTCACTTGATAGTGTCGTAGCTTATCCATCTCACATGATAATGTCTAAGGAACTTAAGAGACATTCCAAGCTCGAGAGTGTGGGGTATAACATCATTTCGGAAATGCAGTTAGTTACCCAAGGGAATTCTAGTAGCAACCTAAAGCCCCAAACTACATTACTCGCGTAGGTTTCCTTCATGGAATAGCTAGTGGATCCATATATTGCACAGATAAGTTAAGTTGAGATGTGTATCATGCTAGAGTATACCTGGTCAAGGTAGCCTTCCCTTCTCGATCAGGGTTCCATCGGGTTCCATATAATAGCTTGCATGGTCTTAGATGTTGGTTAAAGTTCTTATACCACATAAGTTAAATGTCAAGTTAATGATGAAGTTTTATGATATGCATTGACCATGATTTTCATATGTTTTCAAATGTTTTAAGCCTTACTCATGTTCATTATG
Source organism: Solanum dulcamara (assembly GCF_947179165.1). Taxonomy (NCBI): domain Eukaryota; kingdom Viridiplantae; phylum Streptophyta; class Magnoliopsida; order Solanales; family Solanaceae; genus Solanum; species Solanum dulcamara. Next base: position 48,736,195 of record NC_077241.1, read on the forward strand.
ATTTGTCATGTATCTTATGGCATATTATTTATGTTCCTTTACTTGTTCATGCATACCTCATATACTTATTTCATTCAAACATACTAATGCATATTTTGCTTATATTTTCTGATAATGTAGGAATGGACGACACTCACGAACATCATATTCGTGGCTAGAGTTGCTCTAGATTCTTAAGGATTTGGCGAGTCCTCATTCTATCGAGGACATGATTTTACTTTTGTTGTTTACTTAAATTTCTTTTATTGTTAGGGTGAGCTAGGAGTTTGTCCTAATCCCCCATCAAAGACTAGACTAGAGGCATGTTTAGACGGCTTTATGATGCACTCCGTATTAGACATCTATGGAGTTGATTTCCCTTTGTCCCATCCCCATTGAGTTCTCACTTTTGCTTATATCTTATTATCATGCTTTTTAAATTATGAATGAAATGTATGCTATGTTGTCTTGGTTGGGGTCCCTCACATCTCAATCGTCATGTGGCAGCTTAGCCCTAGTTTAGGTCACGACAAACTTGGTATCAGAGCTTAAGGTTTAGAAGAGTCCTAGGGAGTCTAACATGCCACGTTAATTAGAGTTTTATTCATTGGTGTGAAGTATGTCAGCCCCATGAATAGGAGGCTACAAAATGTCTTAGAAAAAGTTGCACTTCTTTCATGATCTATGTCATACGGTAGAGTAGTTAAGTCTTTCCCACTAATGCTTGTTCTTTGCAATTTGCAAAATATGCCTCCACGAAGATACCCTACAAGAAGGAATGTAGTTGAGCTTTAGATGACCAATTTTGATGTTATCCTTAGTATAGATTGGCTATATGCATTTTATACTTCTATTGATTTTAGGAGCCGAGTGGTTAAGTTCTAATTCCCAAATGAGCCGATCCTAAAATGAAAGGGTAGTAATTTCGTATTCAAAGGTCAATTCATTTTGTTCCTTAAAGCTCAGAAAATGATTTCCAAGGGTTATATATATCAGCTTATGAGGTTTAAGGATAAAAATTCTAAAGCCCCTATTCTAGAGTCCATCCCCATTGTGAATATGTTTCTGAATGTGTTTCCCGATGATTTACCCGGTGTTTCTCCCGAAAGGAAATTGAATTTGGCATAGATCTTCTTCTGGGTACTCAACCTATTTCAATTCCTCCTTACCAAATGGGCCCGACAAAATTAAAGGAGTTAAAGGATCAATTAAAAGACTTGTTAGACAAGGGTTTTATAAGACCAGGTATATCCTCATGGGTTGCTCCCATCTTGTTCATTAGAAAAAAGGATGGTTTGCTACATATGTGCATTGACTACCGGCAATTGAACAAAGTAAACATCATGAATAAATACCCAATTCCAAGGATAGATGACTTATTTAATCAATTTCAGGGGGAAAGTTACTTCACTAAGATAGATCATTATTCCGGTTATCGCCAATTGAGGGTGAGAGAGTGTGACATTCCCATAATGGCATTTCGGACAAGGTATGGTCGTTATGAATTCCTAGTTATGTCTTTTGGTTTTACCAATACCCCAACAACTTTCATGAACTTAATGAATAGGGTGTTCAAGCAATATTTAGATATGTTTGTGACTATATTCATTTATGACATTTTGGTTTATTCTCAGAATGAGGAGGAGCATGCTAATCACATGAGGATTGTGTTAAAAACGCTAAGGGACAAGAAATTATTTTCCAAGTTCAATAAGTTTAAGTTTTGGTTAAGCGAGGTGGGCTTTCTTGGTCACATTGTGTCTAGTGAAGGGATTATGATTGATCCTAAGAAAACCGATGCGGTTAAGAATTGGCCTAGACCCTCCTTCAGATATTAGAAGTTTCTTGGGCCTATCCGAATACTATAGAATATTTATGGAAGGATTTTTATTGATCTCATCACCTTTTACCAAGTCGACTCAAAAGATAGTGAAGTTTCAATTATCGGAAGCTTGTGAAAATATTTTCAAGAGTTGAAAGATCGTATCACTATCGCTCCTATCTTGATCTTGTCGGAAGGGTCTAATGGTTTTGTGGTGTATTTTAATGCTTCAAGGGTTTTTCTTGGTTTTTTTCATTCAACATGGTAAGGTAATAGCCTATGTCTCTAGGCAACTTAAGGTGCATGAACGAAATTATCCAACCCATGACCTTGAGCTAGTGGCGGTGGTGTTTGCTTTAATGATTTGGAGATATTATCTTTACTCTTTTCAAGTGGATGTGTTCACCGATCATAAGAGCCTACAATATATTTTTAATAAAAAAGACTTTAACCTTCGACTAAGTAGATGGCTTGAATTGTTGAAGGGCTATGACATAAGTATGTTGTATTATCCTAGCAATGCTAATGTGGTTGCCGATGTACTAAGTAGATTGACCATGAGTAGTGTTGCACATGTTGAGGAAGATGAGAAAGAATTGGTCAAGAATGTTCATTGATTGGCACGTTTAGATATGTGTTTGGTAGATTCAAATGATGGAGGTATTCTTGTGCATAATGGTTCCGAATCCTCTCTTGTAGTGGATGTTAAGGCTAAGCAACAGTAAGATCCAATGTTAGTTGAGTTGGAGAAGTCGGTTGCTGAAAAATCCATTGAGTCTTTCTCCCAAGGGTGAGATGGTGTGCTTTGTTATTAAGGTCAATTGTGTGTACCTAATGTTGATGGATTGAGAGAGTTGATATTGAATGAAGTGTATAGTTCCTAATATTTGATATATCTGGGTTCCACGAGGGAAGTGTATTTGTGGAATGGAATGAAGACGGATATAGCAAAGTTTGTAATTGTGTCCAAATTGCCAACGAGTTAAAATTAAGCATCAACGATCGTGAGTTTTAGCCCAAGATATTGAAATTTCTACTTGGAAGTGGGAGGATGTGAATATGTACTTTGTAATGGGTTTGCCTCATACTAAAAAGCAACAGTATTCCATTTGGGTTGTTGTATATCAGATGACTAAGTCGGCTCATTTTCTACCGGTTAAGACTTCTTATAGTGCTGAAGACTATGCTAAGTTCTATGTTCGTGAATTGGTAAGACTTCATGGTTCCCCCTTGTCCATTATATCAGATCGAGGTACAAAATTTATTGCACACTTATAGAGGTCGTTTCAGAAGGGTCTCGGTACAAAGGTTATGTTAAGTACCGCTTTCCATCCTCAAATCAACTATCAAGCAGAAAGAACGATCAAAAATTTAGAGGATATGTTAAGGGGTGTGTTATTAATTTTAAAGGAAGTTTAGATGAAGATTTTCCACTAATTGAGTTTGCCTATAATAATAGTTATTACTCTAGCATCCAAATGGCTCATTTCGAAGCATTGTATAAAAGAAGATGTAGATCCCCTGTGGGATGCTTTTAAATAGGTGAGATGGACTTAATTGGTCCATATTTGGTGGTAGATGCTATGGATAAGGTAATACTCATAAGGGAGACGTTGAAGATGGGTCAAAGTTGTCAAAAGTCCTATTCCGATGTTATGAAAAGAGACCTTGAATTTGAGGTGGATGATTAGGTCTATTTGAAGGTTTCACCCATGAAGGGTGTAATGTATTTTGGTAAGAAAGGGAAATTGAGTCCTAGGTATGTTGGACCTTATAAGATATTGAGACCGTGTTGGCAAGGTGGCTTATGAGTTATATCTACCACTTGAGTTAGCTATGGTTCATGCGATGTTTTATGTATCTATGTTGAGAAAGCTCATGGGTGATCCAACTTTCATTATGACATTGAAAGGTGTAAGTGTTGAAATGAATTTGACTTATGAAGAATTTCCGGTAGAGATCTTAGATCGGAAAGTTAAGAATTTAAGAAATAAAAGAAGTTGCATCCGTCAAAGTGTTATAGAGGTATCAACAAGTAAAAAGTTCTACTTGGGAAGCAAAGGTGGATATGATGAAATGATACTCGTACCTCTTCCCCTCTACTCAAACCTAAAGTAGTAAATTATTATTATTCAAAGTTTATTGAGCTCTTGCATATTCATTTCCTCCTCTGTCATTCGTATGCATGTATGTTCATGAAAGATGATTTTAAAGTCATGATTTTATGATTAAGTTGAAGTTTTCTTGTTCCATGTGTTTTAAGATGTTATGAATATCATGTTGGGTTACTAGTCCTCTTTTCGTGTTCTTCCTATGATAAGTTAATCTCATTTGAGGACAATTATTCCCAAGGGGAGATATTGTAAGACCTCGGAAGTTGGAAAGTTGAAGCCAAGGGGAAAATTCTAAAAATTTCTAGATGCTTATGTTTACGAGTCCTTTTATGAACCATAGAGACTTCTATGACTTGTAGGAGTGAGTCATAGAGTTATACCCAGGGTTCGTTCAGGACCAACCTCAGGTGACACCCTACAACTCAATAGGATGACCAGCATTAGAGGCTATGTATCAGAGGTCCCTCAAAGTCAAATCTACGACTTGACATGATGACTCATGGGAATTATTACGAGTCATAGAAATGACTTGTAACCAAATTCTAGGGCTCTTAAATATGTAGGATTCAAGACCTGTAGGACGATTCTAGGTTATGATTAGTAGACAAGTTTATGGTTCATAGACACGACCCGTTTGAAAAATTCAGAGACTTCAAAATTAGACTTTTTCTCAGACCTACAAGACGAGTCATCATGATGACTCATCCTCTTCTCTATGAATCGTAGAATCGATCCGTAGGGTTGAAATTTTAGATTTAATTAAGCGAAATTGTGACTTTTCCATAGTACAGTTCAATGAAACTAGAACAATAATAGACAATTTCAACCCTATATCTACGCAATTCTTTGAAATTCCTTCATTCACAAGGCGTTCTTCTAAAATATCACTAAGTCAAGGAACTCAATTCTCTCATAGGTTTCTCTTCAAGCTCAATCTAGGATTTCAAGATTTCTACAAGGTTTTTTCTTCAATTCTTAGATAATTCAATCAAGGTATTGGGGATTGATCTCAGGGTTCCTTTCACCCATGCAGTCCCAATGTTTTCTCAAGTTTTCATTCAATTTCAATAGATTACGAACCCTAGTTTTGATGAAATGTATTAGGCTGATTTAATTCCATTTTTAGAAGTTATCAATGATCATTATATGCATTTTTTCATATAATTTGTATGATTTTAAGTTGAATTATGAATTTCCATGAATAAAGCTATTTTCAAGTTATGATTGTGAAAGTTAAAGATGAGTTTATGAGTTGATCATGAGTTTAATGATTTTCAATGAATGTTTCTATGATTTAAAGTTGAGATTATGATTTTATGATGAAAGTTATGATGATGATCAAAGTTATGATAAAAGAAGTTATTATGGTGTGATAAACCCATTTCTCACACAATAATGTTAAAGGTGGTGATATATACAATTCTTACTAAAGTTATGGATTCTTATGAATCACTAAGTTAATGAGCTATTCCTAATATTTTATACAGATGAATTAATAGGCAGTTACTATCTTTCCCTATTATGTTGTGATCATGTTTTATGAGTCTCCATTGGAATATTGACAAAGTACTGAGAGGGCTTCTAGGTGGGGTTCGGTTTGACAACCTAAAGCCCCAAACTACGTTGTCCGCTTAGGTTGCCTTTATGGACAAGCTAGTGGATCCACATATAACACAGTTGAGTTGAGTTGAGGTGAGTACCACGATAGAGTATACCCTAGCAAGGTAGCCTCCCATTTCTCGATGAGGGTTCCATTGAATTCCTTGCAATAGGTCACATGGTCTTAGATGTTGGTTAAAGGTCTTATCCCACACAAGTAAAATGTCAAGTTATTAGTTTATGATAAAGTTTTATGATATGCACTGCCCTTGAGTTTCATATGTTTTCAAATGTTTTAAGCCTTATTCATGCTCATTATGATTGGTCATGCATCTTATGGCATATTGTTTACTTGCCTTTACTTGTAAAAGAATACCTCATATACTTTGTACATTCAAATGTACTAACGCATATTTTGCTTACATTTCTTGATAATGTAGGGATGGACGACACTCACGAACATCCTATTTGTGGTTAGAGTTGCTCTAGATTCTTAAGGAGTTGGCGAGTCCTCATTCTATCGTGGACATGACTTTTACTCGTGTTGTTTACCTAACTTTCTTCTATTGCTAGGGTGAGCTAGGATCTTGTCCTAAGCCCCCATCAAATTCTAGACTAGAGACATGTCTAGACGGCTTTTGATGTAGTCCAAATTGGACATCTATGGAGTTGATTTCCCTTTGTCCCATTATAACACCCCCTAAAAATGTTGTATATGGTATTACAAATCTCAACAAAAATGATACTGCTTCTATAAGTTGGGCATCACTTTGCATAAGATTGCCTAAATTAGGTGATTCAAATTTTTAAATGACCCCGACATCATTACCTATAACTTTTGTGAGACCATAGCTTAAAATTTGGAGGTTAAGTAGGTCAAATAAATTAATCTTTGCAAGATGTGGTGTTTTGACAAAATGGAGAATTTGTAAAAGAAAAATCATATATCACAATAGGATGCTTCCATTCAGTTGATTCTTGAATGACAAGAAAGGAGACTTCTAGAGCTACAATTCATATAAAGATACCAAATCCTAATTAGTAAGTTATCTTGTTCCAATGTAGCTCCGAAAAAGGGTATTACATAAAAAGAAGATTCATCTCACCAAACATGGAAGATATAGATCCATTTGACATTACCCTTGACATCAATAGTCCTCCATTTGACATCACCCATAACATCACAATCTTCCATTAAATTTTTAGATTTTTCTTTTTAATTATTTTAATTATTATTAGGTCATTTCTTCATATCTATAAATACCCAATTTATTTTATTATTTTATTCATCAAGCTTTGTCAAGCAACTCTTCTCTCTGTTCACTTTTTTACTTATTCTCAAAATATAATTTTAGTTCTTAGTAGTGTAGAAATACTATTCTGGTGATTCATATACTCCGAGTTGTACACAAAATGTTCCAGCGAGGAGAAAAAGGCTAGGATTCGAAAGTATTTTTTAAATCCTTTGATTCTTAGTAAAGCTTCGGATTCCAGGTATGTAAGGCTTTAATGAGAGTATTTCTTCCACTCTCATAGCTAAAGTATTTTTATTATATGATAAATTATGTTTATTTACTCAATTCTTTTCAAGCTTTACTCTAACGTATGTGAGTGTTTATCCATGGGTTTTTTCACTCATGTAGTTCAAAACCCTTTTAATTAAATATCTAGATTTCAAGTAAGATTTTCTTATGGTAATTCTTATTTCTACTTAGTAGCATGAATCATGGTTAAAATAATGATTATTGGTCTATTTTGATGCAAAATAATTTCTTTTTTTTTATGAGAACAGACCCTACACGATGCTCCCACCTCTCGTGCACAGTCAGGGGTTGAGCATCACCCCCAAGCCTTAACATAAAAATAAAACAGAAAAATACAAGGAGGGGGACATAAACCTTACCTCCGATCCTATGTTGGTTCATAAGTCGGCTAACCTATTAAGGTCGGCTAACTCATCCCCGTAGCAAAAGGAACTATCTATAACTAGAAAGCAGTAAACCTATGAGAGGACTCCTCCCGATACAAGTCGACTAAGAAAGCATAAATGAGGGAGACTCTCCCCTTCCATGAGAAGACAAGAAAGTAACCTACACTAGTCCTATTCAACTATGCTACGTACCATACATAGCTAAATTGAAGAAGAACAAGTATATGAACCTTCTATCTCGCATGGGGTGAAGAAGCTCTTTTCATCTTTGCCCTTTCTCGTCTTGTCGTACCAAGTGAGTCCAGATGGAAGGATGCATCAACTTCAAGATCATGATTATAGTAGATATGGAGGATGAAAAATGGAAAGAAGTGTAACAGTCAGCAGCTTTGGAGCTGTATCAGTCAGCATCTTTGGAGTTGTTGTTGAGGATGATATGGTCCTGAATTGTTGTATGTAGAAGATGTAAGTGGTGCAGCTGTGGCTGAACTGCTGCTTGGAGATCCAACTGCAATCAAAAACTAATAAGGCACAAATGTTGAAGCAGTGCATCCACAATATTGGAGATGCAGCTGGGATATCCAAGTGCTTGGCTGCATTTTGTGTCCCTAGATTGCATCTCAGCAAGTAAGTAGCAGCTTGCAGTAGCAGTGTGCATGATCTTGAGGGCTTCCAGGTTGTTGTACTCCAGTGTTGTTGTGATTGTAGTAGCCAGCAGAAGACAGTTTGTAATGGAGCTCTAGTTGGTTTCTTTATTACTTGCATGCATTGTAGGAGGTATCCTGCAATAGAGAGCCCCATTAAGAGTTGTAATTCTGCTGATTCCTGCAAGTCTGCAATCTCCTTGGGTGCTGCATGTTGTTGGAGGTGTTGTGTATTGTGTCTTGTATCCACAAATGTTACTTGATTTAATGTATCTCCAGCTACCTGCAAATGCATAAAAACCAAGCCAACCAAACAAAAAACCAATAGGCACAAACAGAAATGGAAATCCCCAAGTTCATAAATATGGATTGATGGTTTGCAAATATTTTCTCTACTTAGCTCTTTAAACATTTTTGAAATTCATGATGGGTTGTTCAAAACATGATTTTTAATTGATGGATTTCAAAGTATTTATGCATAATTTCATTTACATACATGTTTGAAAGTTGAAGTGATTTGAACCCACCTAGTTTTACTATGTTTTCAATGAAGTTTGACTTGAAAGCTTTCACTCCAAATATGAAATCAATGTCTATGATCAAAAGGGACTCTTAAGAAATAAAATAATGATGAAATGATATAAATGCTGGATTCTTTATACAATAAGGACAATTCTTGCATATTTGAATCACCAAATGTTTTAATGAGCTATTCTACTAAATGTCTCTGGCTATATGCTATGACTATTTTGAAATATTAAACTATTCCATGGGATTGACTTAGAAATGAATGGGGCATTGAGGTGGTATTAGGTAAGAAAATCCTAGTAGCAACTCCTTGTCTCATTAACTATGTGCCAACATAGGAGCCCTTGTAGGCTTAGGAAAATGGATCCACGAAATTCCTTAAAGTTAATGTAAATTGTAAAGTTGATGAAGTTCCACCCTATGCAAGTAGACTCCCCGGCCAACATAGCAGGTTATGTTGGATTCCATGTACTAGCTCACATGCTCTTAATGTCGGTTATATTCAACTTCCCACAAATGAACGTTTCAAATGCTATTTATGTGTTACTTATTTATGTATATATCCACAACAACAACCCAGTGAAATCCCACATCGTGGGGTCTGGGGAGGGTAGAGTGTACGCAGACCTGACTCCTACCAATGTAGGACGGCTGTTTCCGAAAGACCCTCGGCTCAATAAAAGCATAGAAAAAGGTCAGACAAGAATATTAGAGTAAATAAGTAGATGACGAAAACGATCCAAACAATAGTATAATCAAAGCACAGAAATAGGATTAGCTGCTTCAATGGGATCTTTTATCCTGGTCGGAGGACAACTTACCAAACGTATAGCATTCCCTCATGCTTGGCGCCAATGAGGTTTTTATTTGAGAGAAAAAAGAAGACTATGCCTTCGCCATATGAATACTAAGTAATAATAGCATGGCACTTCGAATTCGATATGAGAAATTTTTGTATTGTTTTTTTTTTCAAAACATTAGATTCTGTATCGAGAGAGTAGTATGAGATAAGGGGTATTTCTGATTTTCAAATGATATCTACTTGATTACTCATGCATGCACTCATTTATGTACTTTACCTTATAAATTTTCTAAATGTTTTACTTTGTAATGCATGCCTACATACTTAGTACATTCAAAGTACTAACGCATACTCTTTTGCCTATATGATATCACCATGTAGGGACTAGTGGTCCTCCTCGTTCTCCTCCACATGGCTAGTTGAAATTTTATTTGAAGGCTACTTTTGGTGAGTTCCCATATTCCGGGAACAATACTCTTTTATATTTCTAGCTTATGATATGTTGAGACCTTTAGACACTTACTACGGCATTTTTTTCTATTATGATTGAGGGTGAGCTAGTGACTTATCTTAACCCCATTAAATCTAAAAGTTAGAGGTATTATTGGACATATGTATGTTAAAGATTTACTATTATGGTTTCTGCTTGTTTATTTATTGTCATTACCTACGAAAGGCTAAAAGAATTCTATGAAGACTCTTTGAGGTACTTCCAAGTTTCTCATTCACCGTGTCACATCTAGGCCCTAGGCTTGGGTCGTGACACCCATCCCAATTGACTTCTCACTTCAGCTTATATCTTATAATTGTGTTGTTTACCTTATGAAGGCAATGTATGCTAAGATGGAATTATCGGAGTCCCTCGCATCTCGATCGCCATGTCATGGCTTAGCCTTAGTTCGGTTTGTGACAAATTTTTTATCAGAGCACAAGATTTAGAAGAGTTCTAGGGAGTCTAGCATGTTGCATTAAGTAGATTCTTATTCATTGGTGTAAAACATGTCACATCCATGATTAAGAGGCTACAAAATGTCTTAAGAAAAGTTTTACTTCTTTCATGATTTATGCCATGCGGTACAATGGTAAAGTCTTTCCCACTAACATTTGTTCTTAGCGAATTTAAGAATATGCCTTCACGAAAATACCCTTCTAGAAGGAATGTGGTTGAGGAGGAGCCAAAAGCTCCGAATGAGCCTTTGAATGATCAACCTCTTTTCTAGTATGAAGAGCATAGAATTGGTTGTTGCGTTGGCTACCCTTAGGTTGAGCTTAGGCACCTTGTTGCACTTGGCCTCCTAGAGGACGACCTTCTCCACCCTTGTTGGAAACAAGAGGGCACTCGGATAGCTTATGACCCATCTTGCCACATCCATAGCAAGCACCCATTCCCAATAAGCACTTTCCTCCATGATGCTTTCCACACTTTGCACACATAGGAAAATAAGGGTTACTAGCATTTACACCTCCTTATCCTTGAGATTTAGGGTATGGTACCCTATCCTTAGCAAACTTCTTTTCCGAGCTAGGGCCTTGATAAGAGCATCTACTACTATCAACAGTCCTAGCATTGGAGAACCCACCTTCATACCGGGCCCTCTTAGAATCCCTTATCCTCATTTTTTTGAGCTTTTCTCCTTTAATTTGTTTGGCAAAAGTTATGAGCCGAGATATGTCCATCTCCTTAACAAGCATAGCAGTGCGACATTCCTTAACAATAAAATTGGACACCCCTGATATGAATTTACTCGTTCGGGCATGTGGATCGGCAACCATTGAAGAAGCATACTTGGATAGCTTAGTAAAGTTGAGGGCATAGTCCCTCATCCCCATATTTCCTTGTCGAAGATTTATGAACTCCAACACTTTAGCCTCCCTTAACTCAAGAGGGAAAAAGTGATCAAGGAAAGAAAGTTTGAAAGCTTTCCATTCAATAGGACCTTCATCCACCCTCCCAACTTCCATTGAGTGTACCATATTTTAGCAACACCCTTAAGTTGGTAAGCCTCCAACTCCGATTTTTCTTCTGAAGTCACCCCCATAATACACACTATCTTGTAGACCTCATCAATGAACTCTTGAGGATCCTCATCAACTTTTGAGCTATGAAACTCTAGAGGATTCATTCGTGTAATGTCTCTTACTCTTGATCCCGGAGTAAGAATATTAGGATAAGTCACAATACCTTGGTTGGTCATCACTCGGGCTAGCATAGTAATGGTGGTTCGGAACTTCGCATTAGTCACTTGGTTCGGTAGAGGACCATTGTCTTGAGGAACCAGGGGAGCTTGGTCTTCATTAACATTATCTTCCGTTGGAAATAGTGGTCTTCTTGGAGCCATCTTTCTAAAAGTCTCAAAGAAAGACCAATAAGGAAAAGAAGTCTTATGGTAAACTCTATAGCACGACATGGATCATTAAAGAAGTGAAAATTCCTAAAATGCCTCATAGCCTCCTACTCATAAGTGTGGCAGGCTTCTCACCCATGAATAAGACTACTTGGCGCGGCATGTTGGACACCCTAGGACACTTGAAAAAAAAACCTTGTGCTCTGATACCAAGTTTGTCATGACCCGACCTAGGGCCTAGTCATAACACAGCAATTGAAACCCCGAAGGGCTCCAACCAATCCTCTTGTACATATCATAAGCATACAAAAGGTAAAATAAAAGCGAAAACATCATAAAAGAGTATAAATCATGAATAGAAATTTAAGAGTGACACATGACAATATAGACTCAAAACGTTTGTCTAACTAGATGCCTCTACTCATGAATATATATGGGGGATAAGACATGTCCCTAGCTCACCCTCAATATGAAACATAGAAAAAATCTTTAAAAACAATAACTAACTGATAACTAGTCCCCGATAAATGAGGACTCACCATAATTGTTGGATAGGAAAGCTTAACTAGCCACGTAGATGAGTGTGATCTTCAATCTCAACCCCTACACTATGAGACAATGTAGAAAAAAAATATGCACTAGTACGTTGGAATGTACTAAGTATGAGGGATGACATGAAACATAAAGTATGGAATTTAATGGTCAAGTAAAACACATGATAAGATGACATAAGTAAAGTCATGAGAAAATCATATTGACCAACGCATTTAAAAATTATAATTTATAATCATAGCATACTTAAGAGATCATACATATGTGGGATAGGAACCATAACCAACAATAATACCATGCGATCTATAATATGAATTCTTGTTGTCTCCCCATACAACGAAGAAAAAGGAGAATCTACTTGGCAAGGTAGACTCTACCCCGCTAAGCGGGTCATGCCTATGCTATATGTGGATCTACTAGCTAGGCCATGAAGGCAATCCTACGATGGAATGTAGTTATGAGAAGAGAAACTTTATATAAGGAACCCGTATTTCAAGCCCCCACCTCAAGTCCACATTTGGTGCTAAGTCAAATCCCACAAAATACATACATAGCATAGAAATCATAATTTCATATATCATAGTCATTATCATAGGTTTGAAATCATAGAGTAGCTCATTTTCATAACATACTTTTAATGTGAGAATTGTCCTTTCATAATTACAATCATATTTGCATAATTTATATAGTAGGGCCTTAGGTCACCACATAGGGCCCTAAGTTACCTTACTTCATAACTTGCATGAAATTCATACCTTGAACTTAGAGTAGAACTCAATTACATAATCAATTGACTTTGAAAATCATGTAATTGACTTGAAAATATGCATGATCATAAACTTTATATCATCCCATACATAATTTATATAGATATTATCCCTTGGAAGTATAATTCAAAATACTCATAATTTACATCATGAATCCTAAAAATCAAAATAGGAGAATTCATGAGAAAACTCTTCAATTCAATGCAATAACCATCAATTTATATCAAAATAGACTCATGATAATACTTTGAATTAAAATTCATGCAATAGGAATAGAGATCATAAAACCCATAAAATACCAAACTTTAATTTGATAGAAAACCTTAATAAATTGATTGGGCTTCATGGATGAAAGAATCCATGAATCAATAACCACATACCTTAAGTGAGAACGCCAAATAATTTGGAAAAACTTGAGAGTTTTGATGGAGATCTTGAGTTAATTTACTTGAAGTCTTCAATGGAGTTCTTGAGAGTCTTTTGTAAAGAGAGAAATATTTGAGTAGGTGAATTGTAGAAGAATGAATAGAATTTAAGGTTTAAGTTAATTTTTAGAGTTGAATTAGTTCCTAAAAACTTCTAGGTTCATTAGCTAACAATTTAGGGAAAAGTCTAAAGTGCCCTTACTAAAAACTAAATTCATCCAAAAATACACAGTCAGGTCCGCGATGCGGAGGCAAGAAAGTCTGTGATGCGGACTTATCGTGGACCTTACTGGTTTGCGTTGTTCCTTGATAAATCTATCTTTCAAACTACGAATGCTAAAAATCCACCGAGACCATTTTTCTGCAGATTTTGACCCTCTGATTGATATTCCGAACTCGAATTTTCCAAAAAGATTAAAGATAATGCACTACATGAGCGGCCTATTCCCAAGGCATTCTTAAGGCACTTGTGAGCATTTTAAGGGATGTTACAATATCTCCCACTTAGGAACATTCGTCCTCGAATGAGATTAAACTAATTTGGGAAGGACATGGAAAAAGGGCTAACAACCTAACATGACTATTAGGACACTTCAAAAAATGCATAGAATATGTAAACTTCATAATTAACATAAAACATAGTCTTTGAGAAAATTATTTTCATTAATCATGAAAGCATATGAATGACACATGGAACTGAAATGTAAATTTAATTGATTTGATCATGAACAACTTAGTACTTTTAGTCTCGAGTGAAAGGAAAGAGATACGGATAACTCTTCATCATGTATGATTCCTCTTCCCACGTAGCACTCTCTACTTGTTTATTCCTCTATAACAGTTTGACGGATGCAACGTCTTTATTTCTTAACCTCTTCACTTGCCGATATAAAATCTCAATCAAGACATCCTTATAAGTCAAATTATCTTCAATACTTACATTTTTCATTGGCACAATAGAATTTGTATCACCCACAAACTTCCTCAAAATTGACATGTGATATACCGGATGAACCAAACCCAACTAAAGTGGCAAGTCTAACTCATATGCTACTATGCCAATGCGCTTCAATATCCTATAGGGTCCTATATATCTAGGGCTAAACTTCCCTTTCTTACCAAACCGCATTACCCCCTTAATAGGTGAAATCTTCAAATACACCATATCATCTACATCAAATTCAAGCTCTGTCTTCCTAGTGTCCGAATAGGACTTTTGACGACTTTGAGCTGTTTTCAATTTTTCTCTTATGAGACTTAATTTCTCCATTGCATCAATTACCAAACCTTGACCAATCAATGCCATCTCACCTACTTCAAACCACCCCACCAGAGACCTACATCTTCTCCCATACAAGGCTTCAAAAAGAGCCATTTGGATGCTAGAGTGATAACTATTATTGTAGGCAAACTTAATCAATGGAAAATGGTCATCCCAACTTCCTCTAAGATCAATCACACATTCCCTTAACATATCCTCCAAGGTTTTAATTATTCTTTTGGCTTGTCCAACGATTTGAGGATAGAAAGTGGTACTTAGCTTGACTTTAGCACCAAGACCTTTTTGAAATGACTTCAAAAAATATAAACTAAATTGAGTACCTCTATCTGATATAATCGGCAAAGGAACACCATGAAGTTTCACAAATTTACGAATGTACCACTTAGCATAGTCTTCGGCACTATAAAAAGTCTTGACTGGTAGAAAATGTGTTGATTTGGTCATTCGGTCCACAATGACCCAAATAGAATCATGTTGTCTTCTAGTATGATCCAAACCCATGACAAAGTCCATATTCACATCTTCCCACTTTCATGTAGTAATTTCAATTTCTTGAGCTAGACCTCTCAGCCTTTGATGCTAAACTTTCACCTGTTGACAATTTGGACACTTAGCCACAAACTCCGTTTAATACCCCGTATTTTTTATTTTCTAGTATTTTAGTATATTGTACTCAGTGTGGAATATTCATACATATATGAGAAACCATGACTTATAAGTAAATGTATTGGTTGGAAATGGATTGAAACTGTGGCAATGGTTTGAAATTTTAAAAGGTGGCATGTGATTTTTATTTTTTTTAATTCTAAGAGTAGTAAGTTGAAGTAAGAGGTATTAAGATTTGGACATGGTGTAAATTTAATGGGTTGGTTATATGGTACCATTAAGCTAAGTAATGACTTATTGTTGGGCCAATATAAGTGAATTGTGAGAAAACTCAATTCTAAAATTGTTTTTGCAACCCATTATTGGTGGAATAGATGAGGATTTTGGGCTGCCAAAATCCAATAATTTTTTTGGGAAAAAATCCTAATATGTTTTCCACATAATAAACTATTTTGGTCCAAAAATTAGCCCAAAAACCGATCCAAAAGAGCCCAATTAAAAGGGACAAAGATCAGGCAATTTTCAGCATTTACACTTCACAAAAATTTCCAGAATTCTCTCCCACTTCTTCCTTATCTCAAAACATATCCAATAACGTCCCAACACTCTTTGAACTTCAAAAATCTCTCCACGGTTAAGGTAAGTTAATTATTTATTATTTTAACTTGATTCTTCCATGGAATTCATTGGAATCATGCTATAGATGTTGGAAACATAAATCTGAAATTTTTGGAAAGCTGTCCAAATATTTTAGTTTCTAACTTTCGAGAATTACTTTGATTTTTGGTTTGTTTTGAGAAGAATAATTTAGGATATTATTGTATAAGTCTAAATAAGAGAATTATATATGTTAAAGGAAGGTTTATTGCTCATTTTTTGTGTTTTTAAAGACGGAATTGAGAAGAGGTTTTACATGTTTTTGGTGTAAGGACTTTTGAGTTCAAATATTCTATTGTGTTGTGAAGTTATGTTGAGGTTGTTAGATATTATTTTTGTGCATGATATGGTTAATTTATGTTTAAGGTATAAACTACAAAGGATATATAAAATTTAATTGAAGTAGAATAACATATTTGTACCGGTTAAATTGAAGTAATTACAAGAACTAATTAGAGATAGAAATCTGTCTACTAATATTGTTGTCGACATGTGTTGGTTGTGGGTTATTTTAAGGTCATTTTTGAAGTAGTTGTGCAGGGGTTTATTGGTACATAACTTGTAAATAAGGTGGTTGTTGTTGTTAAGTAAATGGTGTTGAATTTATGTATTGTTTGGGGTGTTGTGGAGTTAATTCGGAAGTACGAATTGTAGGGGGAAATGCTGCCCAATATTCATTAGAAATCCTAATTATAGTGCTACTCTCTTATTTGTAGACTTATAAACATAAAGAGTAGACATAGCCGCTGGACATTAGTTAGACATCCAGGTATGTAAAGCTAACCTTTCTTTCTTTTGGCATGATCTTATGTAACAAACGGACGACAAATGTATAGAATTCCAACGAAGATCTTATTCTTAGAGATACTAGGAGGGCGAAGGTGCTTAATTTTCAGAATTAATATCGTTATGACTTGAATCATATGTATGATTCCAGACACCCTAGTTGGTATAGGTCATATTTTAATACAAGTCATACTTCGGTATAATTCATATTTGGCATAATTTATAATGGCAACCGAAGGTTACTTGAAATGACTACCGTCTTAATTTTCAAATAATGGTTCATTTTGATTATTCCATTAAGACTTAAATGATGATTTAAATGCATATGATTACTAACTACTCTGCTCGTGCATATCTTAATGTATCTTTCACTGAGTCCCGGGCTGGGTATGTATTAGTGCACAGTTTTACTGCATTGTTCACTGAGTCCCTCACTAGAGGGCCGGGTACAGTATATATATAATGATATGACCTGAGGACATGATGATGGTGCTGAGCCCATGATGGGATGAATATGATATATATGTATATGACAGATTCACCGAGTCCCTAAAGGGCCAGATATGATATATGATATAAGCATGCACGACTTCATTTCATAAGGCACAATTATAGTGACTTCTTGAGTATCATACTTGTCTTTTGAAACCTCTACTTTAGATATGATTTTCTTACTGTATTTTATGCTTATATACTCAGTACATATGTTGTACTGACCCCTTCTTTCTTCGGGCAGCTGCGTTTCATGCCCGTAGGTACAAATACTCATTTTGGAGAGCCGCCATCTTAGGATTCTACTTAGTGGGTTTGAAGTGCTCCATCGTCTTGGAGCCTAAGCTTTTGGTACCAATCCTTATAATGTATATATTTGTGTATTTAAGGGTACGGCGGGGCCCTGTCCCATTATATATTTTTTTTAATTCTCTTAGAGGTAAGTAGACATATGCATGGGTTGTATATAAATATCGCTTGGCTGCACTAGTACAACTTATGTTTTGGGACGTTTCCATTTAGAGTGGCAGCCTCGTTGGCTTGCGTAAGTAAATGTTTATTGTGGGATGTGTTATATTGTGCAGCGTTGTCAACTTGCATATTATGCTATCCTATCTTTGAAAATTTTAACTCCCTAGGAGACAAGTAATATCGGTATATATACAAATGACAGTTTTGAAATGAAGTTTTGCCCATATAAAGCCCATATCATGTTTAGTTGCTGATTGATTATAGATAATAGGCGTGTATACGAGTGTCCAATTCAGACACTAGTCATGGCCCCCGAGGTTGGGTTGTGACAGAAGTGGTATCAGAGAAGTTCATCCTTAGAGCATCTACAGACGGTGTCTACTAGAGTCTTATTTATCGGTGTGTTGTGCACCACATCTATAAACAGGAGGCTATGGGACATTTAGGATGTTATCCTTTCTTTTTACTTTAAATCATGCGATAGAGTTGTATTATCAAGATAATTTCTCCATAACAGGATTGTTATGTTTACAACGATGCCTCCAAGGAAAGTGATGGTGGCCTAAAAGATCAAGTCAGTAGCAAGGGAAACCAGCCAGACCTCGAGAGTTATTAGGGCATGTGCGTAGTCTATGCCTGAGATTGTGCTCCAGTCGGCGAGCTCCACTACATCACCATCTCCAGAGGAGCTTAGAAAAGCTGCAGATCCTGAGGCCCCAATACCCGAGCCTCCAAATCCCCATCCTGGGGTAAAGGATCGGGCCATGAGAGATGTTGTTCAATTACTGACCAGATTTGCAAAAACACAAGCTTGCAGGCATGGATTAGGAGTTGATTATGCAGACAGACATGATAGTTTAAGGGTTCGTGACTTCTTGACTTGTAACCCCCAGAGTTCTATGGGTCAAAGCCTATGGAGGATCCACAGAAGTTTATCCGACAGGTGCAGCGTACGTTGAGGATAATTAGGGCTTCTGAAACTGAGTCTGTGGAGTTAGCTTCATATCAATTGCGTGATGTAGCTGTTAATTAGTATGAGTCCTGGGAGTTGTCTAGGGGTGAGGGTGCACCTCTAGCGGTGTGGAATGAGTTTGTAGAGGACTTTCTTGGACACTTTCTACCTCCAAAGATGAGACAAGCCAAGGTAGATATATTCTTACATTTGAGGTAGAATGGCAGAAGTGTTAGACATTATAGCCTTGAGTTTGATTCGTTGGCGAGACATGCGCCCACTATTATAGCTGATATGGCTGATAGAGTGCATCATTATATGATGGAGCTGGATCTTTATTTGATTGATAACTGTATGGCAATGGCTTCTCAGCTAGGTATGGCTATTACTCGAATACAGGCATATGCATAAGGGGTAGAGGATCGGCATATAGGGCATCAGCTTGATAGATATCATGATCTAGGCCAGGGTAAGAGAGCTAGATCGGCTGGTTATTTTGGTGAGTTTCGAGGAAGGCAGCCTCAGTAGTATAGTAGGTATCCTTCTCAGCCATCCTGGAGTGCAACCCTAGAGTTCACAGGTAAGAGATTTGATAGCACAGGGGATTCAAAAGTCGATCAAAGCTCTGGGGCATCAGGTTCACAGATGCTTAGGAGTTCAATTCAGTCGAGGCCACCTTTACCTCGGTGTTCTCGATGTGGTAGGCCCCATTCTGGAGAGTGACATCTCATTAATGGTGCTTGTTTTTCTTGTGTTTGTCAAGGTCATATTATGAGGGATTGTCCATTCAGGGGTAATCTAAGTGGTGTAGCTCAGCCTACTAGGTCAGTTGTTGGTTCATCTTCTTCTGTAGCTATGCACCCTATGGGGCAGGGTATCTTGACATCAACAGGTCGTGGAAGAGGCCACGGCAGAGTTTCTAGTTCTAGTAGTCCTTCGAACCACATATATGCATTAGCTAGTATATAGGACTGGAAGGCATCAGCAAATGTGGTTATAGGTATACTATCTATCCTATCTCGAGATGTATATGCATTGATAGATCCAGACTCCACCTTATTATATATATCTCCCTTTGTTTCTAATAGAATTGGAATAAAACCTGAATTGGTAGAACTATTTGAGGTAGCTACACCAGTAGAAGATTCTGTTATAGCCAAGCAAGTATATAAAGATTGTTTGGTAATTATATATAGTCGTCATACCAAGGCTGATTTGATAGAGTTAGATATGACGGAATTTGATATTATTATGGGTATAGATTGGTTAGCTTCTTGTTATGCTAATGTTGATTGTAGAGAAAAAGTAGTTCGATTTTAATTTCCAAGAGAGCCAATCATAGAATGGATGGGCAATATAGCATTGCCAAGGGGTAAGTTTATTTTATACCTCAAGGCAAGGAAGATGGTTAGAAAGGGTTATATTTATCATCAGGTTTGTGTGCATGATTTAAAAGCAGAAGAACCGACTCTTCGGTCAGTTCCGGTAGTTAATGAATTTCTAGATGTATTCCTAAATGAACTTCCAGATCTTTCTCCTGAGCGGGAGATACAGTTCACTATAAATGTATTGCCAGATACTAAGCCCATATCCATTCCCCCTTACAGAATGGCACCCGCGGAGTTGAAAGAGTTGAAGGAACAACTGCGAGACTTATTAGAAAAAGGCTTCATTAGGCCTAGCACATCACCTTGGGGAGCACCGGTATTGTTTGTGAGAAAGAAAGATGGGTCACTGCAAATATGTATTGATTATAGGCAGCTGAACAAGGTGACAATAAAGAATAAGTATCCCCTCCCCAGGATTGATGATTTGTTTGACTAGTTACAGGGTGCTAGGTGTTTTTCCAAGATAGACCTGTGATCAGGTTATCACCAGGTGCAGGTAAAGGAGGCAGATATTCTAAAGACAGCATTTAGGACCCAATATGGGCATCATGAATTTAGAGTGATGTCATTTAGGCTAACTAATGCTCCTGCAGTGTTCATGGATCTAATGAACTGAGTGTTCAATCCATTCCTAGACCTGTTCGTGATTGTATTTATTGATGATATTCTGATCTACTCATGATTAGAAGGGGAGCATGCAGATTATTTGAGGATGGTACTTGAGGTGCTCCAGCACCAGAAGTTGTATGCTAAGTTCTCTAAATGTGAATTCTGGTTGACTTCAGTAGTATTCTTAAGGCATATTATTGGAGATGATGGTATTCGAGTAGATGCACAGAAAATTGAAGTCGTAAAGATGTGGCCTAGACCTACGACACCTACTGAGGTACGTAGTTTTCTGGGGCTAGCAGGATATAACAGGAGATTCATAGAGAAGTTTGCTTCGATTTTAGCGCCTTTAACAAGGCTAACTCAGAAGGAAGCTAAGTTTCAGTGGACCGATGCTTATGAAAGAAGCTTTTAATTGCTGAAAGAAAAGTTGACTACGGCCCCCATTCTAACTCTTCCTGAAGGACCAGATGGATACGTTATTTATTGTGATGCTTCTTGTGTTGGGCTAGGTTGTGTATTGATGCAGCATGGTAAGGTCACAGCATATGCCTCCCGGCAGCTAAGAACGCATGAAAGAAACTATCCAACTCATGATCTGGAGTTAGCAGCAGTAATTCATGCTTTGAAAATATAGAGGCATTATTTATATGGCGTACATGTTGATATCTATATGGATCACAAAAGTCTAAAATACCTCTTTAAATAGAAGGAGTTGAATTTGTGTCAAAGAAGGTGGCTAGAGTTGCTGAAAGATTATGATGTTGATATTCTATACCACCCGGGAAAAGCAAATATTGTGGCAGATGCACTTAACCATAAATCCATAGGTATCTTGGCAGATGTACAACCAAAACGGGAAAAGATAGTTCATAACATTTTCCAGTTAGCTAACCTTGGAGTCTGATTGGCTGATTCTATTAATGGTGGAGTTTTTGTTCGAGGAGTTTCTGAATCCTCTATCATGGAAGAGGTAAAGCAATGCCCGTATGAAGATCCTATTTTGGAATAGTACAAAGATGAATTACTTCAAAAGGAAAAGACCCCATTCGAGCTCACATTTGACGGAGTGCTAAGATATAGGGGAAGATTATGTGTATATGATATTGCAGGGCTATAGCAGTAGGTTATGGAAGAGGCACACTATGCCCGATATTCTATTCATTTAGGGTCAACAAAGATGTATCATGACCTTAGATGTTTATACGGGTGGAATGGCATGAAGAAGGACATAGCAGAGTTCGTAGACCAGTGCCCAAATTGCCAATAGGTTAAGATTGAGCATCAGAAGACTAGTGGACTATTACAAGATATAGAGTTCCTAACTTGGAAATAGGAAGCCATTAATAAGGATTTCATTATAGGTTTACCTCGCACTCCATGGAAGTATGATTCCATATGGGTTATTGTAGATAGGCTGACAAAATTAGCCCATTTTCTTCCGATCAGAACTACATACTCAGCTGAGGATTATGCCAGAGTATATATCAAGGAGTTAGTAAGACTTCATGGGGTCCCCACATCTATTATTTCAGATAGATGAGCTCAATTTATAGCTAACTTCTAGAGATCATTCCAGAAGGGGCTAGGAACATAAGTGAGTCTTAGTATTCATCCTCAAACTGATGGACAGGCTGAGCGTACCATCCAAAAACTAGAAGATATGCTACGTGCTTGTATTATTGATTTCAAAGGTAGCTGGTATGATCATTTACAACTTATTGAATTTGTTTACAATAACAGCTACCATTCTAGTATCCGGATGGCACCATATGAAGCTTTATATGGAAGAAAGTGCAGGTCACATATTGGTTGGTTTGATATCGGTGAGACTAAACTAATAGGCCTAGATATGATTCAGCAAGTTGTGGATAAAGTGAAGCTCATTTAGAATAGATTATTAACAGCCCAGATTCGACAAAAATCATATGCAGATAATCGACGTCGACCTTTAGAGTTTCAAGTTGATGATTGAGTATTCTTGAAGGTGTCTCCATGAAGGGGGTAATGAGATTTGGCAAAAAAGGGAAGCTTAGCCCGAGATACATTGGTCCTTATCAGATTATTCGTAGAATAGGCAAGTTGCCTATGAGTTAGACCTACCATCCGATTTGGAAGCAGTACATCTAGTTTTTCACGTGTCAATACTTCACAAATGTATAGGTGACCCTTTCAGAATATTTCACGTAGATGATGTCCAGGTAATAGAAGAGTTTTCCTACGGAGAGAAACCTATCACCATCCTAGATCGGCAGATTAGGAGGTTGCGGACTAAGGACGTGGCTTCCGTCAAAGTGCTGTGGCAAAATAATAATAGAGAAGAGATGACTTGGGAAGCCGAGGAGGAGATGAATAACAAGTACCCTTACTTGTTCCATACACCTACAGGTAATTTAAATTTTTAATTGGCTGAATTCGTAGAGAAATGAAATTTTCATATTGAATTTAACATTCGAGGACGAATGTTCTTAAGAGGGGGAGGATGTAATACCACGTATTTTTCATTTGCTAAAATTTTAGTATATTGTACTCAGTGTGGAATATTCATATACATATGAAAAACCATGACTTGTAGGTGAATGTATTGGTTGGAAATGGATTAAAAGTGTGGCAATGGTTTGAAATTTTAAAAGGTGGCATTTGATTTTTATTTTTTTTAATTCTAAGAGGAGTAGTAAGTTGAAGTAAGAGGTATTAAGATTTGGACATGGTGTAAATTTAATGGGCTGGTTATATGGTACTATTAAGCTAAGTAATGACTTATTGTTGGGCCAATATAAGTGAATTGTGGGAAAACCCAATTCAAATTTTTTTCTGGCAGCCCATTGTTGGTGGAATGGATGAGGATTTTGGGCTACCAAACTCCAATAATATTTTTGGGATAAAATCCTAATATGTTGTCCACATAATAAAAAAAATTTAGTCCAAATATTAACCCTTAAACCGATCGAAAAGAGCCCAATTAAAAGGGACAAAGATCAGGCAATTTTCAGCATTTACACTTCACAAAAATTTCCAGAATTCTCTCCTACTTCTCCCTTATCTCAAAACCTATACAATAACGTCCCAACACTCTTTGAACTTCAAAAATCTCTGCAAGGTTAGGTTAAGTTGATTATTTATTATTTTAACTTGATTCTTCCATGAAATTCATTAGAATCATGCTATAGATGTTGGAAACATAAATCTGTAATTTTTGGAAAGCTGTCCAAAAATTTTGGTTTCTAACTTTCGAGAATTACTTTGATCTTGGGTTTGTTTTGAGAAGAAATATTTAGGATATTGTTGTACAAGTCTAAATAAGGGAATTAAAGATGTTAAAGGAAGATTTATTTCTCATTTTTGGTGTTTTTAAAGACGGAATTGAGAAGAGATTTTACATGTTTTGGTGTAAGGACTTTTAGTTCAAATATTTTATTGTGTTGTGAAGTTATGTTGGGGCAATTAGATGTTATTTTTGTGCATGATATGATTAAGGTATGTTTAAGGTGTAAACTACAAAGGATGTGTAAAATTTGGTTGAAGTAGAATAACATATTTATATGGGTTAAATTGAAGTAATTACAAGAACTAATTGGAGATAGAAATCTATCTGCTAATATTATTGTCGACATGTGTTGGTTGTGGATTGTTTTAAGGTCATTTTTGAAGTAGTTGTGTAGGGGTTTATTGGTACATAACTTGTAAATAAGGTGGTTGTTGTTGTTAAGTAAATGGTGCTGAATTTATGCATTGTTTGGGCTATTTTGGAGTTAATCCAGAAGTACGAATTGTAGGGGTAATGCTGCCCAATTTTCGTTAGAATTCCTAATTATAGTGCTTCTCTCTTATTTGTAGACTTATAAACATAAAGAATAGCCGTAACCACTGGACATTAGTTAGACATCTAGGTATGTAAAGCTAATCTTTCTTTCTTTTGGCATGATCTTATGTAACAAACGGACGACAAATGTATAGAATTCCAACAAAGCTCTTATTCTTAGAGATACTAGAATGGTGAATGTTCTTAATTTTAAGAATTTATATCGCTATGCCTTAACTCATATGTATGATTCCAGCCACCCTTGTTGGTATAAGTCATATTTTAGTACAAGTCATACTTTGGTATAATTCATATTTGGCATAATTTATAATGGCAACTGAAGGTTACTTGAAATGACTACCGTCTTAATTTTCAAACAATGGTTCATTTTGATTATTCCATTAAGTCTTAAATGATAATTTAAATGCAAATGGTTACTCACTACTCTGCTCGTACATGTCTTAATGTATCTTTCACCGAGTCCCGGGCTGTGTATGTATTCATGCACAGTTTCACTGCATTGTTCATTGAGTCCCTCACTAGAGGGTTGGGTACAGTATATATATATATATATATGATGATATGACCTGAGGACATGATGATGGTGCCGAGCCCATGATGGGCTGAATATGATATATATGTATATGATGGATTCACCGAGTCCCTAAAGGTCCAGATATGATATATGATATGAGCATGCATGACTTTATTTCATAAGGCACAGGTACAGTGACTTCTTGAGTATCACACTTGTCTTTTGAAACCTCTACTTTAGATATGATTTTCTTACTGTATTTTATGCTTATATACTCAGTACATATGTCGTACTGACCCCTTCTTTCTTCAGGGGGCTGCGTTTCATGCCCGCAGGTACAGATACTCATTTTGGAGAGCCGCCAGCTTAGGATTCTACTCAGCGGGTTTGAAGTGCTCCATCGTCTCGGAGCCTAAGCTTTTGGTACAAATCCTTATAATATATATATTTGTGTATTTAGGGGTATGGCGGGGCCCTGTCCTGTCATATGTTTTTCTTAATTCTCTTAGAGGTATGTAGACACATGCATGGGTTGTATATAAATGTCGTTCGGCTGCACTAGTACAGCTTATGTTTTAGGACGTTTCCATTTGGAGTGGAAGCCTCATCGGCTTGCATAAGGAAATGTTTATTTTGGGATGCGTTATGTTGTGAAGCCTTGTCGTCTTGCATATTATGCTATCCTATCTTTGAAAATTTTTACTTCCTAGGAGGCAAGTAATATCGGTATATATACAAATGACAGTTTTAAGATGAAGTGCTGCCCATATAAAGCCCATATCATGTTCAGTTGCTGATTGATTATAGATAATAGGCATGTATACGAGTGTCTAATTCAGACACTATTCATGACCCCTGAGGTTGGGTCGTGACCCTCCGCTATGTCCTTCTTCATGCCATTCCACCAATACACTTTCCTCAAGTCACGATTCATCTTTGTGGATCTCGGATGAATTGAATACCGAGAACTATGGGCCTCATTCAATATCAACTTTCTTAACCCATCAACATTTGGAACACAGAAATGGCCTTGGTAACGTAGTACCCCATCTTCTCCTAGGGAGAAATCCTCAATGGATTTTTTGGCAACCGACTTCTTCAATTCGATCAAAGTTGAATCATTTTCTTGTTTGGCCTTAATGTCTGCCGCAAGAGACGATTCCAAAACATTATGTATAAGAATGCCTGCATAATTGGAATCAACCAAACGCACACCTAAATGTGCCAATCTATGGACCTCTTTAACCAATTCCCTTTTATATTCCTCAACATGTGCAACACTACCCATAACAACCGACTAAGGGCATCGGCTACAATATTTGTCTTACCCGGATGGTACAATAAGCTCATGTCATAGTCTTTTAGGAGTTCAAGCCACCTCCTTTGCCTAAGGTTCAAGTCTCTTTGATTAAACACATATTCAAAGCTTTTGGGTCGGTAAACACATCAACATGCACCCCATAAAGATAATGGCGCTAAATTTTCAATGCAAACACGGCCGCCACAAGTTCAAGATCATGGGTTGGATAGTTCCTTTCATTCAACTTAATTTATCTAGAGGCATCGACGATAACCTTACTGTGTTACATCAAGAAACAACCCAAACCAACACGCAAAGCACCACAATAAACAACAAACCCATACAAACCTTAGGGCAATGTCAAAATAGGAGACGACGTAAGACGATCCTTCAATATTTGGAAAATTTTCTCACATTCTTCTGACCATTGAGATTTTGCCTTATTTTGTGTCAACTAAGTTAAAGGTGAAGCAATAGATGAGAAACCTTCAACAAACCTTCTGTAGTATCTGGCTAAGCCCAAAACGCTTCTAATGTCCGAAGGAGATAATGGTCTAGGCCAATTCTTAACCGCCTCCATTTTTTTTGTATCCACTTTGATCCCATTACTAGACACCACATGGCCAAGAAATGCAACCTCCCTTAGCCAAAATTTGCACTTACTAAATTTAGCGAATAATTGTTTTTCTCTCAATGTTTGCAACACAATCCTCAAGTGACCCACATGATCTTTCTCATTTCAAGAATAAATCAAGATATCATCAATTAACACCACTACAAACATGTCCAAATATGGCTTGAAAATACCATTCATCAAATTCATGAATATAGCGGGAGAATTAGTCAAAACAAACGACATTACTACAAATTCAAACTGACCATACCTCATCCAAAATATCGTTTTAGGAATATCACACTCCCTTACCCTCAATTGATGATAACCGGAATAGAGGTCAATCTTAGAAAAGTAACTTGCTCCTTGTAATTGATCAAACAAGTCATATATCCTTGGAATTGGATATTTGTTCTTTATGATGACCTTATTCAATTGCTGGTAGTCTATACACATTCGGAGTGACCCATATTTCTTCCTAACAAATAACACGGAGCACCCCATGGTGAAATACTCGGTCTTATAAAACCCCTATCCAACAAATCCTTTAATTATTCCTTTAACTCTTTAAGTTCCGCTAAATCCATACAGTAAGGAGGAATAGAAATAGATTGGGTATCGGAAAGGAGATATATGCCAAAGTTGATTTCCCTTTCAGGAGGAATACCAGGCAAATCATCGGGAAACACATCGAAGAACTCATTAACTATAGGGACCGACTCAAAAGTAGGAGTTTTAGAATCGATGTCCCTAACTCGCACAATATGATAAATGCACCCATTGGAAATCATTTTTCTGGCCTTAATGTATGAGATGAATTGACCCTTAACCACTGAATCATTGCCCTTCCATTCAAGAATAGGCTCATTAGGAAAGTGAAACTTAACCACATGAGTCCTACAACATATGGATGCATAAGCATCATGTAACCAATCCATACCAAGAATGATATCAAAATCAATCATATCAAGTTCCACAAGCTCACATAGAATAACTCTGTGCAAGACCCATACGGTACAATTTCTATAAGCTCTCTTGTCTAATACCGAATCACCAACGGGAGTATAAACCGAAAAGGGTTCTATTAACATCTCGGGGCGCACATCAAATCTCATAGCAATGTAAGGAGTAACAAAAGACAAGTTGGCACCTGAATCAAGCAATGCTAAACATCAAAGTTAAAGACTCGTAACATACTCGTGACCACAACGGGAGCCTTATCAACTTCTTGTCTAACATGAAGAGCATAGAATCGGTTGTTGCGTTGGCCACCCTTAGGTTGAGCTTGGACGCCTTGTTGCACTTGGCCTCCTAGAAGATGACATTTTCCACCTTTGTTGGCAACAAAAGGACACTCGAATAGCTTATGACCCATCTTTTCACATCCATAGCAAGCACCCGTTCCCATCAAGAACTTTCCTCCATGATGCTTTCCACACTTTGCACACTTAGGAAAAGAAGGGTTACTAGCATTTACACCTCTTTCTCCTTGAGCTTTAGGGTATGGTACCCTATCCTTAGAAAACTTCTTTCCCGAGCTATGTCCTTGATAAGAGCGTCCACTACTACCAATGGTCCTAGCATTAGAGAACCCACTTTCATACCGGGCCCTCTTAGAATCCCTCATCCTCATTTCCTTGAGCTTTTCTCCTTTAATTTGTTTGGAAAAAGTCATGAGCCAAGATATGTCCATCTCCTTAACAAGCATAGCGGTGTGACATTCCTTAGAAACCAAGTCATACACCCCCGATATGAATTTACTCATTCAGAAATGTGGATCGACAATCATTGAAGGAGCATACTTGGATAGCTTTGTAAACTTGAGGGCATAGTCCCGCATCCCCATATTGCTTTGTCGAAGATTTATGAACTCCAACACTTTAGCCTCCCTTAACTTAAGAGGGAAAAAGTGATCAAGGAAAGAAAGTTTGAAAGCTTCCCATCCAATAGGACCTTCATCCACCCTCTTCAACTTCCATTGAGTATACCATATTTTAGCAACACTCTTAAGTTGGTAAGCCGCCAACTCCAATTTTTCTTCTGAAGTCACCCCCATAATACTCACTATCTTGTAGATTCATCAACGAACTCTTGAGGATCCTCATCAACTTTTGATCCATGAAACTCCAGAGGATTCATTCGTGCAAAGTCCCTTACTCTTGAGGCCGGAGTAGGAACATTAGAAGGAGTCACAACACCTTGGTTGATCACCATTTGGACTAGAATAGTAATGGCAGTTCGGAACTCTGCATTAGTCACTTGGTCAGGTAGAGGACCATTGTCTTGAGGAACCAGGGGATCTTGGACTTCATTAACATTATCTCCCCTTAGAAATGGTAGTCTTCTTGGAGCCATCTTTTTGAAAATCACAAAGAAAGACTGTTAGTGAAAAAAAGTCTTACGGTAAACTCTATAGCACGACATGGATTATTAAAGAAGTGAGAATTTCTAAAATGCCTCATAGTCTCCTACTCATAAGTGTGCCATACTTCTCACCCATGAATAAGACTTTACTTGATGTGGCATATTGGACACCCTAGGACACTTGAAAAAAAGAACCTTGTTCTCTGATACCAAGTTTGTCACGACCTGACCTAGGGCCTAGTCGTAACATGGCGATTGAAATCCCGAAAGGCTCTAACCAAGCCTTTTGTACATATCATAAGCATACACAAGGTAAAATAAAAGAGAAAACATCATAAAAGAGTCTAAATCATGAATAAAAATTTAAGAGCGACACATGACAACATAGACTTGAAATATTTGTCTAACTAGATGCCTCTACTCATGAATATGGATGGGGATAAGACATGTCCCTAGCTCATCCTCAATATGAACCATAGCAAAAGTTTTTAAAAACAATAACTAACTCGATAACTAGTCCCCGATAAATAAGGACTCACCACAACCGCTGGATAGGAAAGCTTAACTAGCCACGTAGATGAGTGTGACCTTCAATCTCAACCCCTACATTATGAGACAATGTAGGAAAAAAATATGCATTAGTACATTGGAATGTACTAAGTACGAGGGCGTGACATGCAACGTAAATTATGGAATACAACGGTCAAGTAAAACACATGATAAGATGAGATAAGTAAAGTCATGAGAAAATCATATTGACCAACGCATTTAAAAATCATAATTTAAAACCATAGCATACTTGAGAGATCATACATATATGGGATAGAAACCATAACCGATAATAAGACCATGAGATCTATAATATGGAATCCCGTTGTCTCATCATACAACGAAGAAAAAGGGGAATCTACTTGTCAAGATAGACTCTACCCCGCTAAGCGGGTCATGCATGTGCTATATGTGGATCCACTAGCTAGGCCATGAGGGAAATCCTACGGTGGCACATAGTTATGAGACAAGAGACTTTATATAAGGACCCCGTATTTTGAGCCCCCACATCAAGTCCACATTCGGTGCTAAGTTAAATCCCACAAAATACATACATAGCATAGAAATCATAATTTCATATATCATAGTCATTATCATAGGTTTGAAATCATAGAGTAGCTCATTTTCATAACATACTTGTAATGTGAGAATTGTTCTTTCATCATTATAATTATATTTGCATAATTCATATCGTAGGGCCTTAGGTCACCACATAGGGCCCTAAGTCACCTTATTTCATAACTTGCATGAAATTCATACCTTGAACTTAGAATAAAACTCAATTGCATAATCAATTGACTTTGAAAATTATGTAATTGACTTGAAAACATGCATGATCATAAACTTTATATCAGCCCATACATAATTCATATAGATATTATCCCTTGGAAGTATAATTCAAAATACTCATAATTTACATCATGAACCCTAGAAATCAAAATAGGAGAATTCATGGGAAAACTCTTCAATTCAATTCAATAACCATCAATTTATATCAAAATAGACTCATGATCATACTTTAAATCAAAATTCATGCAATAGGAATAGAGATCATAAAACTCATAAAATATCAAACATTAATTTGATAGAAAACCTTGAGAAATTAATTGGTCTTCATGGATGAAAAAATCCATGAATCAATAACCACATACCTTAAGTGAAAACACCAAATAATTTGGAAGTACTTGAGAGTTTTAATGGAGAGATTGAGCTAATTTACTTGAAGTCTTCAATGGAGTCCTTGAGAGTCTTTTGTAGAGAGAGAAAAATATTTGAGTAGGTGAATTGTAGAAGAATGAATAGAATTAGAGGTTTATGTTAATTTATAGAGTTGAATTAGGTCCTAAAAACGTCTAGGTTCATTAGCTAACAATTTAGGAAAAAGTCTAAAGTGCCCTTATAAAAAACTAAATTCATCCAAAAATACACAGCCAGGTCCACGACGCGGAGGCAAGCAAGTCCGCGAGTGGTTGCCTAGGAGTAGAGTGGGTCTCAACATCAGAGAATGCAAAACTTTGAAAATAGCCTTTATAAGCAAATAGTTGTTGCACCTATTTATGATGGAGGAGAGATCGGTCCATGGTTTATATATGAAGGTTGATCCAAACATATGAAGACATATAGCTCAACTTGACAATAATTGATATTGAAAAAAATAAAATTTACATAAGGAGCAGATCCAAACATGATATTCTCACATTAGATATATCCTCACAGCTAGTGAAACTTATTCGATTATTAACAATTACTTGAATCTAAGGGTAGAACATGACAAATCGGAAGTTGCAAACCTCATTTGGAATTTAGTGGCTCAGCCTAAAAACAGGTTCATTATGTGGTTGGTTGTTCATTGTAGACTACTTACAAAGTGAAGATTACATATATTGAACATTTCAGTCATGAATGTAGAGAATAATAGAAGAAAAGTACAATACGAAAATATGTTGTTAGCCCAACATCATTAACTAGGATTGAAAAGAAGAGGGGGCTATAAATGAGAAGGAAGAATTTAGATAGAGTACTTTGTTATGGAAGAAAACTCTTCAATTGCTTTTAATTTGAATTTTATTTTTGGTTGATTACAAATGCTAGGGCCACCCCTATTTTTACTTGTATAGTGATGGTTCTAGATACTATAAGATCTAGACTATTTGATGATTTGATACAAATATCTAATTTTCTAGAAAATCTACGCACTTGTTAGATACAACAATATTAAAGGTATTACTCTATAAAATTCTATAAAGTTGCACTAAATATCTAGGATTTTTTTGTACTTCTAAAAAATCAACCACTTTTCACATTCCTCCTTAAACTAAATTTTTGAAAACTAACCCAAACTTATCGTATAACTCAAATGAAATTTTGAAATATGTCTCAGTGAAGATCTCAATAGTGTTTTCCTAACTACTCTTGCTTCGATAAATGATAAAGATTTTTTGTCATTGATTTATCCTGCAAAGGAACATGAATACGTATTGACAAAATTTTCATCCCTATAGCGAGCTAACTTGACAATATTTATTTGTGGACTTTGTGAATCAACTCCTTGGTGGTTTTATGTTGTTGAGTCCTCAAACTCTCCCTTTCTCCTAACTCCCGACAACTGTATTATTTGAAAAAATACTTGTGATGGGCAAGTTTGAAACTCAGGGTTTAATATTTTCAATCCTTCTCCTTTCGATGCAACTTCATCTTGGAAAATTTCATCAATATCAGTCTTATCATCTGGGTTGCAAATGATTTGATCATCAATTTCCTACAAAACCTCAGAACTAGCATAGCATTCACCACCAACTTTCCTTTCCAACTCCCTAATAAACTGTTTGACAGCTTCAGAGCTTTCGAAAACTATGTCATTTTTTTCTCCATATGAAATTTCGCCTTTAAGGCCAGCTTATCCATTTGCTTTCAATACTTTCTCTAAGTTAATGATTGATCTTTATATTCAAATGATTAATCAGAGACTTCAACTTCTATTACATCTGCCTCAATGCTTTCTACGAAAAGGTCATCATTGGCATATATATTTTCAGACATTGTTTGTCCAGGATCAACTTCAACATCCTTCACATTCAGACTTTTATTGTCAGCTTCACGATCTGCTTCTTTGATTTCCTCTAAAATATCTACCATGTCACTAGTCTGAATGTCTTCAAACTTTTCTTTCTTCTTGGTGATGACACCAGTGCCTTCCCTCATCATGAGATATATTGTAGTACATATTGAATCCACAATCCAGTCTCTTTTAAAATTGATGGATGTCATGGCATCTATTGCTCGAGTCTCAGCTACTAAACACCTTCCCCGGTCTTCTTCTTCGGTAGCTTTATCAATTTGAACCATATTACTCTCTTTGAATCGACAATATCTTCTTATGTGTCCTACTTTACCACAACAATAACATTTGATAGGCTTCTTACTATAATTGTTCGAAGACTCTTAATTCTTTCCGGGGGAGCTTGATCCACTTAGAATCGATAGTGTGACATATCTTTTGTTTTTCCTTTAAAGTTTCTCTTGTTGGCCATCTGTTGGCTAGTAGCTCCTGTGATGATAATAAATCTCAAATTCCTCAAGAATGGTTGTTGATCCAGTACCTAAATTGATGTAACAAAGGGAATATATTCTGATTAAACCATGAGTAATATTTCTTCTTATTTGTCCTTTAGAAATAGACTTGTCTGAATTTAATAAATAAATCTCAGAACATAAGTTCTTAATCTTCAAAATATACTCAGCGATAAAAAGATTATATTGAGTGGTTTTAGTCAATTCATTCTCCAATATCTATAGCCGAGCTTCACTCTTTTTGTCAAACAACTGATCGAGAATTCTATATATTTTATGAGCTAATTTATACTTTATAATATGATCAAATAAATTGGAGGAGATTGACCTCTTCAGGATGAACTTCACCTTCGCACTAGTCTGCTTCCACTTCTTGTATCTGCTACTATTTTTCAATGATAGGAGAACTTGTGTTACTTTCATTAAAAATACCCCACAAATCCTTACTCACAAGGTATGTTTCATACATGTCTTCCATATTTTGTAATAAGACTGTTTGAATAGTTCCATCCCTTGTTCATTAATATGATCGTTGAAATCTATATAGAAACCAGCTGAATCTACCACTAACCCGATCTTGAAATAAAATTTAGAAGTCAACGTACGGCTATGGCTCTACCAAGTAGAGAATAGCAGAAGAAAAGTATAATTCGAAAATCTTTTGTTAGCCCAAAATCGTTAACTAGGATCGCAATATTCAACTAAAGAAGAGCGAGCTAGAAAGGAGGACGAAGAATTTAGATAGAGTACTTTGTTACGAAGGAAGACTCTTGAATTGTTTTTAGTTGGGTTTTGTTTCCGGTTAATTACATATGGCTAAAGTCACCCCTATTTATATTTGTATAGGTATGGTTTTAGATACTACAAGATGTAGACTAT
This sequence comes from Solanum dulcamara, assembly GCF_947179165.1. Taxonomy (NCBI): domain Eukaryota; kingdom Viridiplantae; phylum Streptophyta; class Magnoliopsida; order Solanales; family Solanaceae; genus Solanum; species Solanum dulcamara. Next base: position 48,770,557 of record NC_077241.1, read on the forward strand.
TCTATAATTTATTATAAATATCTAATTCTCTAGAAAATCTACACATTTATTAAGATACAACAAATATTAAAGGTATTACTCTACAAGAATCTAGAAAGTTTCATTAAATATCTAGGATTTTTTTTTGTAGCTAGAAAAAATTAACTTTATTTTTCAGAGAAGACTCCAATTGTTATTTATGTGACAGCCAAGTAGAGACTAGTACTCATCTATTTGTGGATTGTGGATGGAGTGCTCAGTTAAGAGAAGAACTTAGACAGTGAACTAAATGTTCAGATTCAGGAAGGGGAGATAAAACGGGTATTGGAGAGCATTAAGAGGAAGCACCGAAAACATTTCAAAAGGAAGTAGTAGCAGCAATCTAGGGTGCAATGATCTATCAGATATGGAGAGACAGAAACCGGAAGCTGTTTAGAGGAACTACACTACAGGCTGTAGAAATTGTTGTACAGATCAAGAGGGAAAGTATACATACAATTGAGTTGTTTAGAACTTCAGATAAGGCACATAGAAGAATAGTTTTTTGTTGTTGCTCCCTTCTCATAGACTCTACTTTCTTGTGATTTGTTATATTTTTTTTAGCGACTCCTTTTCTTTGCATCCGAATTTGGTGCACTTGAGCCGAGTGTGTTTTGAAAACAGTCTATCTAACTTCACAAAGTAATGGTAAGATCTGTGTACCTTCTACCCTCCTCAGACCCCATTTGTAGGATTGCACCAAGTATATTATTATTGTAATATTCACATGATTACCAATAAATAAAAAAAGAATTCAGGAAATAGAATAAATACTAGTACAACTAAAATACGTGTTTTTTTATAAAAAAAATGGATGACAAATAAAAGAAAACGAAGGAAGACCCATTTAGACCTAAATAATAATCCAGTTTCATTAGAAAATTTGATCAGGCTGCCCAAAGCTAAAAAGATTTTACCCAAAAAAAATTTACAAATAAGTAGTTAGTCATGTATTTGGATAAATAAATTTAGGGAGATATAAATGCACTTGTTGATAATGGGCAAGCATTGATATAGATGAATTTCTTTTCCCCATGGGTAAGTAATGAGGAGGAAGAATTTTCCCAATTATTTACAATAAAGGGCTATGGATGGACAAACCATAGAATGAAAAATAGTCGAACTCGTGTAAATGCACCTCATGTTTCTTAAACTCGAGCCATAAACTAGGAGGTCTTAGTAATCAATTTCCATCCAGAGTACAATTTCAATAATTCATACAAATTCACCACAAGGTCTCAGTTTTCTTTTGCGGTTTTGAATGTCATCCTTCTCAAAGATACTCATTACAAGTTTGAAAGCTAATACAGAAAAAGAGACAGAATAAATGCTCTTGTGACTCCTCTGCCCACAAACACTCGCACCACACAAGAGTTGTGAAACCAAATTTGTGAAAACTGACGAGGATAAATCCCTTGCAATGAAATTGCATCAAAAAATATTTGCAGATGAAACTTCTATGTTACAAATATCCTTCTTCAGCATTGCAGAGCCAGTAGTTCATTGGTCAAATACCTATTGCAGTGGAACTACACTTATAATCAAAACATTTTCTTCATTGAAGATTAAGTCATCTAGTGTCCTCTCTGTTCGACAAGATGAACTTCCTGAAGAAGAAGATCATATTTTATATTCAGCTCATCAAACATTTTCTTCATTTCTAGGATCAGTTCAGTTCTCCGTCTGCTCTTTTCACCAAAGTTCTGAAAGTTCATCGTATGATTGAAATAGACACCCATTTTTATTTTGTTCATATTTTCAATCTCCTTCACCACCACACTATGATTCGGATGCCAATACTGGGGAGTTCTCTCCAAGTACCTGATACATCAATAACAAGAAAGGTGAAAACTCAAAAACTTGACTGAAAATGAATGGCATAACAAGGTATAAGGCAACAACATACCAGGGGTGGGGTGGGTACGCAGACCTTACCCGTATCTTGTGAAGGTAGAGAGGTTGTTTCTGATAGACCCTCAGTTTAAGTAAAGCATTTCAACACAAGTATGAAAATGTAATACAGTTGTGAAGAAGTCATGCTGATATAATAGAGAAAAGAACAATAGTAACAAGAAATAATATGATAACATAAGAAAAGGAAGAAGCAATGGAAACAACAGGTACTAATAACTATCGCAGAATAAGATAATAGAAGAGTAACAATAACAATATTAACAAGGAAAACTAGACAATGCTCGACTACCTACTAACCTTCTACCCTAATCCTCGACTTTCATATCCTCCTAGCTGGGGACATGTCTTCAGTAAGCTGCAGGTATAACATGCCTTGTCTAATCACCTCTACTCAATACTTTTTCGGTCTACCTTTATTTCTCCTTGGACCACCATGGCCAAACTCTCACATCTCCTCATTGGAACATGTGTGTATCTCGTCTTCACATGCCCGAACCATCTTAGATTCACTTTCCTCATCTTGCCCACCACAGAGGCTACTCTCACCTTGTCTCGGATATCTTCATTTCTAATTCTATCTCTCCAAGTATGTCCACACATCCATCTCAACAATTACAAGGAATACTTTTCTTTTCTTTTCTTTTTTGAAAAGGAGTATAGGGCAATACTTATACATAAGATATCTACCATCAAGTTGAGGATTTGCATCGTCCTTGAACAGGTTACAGTTTTTACATGGGAAGAAAACTTGTCAACAAACTCGTATCAAAACTGTAATATGTTTTCTCAAACTTTAAAACCTTAAACTGATTGCCCTTGAAATATCAAGCCTATGCTCAAATTCTAAATTACTGTAGTAGTTGGAGAATAAAGCCTAAGCCAAATCTTAAATTGGTTTTCAGTATTCAGCAAAGAACCTACTCAGCGTGTGGAAAGGCCCTTAGCCCCGTAGTATTAAACCGTTTTTCAACAGTTTGAGAAATCTAGGGTTTTAGATGAATTCTCAACATTAAATGTTCAGAATCTAGCTGGACTAGCTTTAATTTTTGGATTGACTTACCCGTATCAAGAAATATCATACAAAATGCTGTAGAAGTCAATATCTTTAATTATGAATGTTGTGTTTTTCTCCTAATAACTTTCAAATGCAAATTTACTGCAGATAATGGATAAGAATGACAAGAACTTTCTACTTACCTCTTTATTTTCTCTTTTAAAGCACCTATCCTTTCCACAGGTGTTCTATAATCAACGGAAAACTCGAAGTTATCACCCATATCAGGACTTCTGTAGAAATTGCTGATTGGCTTGACCGCCAAAACTGAATTTGGGTAGAATATCTTTTCGTTGTCAAACCTCAAGAATACTGTGGTCAAGATATTCATTTCTTCAACAGTCATCTGTCAATTTACAAGATAAAAGTGTGAATTAACAAAGAAAATTCAAAACATCAAGAAAATGCAATTAGCAGACATTACCTGAACACCATCAATGACGCATCGATCGCCAACATCAAAAGGATGCATCACAAATACAAATATGATAGCTTCAAATATAGTCTTGCAAGTATTCCCAAAAATAAAAGCAGCTACCACGAGTTGTGACGACAGAAAGACGAGCACTTTAGTAGTTGCTATACCCACCAAGAGGAGCCATATGAGGATTATTATGACAATCAGAATGCATGTCACAAGCTTGTTCAGTTGCTTCACAGCAGTTTTTGTATCAGTCAAAGCATGTGACAGAGCTCTGCGTCCTTGATAAACCTTAACCTGCAAGACATTGATATGCCAAAAAGTACAAATGATTTATATGCCAAAAATGATAAATACTCATTCCATGACCATCTCATAAATACAACGGTCACCTAGCAAAGTCACTGGGAAGGACTCATACATTTGACATCTAATCTACACCAGCATATGGCTTCTATTCGCTCAGATGGCTGCTCTCCTGTTTCCTGAGGAAAGCAGTTATATTATGTAGTTCATGTACATGATGTGATTACATAAACAGGAGAGCTCTAATTGTGCTTCACTAATCACCAGAAAAATGTCCAGAATTATTTAAAAAATATTCTAGATCCCAACATTCTGTATCATTTTGGTAATTAAACACCACATGAAATGGATCTAGTTTAAATCATGCCAAAAGTTATGGCAAACTCAAACAATATGAGCATTGAGCATCCCTTAAATTTATTTTTGAAATTTCTTGTACCGACGACGTACCGACCGTAGTGCCGTCGCAGCTACGCCGTCCGTGGCGGAAGCAGCAGCCATTCCTGAATCTGACGGCTCCGTCGCCTGCACGGAACTTGATGAATCTTCTTTCTCGCCTTTTGTTGTCTCCTCGTCCACTGATTATTTTTTTTAGATTGTTAACTTGGTCACAGTGTTCGCCGGAGATCGGCGAATTCCTGCCGTCCAATCTCAGTTCAGTTACAGATCCGAATCCCCATTTACTATGAACAAAGTGTTCTGTTTCGCCATTAAAGCACCTCTTTTTGTGGGTATTTTTCTTTTCTCTTTTTTGCAGGGTAATTTGTGGATACAATCTATTGTATCCATCTTCTAGTAAGAAGACTGACTTTGGCTCTCCGGCATTGACTGGTTCTCAAACAAATTCACTCTGATATGCTATTCAGACCCAAGTCGTTGTGAACAACATCTTAGCAATTCGACGTGAACAGTACTTTCCGGAGGCAACCAGGTTCATTTCAACTGGAGTTGGTACCTCCGGTTTCCATATCTAGTCTTTGTTCATACACTTGTAGTTACATTTTGCGAACTTTAGATCTTTGAATAATTTATTAGTTCATACGCGTTTTTGTGGCTTTGGATAGTGATGGTAAACTAGGGTCATGTTCTAGTTTAGGGACGGGGACGAGGGTAAGGAGGGGTAAGTGGGTTAAAGGAGCGCCTAGACTAAGAGTGGGTTCTTGAAACATTGGGACGTTAATGGGAAAGTCCATAGAGTTAGTTAAGATTCGAAAGAAGAGGAAGATTAATATAGCGTGTGTCCAAGAAACCAAATGGGTAGATCCTAAAGCTAAGGAGGTAGACGGGTATAAGCTTTGGTTCTCTGGTAGATCGAAGTATAGGAATGGGGTAGGCATTTTAGTAGACAGTGATTTAAGGGATCAGGTGGTGGAGGTTAGGAGAGTCACTGATAGGATGATGTCGATTAAGGTGGTCGTTGAAGGGATCACTTTGAACATTGTTAGTGCTTATGCGCTACAAGCGGGCTTAGGCGAGGAGGATAAGAGGCGCTTTTGGGAGGATTTGGACGAGTTAGTGGGAGGCATACCGCCTACTGAGAAGCTTTTCGTGGGAGGAGATTTCAACAGGCACATCGGGTCTATTTCGGGAGGGTATGATGATGTGCATGGAGGCTTTGGCTTCGGGGACAGAAATAGAGGAGTTTCACTTTTGATTTCGCAAGAGCTTTTGGGTTGGTGATAGCCAATTCGAATTTCCAAAAGAAGGAGGACCACTTGGTAACCTTCCGTAGTTCGGTGGCTAAGACTCAGATAGATTTTTTACTCCTTAGGAAGATTGATAAAGATCTTTGCAAAGACTGTAAGGTCATTCCGATCGACAACCTTTCAACCTGACATAAGCTCTTGGTGATGGATCTAGGGATCAAGATGACGAGGAAGAAGAGGGTCGGGGATGACCGACCTAGGATCAGATGGAGGAGGTTGACCACGGCTAGTGCTCTGGAGATGGGAGAGAAATTGAAGGATACGGGGGCCTGGGATAGTAGTGGGGATGCGAACAGTATGTGGGATAAGACGGCTAGTTGTATTAAGATGGTAGCAAGGGAAGTGTTGGGAGTCTCGATAGGTAGTCGTAGTCGGCATCGAGGGACTGGTGGTGGAATGGAGAAGTGCAAGGGAAGGTGGAAGCGAAGAAGATGGTGTATGCGAAATAGATAAAAGGATGAGGTGGAGAAGTGGACAAAAAGGGAACTTTATAAGATAGCGAGGAAGGAGGCGAAGTCGGCGGTTTGGACGGCAAAAAACAACAGCGTTTGAACATCTTTATGCTGAACTGGAAGAAAAAAGCGGGGATAGGAAATTGTTCAGGCTAGCCAGGGAACGGGAGAGAAGGGCACGCGATGTGGATCAAGCGAAGTACATTAAGGACGAGCATGAAAAAATATTGATAGATGAGACCCTCATTAAACAGAGATGACAGTCATACTTCCATAAACTCTTGAATGAAGAAGGGGACAGAGAGATTGTGTTGGGAGATTTGGAACATACAGGGAGGCGTCACGATTTTGGGTGTTGTAGGAGTATTACGCTCGAGGAGGTTAAGGGTGTTGTTCGTAGGATGCGCTGGGGAAGAGCGACCGGACCTGACAAGATTCTTGGGAAATTTTGGAAGAGCACGAGCTCGATAGGCTTGGAGTGGCTGACTAGGTTATTTAATGTCATCTTTGAAACGGCAACGATGCCCGAAGAATGGAGGTCAAGCATAATGATCCCTCTATACAAAAACAAGGGGGATATCCAAAGTTGCAACAACTATACAGGTATCAAGCTTCTAAGCCATACTATGAAAATGTGGAAAAGAGTGGTAGAGATGAGGGTGAGGAGAGGCGTATCTATTTCAGAGAACCAATTCAGATTTATGCCGGGACGCTCAACTATAAAAGTCATCCATCTTATGAGGAGACTGGTGGAGCAGTATAGGGAGAGGAAGAGGGACTCGCATATGGTATTCATCGACCTAGAAAAGGCTTACGATAAAGTCCCACGAGAGATACTATGAAGATGTTTGGAGGCTAAAGGTGTACCTATGGCGTACATTAGAGTGATCAAGGACATGTATAAGGGTGCCAAAACCAGGTTATGGACACTAGGAGGGGACTCAGAACACTTTCCAGTTGTGATGGGATTGCATCAATGATCAGCTCTTAGCCCTTTTTTATTTGCCTTGGTGATGGATGGTTTGACACGACAAATTCAAGGTGAGGTGCCATGGTGTATGCTTTTCACGGACGACATAGTCCTGATCGATGAGACTCGTAGCGAAGTTAACGCTAAGCTGGAGGATTGGAGACATACCTTAGAGTCTAAAGGGTTTAAACTGAGTAGAACCAAGACAGAGTACTTAGAGTGCAAGTTCAGTGAGACACCTCAGGAGGTTGGCGCAAAAGTTAGGCTTGGTAACCAGGCCATCCAAAAGAAAAGTAGTTTCAAATACCTTGGGTCTATCATGCAAGGCAACGGGGAGATTGACGATGATGTCACACTTCGTATTGGGGCAGGGTGGATGAGATGGAGGCTTGCTTCCGGTGTGCTATGTGACAAGAAGGTGTCACCACAACTTAAGAGCAAGTTCTACAAAGTGGTGGTTAGACCGCCTATGTTATATGGGACAGAGTATTGGCCAGTTAAGGTCTCTCACGTTCAAAGGATGAAAATTGCCGAGATGAGAATGTTGAGATGGATGTGTGGGCATACCAAGAGCAACAGGATTAGAAATAAGGCTATTCGGGACAATGTAAGAGTGGCCTCGATGGAAGACAAGATGCGAAAAATGCGACTGAGATGATTTGGGCATGTAAAGAGGAGAGACACAGATGCCCCAGTGCAGAGGTGTGAGAGGTTGGCCATGGATGATTTCAGAAGAGGTAGGGGTAGGCTGAAGAAATATTGGAGAGAGGTGATTAGACAGAACATGGCGCACTTACAGCTTACCGAGGACATGACCTTAGATAGGAAGGGATGGAGGGCCCACATTAGAGTAGAAGGCTAGTATATAATCTCGTTATTCTTCCTTATTAATAGGTGCATTAGCGCACTGTATATATATATATATATATTTTACTCTGATTTCTGTTATTATCTATTACTTTCTGCACTTTGATTACTCTATTTTATTTGTATCGCTTTCGCTATTTGCTTTCCCATATCGCTTTGAACTTATTAGCCGTATCTGACCTATTTTTATGCTTTCATTGAGCCGAGGGTCTTTCGAAAACAGTCGTCCTACCTTGGTAAGAGTAAGGTCTGCGTACACTCTGCCCTCTCCAGACCCCACATTGTGGGATTTCACTGGGTTGTTGTTGTTGTTGTATATCAATTTTTCAAGCATAATCCCAGGAAAATGAGTAAGTTCTGATCATACCACCCATTCCGTCAATGCTTTCCTATCAATCTGTCCAGTTTCTGCCACATCTATCATGGGGAACACAATATCGACCTCTTCTTTAATCAAGAATCTCCGAAGGTCATATTCATCAATGTACCTACACACACGGAAAAAAAACTAGAGTGAGGTTATGACTTATGTGAATCAAGAGAGATGACACTAAATAAAAGAATGTTACAGGATATTCTCTTAAGATGTGACAAATTAAAACATTGAAGTGATGTTTGAAATGTCAGTGTTTTCGTACTTGGAACCAGGCGGTGCGACATTCCTGGAGATGTGGTAGGCAGCAGCAATTGCTTCCTCCTCATTGTTGATCTCCTTATCTGCATACTCTCCTACATCATAATCATTTCCACCGAACGAGCCAGAGATAGTGGAAAGTCCCGAGTTGGATATTACATCAACTAACATTTTCATGGTCCATGCAGAGACCTTTTCTCGCTTCATCTCATGAAGCTTATTAATATCAATCACCGCCTTTTCCTTCTTTTCCTTCCCATCTTTTCCCTTCGTTGTTTTGCGGAAACTAAATTGACTGGCAACACTGTTTGATCTCCCCAGCATCTGAGCAGACTCCATAACTGGAAGCCCTGATAGGGTCAGTAGAATATACTGATGAAAGATTGATTCTTGAATCCTATCAAAGAATGTGTTTACATGGAAGGAGGCAGCCAAAATCTTTATCAGCAAAGTCTTTAAGAGCCACAAGAATGCTCCGATAAGTAAAGATGCGATAGTCCAGGTAATAAAATTAGTAAACTTCTCAGTGGAATGTGACCGATCCACATGTGAGAAAAGCAGAACCCATGTGAGAAGAACCAAGCTAAGCCAAATGCAAACTTGAACACTTTTCTTTAAACCAAAGACAAAATACAACACCTTCTTCCTTAATAAAAAGTTCAATTCTATCAACAAGGCAGCAAAATGTATAAACCACTTAGTAACCAGCATGCCACTAAAGGTCACCATAACAAGGACAATCCATTTCCAGATCTTCAAATCCCAAAGTTTCCAGTGTTTAAACTTGTTAACCAATAAACTAGCAAGTAAACATCCTAAAAGACAAAGAAACACCAGCCATTCAATCAGAACTTTTGTCTTAAATCTGTTATACTTCAACTTCTTCCTTGAGCTCACTTTCTTATATATCTCCTCCTCTTCATCGACTCCTCCAAAACCACCTGGTGATGCCATTAATGGTGTTCTTGGGGTGACTGATATAGATACTGTTCTTGTAGTCTCTTTAAATGTATCACTGGGACCCATTTTAGCAGTAGGAGAAGCATGGTTAGATACATTTCTATAAGGGGAATTTGCAATTGGCTCAGCTTGTTCATCAAACATGTTGGCATCAATAGGTAAAGATGGTTCACCAAATCTTGACTTGGGTTTTGAAAATGCAGAGCTGGCAAACGATTTTCGTCGAGTGAGAGTTTCATTGGTTGGGAATTTGGGTGGTTTGTTGGGGTTTGGGGTTGTAGTATATCTTGCAATTTCAGGTGAGGAATCAGTCTTTGGAATCTGGGAAACTAAAGGGGAATCAACTGTTGGTCTTGGTTGTCCAACAGGACTCTTAGAATCTCTTTCATCTCCAGAGATCATGACAACCACTTCACTGGGGGTTTTCTTGTTCTCCCCCATGCTTATCTCCCCACTAAATTTTGCAGCTTTACAATATGTATCCATTCCACGCTAAGTTAAACATCAAACACCTGAAGAATGAGAAAGAAGACACATGTCATGATCACGATTTGAATATAACGAAAGGGTCACACAATGCAATAACAGAGGAAAAGGATACACAGACCGACGTTCAAACAGATTGGTTAATCAATATCCAAATCGGCCAAGAAAACTTATTATCCACTTGATAATGTTTAGAACAAGGAGGCAACAAATGTTTTCCGATCTTTCTGGGATTATCCAACAGAAACAGTGAGTTTACCACAGTAAAAGACAGAATCTGTATTGAATCAAGAAAAGAATAAAAGAAAGTAGCCAGTTGCTACAGAAGAAGAAAACAAGAAATAGAAAAGTAGTTGGCGGAACAGCTAAAAAGAAGCAGAGACAACCATTGTAGACAAAAGAAGTGAATATAGTAAAATCCTAATTAGACAAATTAGATTTTACATAAAGAAAGGAAGCAAGAAAGAAGAAACAACTTACATGAACAAAAAGTTCGAGGGAGGCCAGGGTTTCAACTTTCAAAAAACAAAAGGGGGCCAAAGAAGAAAGTGGTGAAAGGTAGTGGGAACACTGAGGAGACACATATTTTAATGGGGAAGCTAGCTAGCGAGGTTTTGAGAGGGACAGTACACAGCACAAATATTTGAACAAGCCACGTGAGTGGAATCACAATTAATAAAATATACTCCCTTCCTCCATTTTACCTTTTCAACTAATACACTTTTTAAGTAACAATTTTGTTTTACCATTTTTGAGTATCAATATTATCAAAAATATATTTTGGGAAATGATCAAATTAGTAATAAGAATATATTAAGTTATAAATTTCTTTTTAATTTTTCAAATTAAACAGTTGAAAGTCAACATTGTTTTTTTATTGCAATGAGTAATAAAAATGGACCAACACAGTAATAATGTGAAATAGTCTAAAAGCCATTTGTTTAGCTGAATGTGGTTGGGTGAGAAAGATAACATCAAATAATTTAGAAATTAAATTATAGTGTTATTTAATTTATTTTTTAATTGGTAAATTTAGAATAATTTATCTTGAGATTAATAATTAGTATTGGAATAAGTTATTCTCCTCTTGGGTGGTATAGTAATTTCAGAATAACTTATTCTCAGATAAAATAGAGAAAATGACAAAAATATTCCTTTAAACCTTTTTTATATGTCACTTTTCACATTAATGTATATTCATATTATTTTTAATTGGTGAAAATTATTTTCACCCCCAACTTTGCTTTTAAAATCAAACTCTCCACTCAACTTTGAACAATAATCAAGCTCCCCCTTTATCCTAATTAAATTTTTAAAAAACTTATTATCCCCTTTCATTATCATTTTTTTTACTTCTTTAGAAGTCATGATATTTTTATTTTTATATTTAATGTAATAATTTTTTCATCAAAGCATAAACATTATTTTTTGGACAAAAAAGTGAAAAATATTAATTAAGTATATAAGTTAATGATGTTCTATAATGAAGTAAATTAGCATAATGAGAAAATTAATTTTATTAATAATAATCAAAACTCTAATATTTATTTATACAAGTGAAAATAGCATAGAATAATAACTATACAAATATATTTTAATGTGGGAAATACAAACAATTAATTTAATTAAGGACAAATTTTTAAAGATTGTATTATTTAGATTTTAAATTAATTTAGATTATAATTTATGTAGTACTCCATCAATTTCAATAAAAACTTGTTTATTTATATAGAGGAGAATATCCACCTCCATTTATATTGTTTGACTCTCATTCTAAAAATAGTTGTTTTAATTTATTTGTCCAATTTTTGAAATTTACGAAATTTTTAATATCTTTTTATTTCTACCCTTAGTATTAAATATCTACATAAAGTAGTAATATTCAAATTTAAGGTTTCAAAATATTATTAATAATGTTATTTTAGTAAAATACACCTCTAATTAATTTTTTTAAAGAGTGTCATATATATTAAGAAGAGTCAAGTAATATGAAACGCATGGAGTAAAATAGTGGAGAAAAGAAAAAAATATATGTATACATACATATACACACATTTAATGCATACTATATTGAAATAACGGTCATAAGAATAATATTAAATTTTGCGATAGATTCTTAAAAATATTATTCTACTTATAATGTTAAAGGACTTAAAGAAAAAATTATAAATATCTATATTAAAAAGTAAATTATATATAATATAAAGAGGCATTAAAGAGATGTGATATAACAAGGGTAAAATGGACAATACCTGAAATAAAAAGGGGAGTTTGATTATTGTTTAAAGTTGAGGGGAGATTGATTTTAAAAGCAAAATTGGGTGAAATTTTTTTAATACCATGTGTAATAACATTTACAATCTTCACTACTCCTTATTTTTATGATAATTCTTTATATTTTTTAATTAAAAAAGTCGACTATATAAATATAATTTTTATTTATTAATTTATTTGACTAATTCTTATGTCTATTTATGTTTTGATTTCTCTACTACTAAATTATATATTTTTAATTATATATTTTCTTAGTCACTTGAAAGCTTGTATTTTATATATCAACTAAATTGAAAACTTTATTATTTTTTAATTTAAGAGTGATATGTGTTTAAATGAAGTGATATAAATAATAAATGCTTTTTTACTTTAACAAATTTAAGATGAAAGTTTTATTTTTAAGCTAAATACGATGAAGGTTTTATTTTTAAAATAATTATTTTTAAAAATGAATAATTATAACTTGCAAAGAAAATATAAAAAACTAACTAAAGTGAAGGTTATTTTTATAAACAAATCACTTATTCTTAAAATTTATTCAACACATATTATTTTGAATACATCAAATCAAAAAATTAATAAAAAATAATTACAACATAAATTATCCCATTATAACTATTCCAATATATCTTATCATATTATAGCTAATATTCAAATCAAACTACCCTAAATATGAAGAAAAAATATTTAAATAAATGATAAAGAGAACACTCCAACAAATACTCCCACATGCAACTTTCAGCCTTCAGGATCAACTAGATTGCGACAACTAATCTGAAAATATTTCCGTAATAAGATTTCTTGGACATGGATATTTCAAAACGTGTCTAGTTAACCGTGCAGACTTTTAAAAACAAAAAGTTAAGTTTGAAAAAAATTCAAAAAATTGTCATATGCATTTCAACGTTTTAAATGTAAAATACATGTGTAAACCTAAATTTAATTTTTAAATATTATTTTTCTACTTCAAATACTAGTTTTGTTCAAATATCACCCAAATATGTCTGGTTTATACAAACTCAATAAATTTTGTTTAGATATTTGTATTTGTTTTAGAAAATATATTAAATATTTCTTAACCGAAAACTGTTGCTTGGCTAGGTTTCATATTTTGAACGTAAACAAATTAATATTCTCAAAAATTTGCATGGAAAGTTATTATGTATTTTTGTTAGAGATAAGTATCAAAAACATATCTAAACTATCCATCTTTTTTGAGCTTCGTACCTAAACTATTGAGAGTGTGAGTTTCATACATAAATTATCCTCCTTAAGTTAATAAGCAGTCAAGAATTGAAAATGCTCCTATTGAATGTCCTTGTAGAACAAAGTCTACGACATGCATGAGGCATGATAAATCCATCGATTCTAAATAAAATATTTGTTGAAAAAAGGGAAGGATCAAATTATCAAATGATCAAAACAATGAGGATATATGCTCTTGAAGAGCCTACGACATAACACTTCATGAAACCGTAGGTACTAGAAAAAAATGAAGTGATGGGATCTTAATAAGTTATGTATCATTGCGAAGCAATACAAAAAAATGATATATCGTTGACGATATCTTTGATACAATAGCGCACAATATTGTAAAAGATTATGAAGACCTAAATTCTACAGTCTATTTGTAATGACATTGAGGGTGATTTTCAAAATTTTGTACAAAACACACGTGAACAGTAACACGCGTGAACAGTAATTTTGTGGGCAGAAAATGCCCCTTTCTTCCCATTTCAATATCTTTCATCATTTGTTTGAGTTCTTGAACTCCTTAAGGTGATTTGAGAAGAGATTTTTAAGGCAAAGTGTTGGGTAAGTGATTTTTGACCTAAAACCTTCCCTTTTCATTAAGATTTTGATGATTTTAACCCCTAAAGTTTAGTTTCAAACCCCAAAAATCTTTGTTTCTTCCCTAATTCGAATTTAAGGAAAATGGTGATTTCTAACTCATTTTAAGCTCTATTTTTATGGTTTTTTTAACCATGAGCTCCTTATTACAAGTAAAATATGATTGTCCAATAAATTTCCAGATTTGACCTTTTTCGAAAATAATTAATTTTTGGACCATTTTACCCCCGATTCTGAAACCTATCAATATGGGTGTTATTAGACTCCTTGTGATATGTATGTTTTATTGTTGATAGTGGGTTGTCAGTCCGGGTATTGAATTCAAGAGTTGCTTGTTCGGTGGAGGTGTTCGAGTGCGGTTTCGGCAATTGAGGTAGGCTTGGCTATCCTTCTTTGAGATTGAGATGGGGTAATTAGTCATTCATATGTTATAGACTTTGAGATGAGGTCGTAGTATGAGTTGAGAATGTTATATATATATTGTGATGCCCGGGTGGGGGCTTATTTATTAATGTATTGTCATGTGGGGGTTTATTTGTATTACATAGCCCGTGTGGAGGCCTTATTTGTTATCTTATTTGCTTTGAGAGCATGTGATTCGTGATTTGCTTAAGAGAGAGGCCTGAGTATATTATTTGACTTGTGATGCTCGCCTGAGAGGTTGAGTTGGGGGTTTTGAGAATGCTTGAGTATTGAAATATTGTTGAGAAAGGGATGAATATTCCTATTACTACTTATTGAGGAGGGTGAATATCATGTGTAGGTTAAGTTTTGAGAACTTTGAACCTTCTACCACATGTGAGTTGAATATTACTTCCATGTCATATGTGTTTTGATGCATTCATCCTCATTCATCATAGAAGTTGAGAAATATGGAAATTCTTTTTGAGAAAGAAAATAAAACACCTTTAAACCTTTGTATCTTGAGTCCCTGTCCGAGGCAGTATTACGGTAGGGTAGTGGATGCATTGTGATCCCTTGACCACGAGGAGGTGGTAAGGATAATGAGATATTGTGATTGAGGTATATGGTCTGTGAGACCCCCATGGGTCCTGCTTAGTAGCACAGCTCGGCAGGTGTATACGACAAGCTGTGCGATAGTCTTGATTCCACCATACCACCACATCATTGCATCATCATATTGCATTGCATTGCATTGATATTTATGCTGCTTGAATTATCTGATTAATTGTGATTATGAGTTGTTATTACGGGTCTACTTTACTTGCTCCATTATATATATAAACTGGCGGCACTGATGCCGAAGTGGAACTTTTCTGTATGCAGGTGGAAGCGTTCCTTAGTTTATTTCATAGGTTTGATTAATTCCTTATACTCAGTCAGCTAAAACCTACTGAGTACATGTGAATTGTACTCACCCCTACTTTTGTATCCCTTTTTGATGCAGATACTAGTCGGGGTACCTCACGTGGCAGTTGATATTCTAGCGGATTGTGTATTCTCAGATTAGTGGTGAGGTCCCAGAATTTGGATCATCACTAGTCTATCCTTATTTTTCAGTCTTTTGTATCATTCAGAGACTTATGTTGTATCTTCATATTCGAACCTGGTATTAGATGCTCTTTATACTTATGACACCAGGTTTTGGGATAATTTTCTCTTTATTATTTTTCTTTTTATTTAAATTGTGGCTTCACTTTCCCCTTTGGGAGTCTGGTATGAGTTTTATTTTTAGGGTTACACATCAGATTGGGTTTTGAGATGTGTGTCATCATGACCTCGATTTTTGGGTCGTGACACTATTAACGCATGTTGACATAAAATTGTTATCCAGTGAAAAAAAATAATGCATCTTAGTAAACATAAAGCTTATTTGACTTGCAATCTAGACACCAGAGTATGTCATGCATTTACTATTGAATATTGTCATTTGACAAATTGATATGAAAATATCTAAAGGATTCAAAATGCATAAAGCATATACAAATTCTTGAAAAAGTTATTTATAATCCTCGTATGGATTAAATCAATCAAGAATATTTCGTATTGTTATGCAATTTGATGTCTTGAATTGAAACTCTTAAAGCGTTTTCAAAAGACAATTGGTTATTTGCGTAAAGAAGTTGAAATGAGGAACTTGCAGAATTCTTTGATCATAAAGGGATAATTCATAAAAGAAGATAGAACGAAGAACATTTCACCAAGGCTTTTTTACACGCATAAGCTCCCAAGAACGGTGATATCAATGTGCAACAGATTTGATGAAGTAATAATATGACTTATTTATTCACCAATTTTCTACCAACTACAACTTTCGAGAAGATGGTGCACAAACTTGGAATGCGAAGATTCAAATCATTGGATTGATTTTCCTATTAGAGAAAGTTAACATGCGATGTACTCTTTTTTCCTCACAAGATTTTATTCCATTGGGTTTTCCTTGTAAGGTTTCTGATGAGGCATCCAAAAACCACTCATATATAATATATTAATATTGCACAAAATGTATAAATACTCGGAAAAAAACATAAATTTTTCCTTGAAGTTGTATCGAAAAGTCAGTTATACACTTAAACTATCATGGCGATCTATTACACATCTAAACTACCTAAACGTGAATTTATTACTCTCCCTGAAGCATATAACACCATTCTCACAGTATGCGGTGTTACACTCATTGCCATATTAGTGCCATATGAGAAATTATAAATTTTTATATTTTTTTTCTTTTATTTTCTTTATTAATTAAATTTTCTTTTATTAACTATATTTTATTCTAATTAACTCCTAATTAATTATTAACCATTCATCCGACCCCTCCCCTCAAAACCCAATCGTCTTCTCCACCAAAAATCAAATTCACCCTCCTTCGTCTTCTCAGTTATATCCAAGCCCTCTCTATTTTTTCAAGTCAAAATATATTTTTTTCTAGTCAAAATATAAGTCATCAAGTATTCATTTTGTTACCCCATTTTATCACAATTATTGGTCAATTGGTGAGCAAGTATTTCCAAGTCAATTCTCATAATCAGCAATGAGCAAATGACAATTTCATCAAGTTCACAATCACATTTAGACTATCATAGCATTTCATCAAGTTCATGTCAAGTTCAAGTCAAGAGGTTCACGTTTTCGATCACAATCATAGCACACTTAGAGCCCGTTTGGATGGGCTTAAAAAAGTAACTTTTATGTATGGAGTGCTTTTACAACTTTAAAGTGCTGAAAGTTATTTTTATAAATAAGCAGTTGAGTGTTTGGATAAAAGTGCTTAAATGATGAAAATTATGTGAATTTTAGGGTTAAAAGAATAAAAAGGGTAGTTTGGGAATTTAGTTAAAATATAAGGGATATAAAAGTAATTTCCATGGTCAAAGAAAATGAATTTAAGCACTTAGAAAAAAAAAAGTTAGGAATCCTAACTTTTCATTTTTGACTGACTTTAAGAATTTTCTGGCTTAAAGTTAGCATTAGGCAAACACGTCCAAAAGCTGAAAAGGGGCTTTAAGTTGGTTTTGACCAACTTAAAGCCAATCCAAACGGGCTCTTAGTCTTTTATTAATCCGATCTTTCATTAAGAATAATTTACATGATTATCACCTCAAATCTCATTTTCATTACTCCCCAACACACATATAAAAATAAGTTCAAGTAATCTAGAAGATTTATGGGATTTTAGAAGTTCACTTACCTTAATCGATACTCAGTCAATCACTAACTTGTGCCTTTCTTTTTTGAATAGAGTCTGAAACACCACAAACTATTCAAATAGTGATTGACAATTAAATTATGGAACTAACGACATCAAAATCATGAAATCCAAGGAAAAAAATGTAACAACCCCTAAAATGTTGTATGTCGGTATTTCAATTCTCGACGAAAATAATACAACCTCTGTATTTTGGGTATAACTTTTCATAGGTTAGTCCAAATTAGGTGATTCAAATTTCTAAGTAACCACAACATCCTTACCTACAACTTTCATGAAGAACATATCTTAAGATTCAGAGTATAAGTAGGTCAAATAAATTAATCTTTGCAAGATATAGTACTGTGACGGAATTGAGTGTTTATAGACGAAAATTCTTATCTCATTGTAGGTTGCTCCAAATTGGTTGATTCTTGAACTATATGAAACTAGACTTCTATATCTACAATTCTTATGAAGACACCAAATCCTAATAAGGAATTTATCATATTCAAACGCAGCTTCGAAAAAGAGTATTCTGTTAAAAAGAACTCATCTTACCTACCATGGAAAGATCTAGATACATTTGACATCATTCATGACATAAATTGTCCTCCATTTAACATTATCCATGACATCAATATATTCCATTAAATTTTCAGATTTTTCTTTATAATTATTTTATTTATTGTTAGGTCACTCTTTCCCACCTATAAATACCCACCTTATTTCCTCATTTTATTCATCAAGCTTTCTTAAGCATTTCTTCTCTCTATATACTTCTTCTCAAATATAGTTTTAGTTTTAGTAGTATAAAAATACTACTCCGATTATTCTTATACTCCGGGTAGTACACAAAATGCTCCGGCGAGAAGAAAAGGCTAGGGGTCCAAGAGTGTTCCAATTCGGAGTAAACCTTCGGATTTAAGGTATGTAAGGCTTTCATAGCATTGGATTGAGTTCGTCCATGCACCCAATATTTAAATTCATAATAATTGAGTTATAGTTGAGTTTTATCCAAATCTTGAATTCTAAATAAATTAATTCTTCTTCTATTGAGTTTGATATATTTATGCATTAATATTATTATTGTTATCTCTCATATTATTGGAATTATTATTCATGGCTACTTTTCCATGAATCCTAATTGATTTGATGTTCATGAATATTTTTATACATGTTTTGAGTAAAGATGTTGGCTTTTTATTATTTTCATTGATAAAAAGAAAGTTATATGAATTAATACTATATATGTATTTTATTGAGTTTTGAAAGAGCAAAAGAGTTGAGTTTGAATGAATTTGAGCAAATGATATTTTGAGCAAGATATTTTGATGAGATGTAAATGATGTTTTTGGAAGTATAATGATTGATGAACATGAAATGAGATGAGTTTGATGATTTAAATTAAAGTCCAATGAGACTAGATGATGAGTTTAATATGAGCACATATTTTGGGAGTAGTATTGATCACCGAGTTGGGTAAGAGTTTAATTAACTCAAACCCCAGAACTACGTAACCAGCGTAGGATGGAGGCTATGCCTCTTAAGTCCCAAAAAGAGGACTTTGATGAGTGGATCCAAGATGGTGATGTCCTTTACCCTGGCAAGGTATTGGATGGATGTGGCAACAACATCGCTTCGTTGTATCATCGCTAGCTCATAAGTGATGGTTGTCGGTTAGAGAAACTCCCAACTGAGTAAGCATTGCTTATTACTATTATTTTTATTATTATATTTTAAACTTGCATTACATATTGATGTTGAGATGATGTTGAGTTCTGAGCTGAGTTTTATTGAGAGGAGTTTCTTGATATTTGTCCTTACCTTCCTGCCATTTTACATACTCGTACATTCCACGTACTGACGTCATTCGACCTGCATCATTTTATGATGCAGATACAAGTATTAGAGATCCTCAACAGGCGCATCGTTGAAGATCATTTCTTTTTGACTATTTGGTGAGTCCTTCTTGTATTCGAAGGAACTCCTTATCCTTTTATTATTATTGAGTGTGATGTTTCTTTTGAGGTAGCGATGGACATGTCATTGGCACTTTCTAAGAGTATTAGAGGCTTCATAGACAGAGTCTGATGATGTAATCGGAGTAGTTCTCCTTAGAAACTACTTCTTCTAAGAATTATCTATTTTTCCTTTGATTATGACAAGCCCACATTAGTATTCTTAAGTCTTCCGCTGATGAATAAATAAGAAATGAGACCAAGTGGTTCTCTTAGAAGCCAGAAATGGTTTTTGAGTGCCGGCCACGCCTAGGGTACCCTCTCGGGGCGTGACAAACTTGGTATCAGAGCACAGAGTTCAAGAGTCCTAGGGTGTCTATGAAGCCGTGTCTAGTAGAGTCTTGTTTATGGGTGTGTCGTGCACCACACTTATAATCAGGAAGCTATAGGACATTAGGAATTATTTCACTTCTTTCATAATCTGAGTTCGTGCGATAGAGTTTAACTCTATAAAAGCTTTCTTTCTAATTTGTGCGTTTATACGTTTCAAACATGCCTCCTAAACGTTCAGCTAGTCAGAGGACACTGCCAGCACTGAGGTTCCACAGTCAGTGATGCCTCCACGGAGAACTAGGGGCCGACTTGCAAGGTCTACTGAGGTACCCCAAGTACCTACTGTTCAGACTACTCCTACTTCTGAGGAAGAATTTCGAGGAGCGATTGCTATGCTCACCCAGTTAGTGGCTGCTCGAAATAGTAGCCAAAGTTCACCAACTCCTAGCTCTAGTTATCAAGAGCCGTGTGCTGCCACGAGGATCAGATATTTTCTGAGAATGAATCCGCCGGTCTTCATGGGTTCCAACGTTGATGAAGACCCCCAAAATTTCATTGATGAGATGTGGAAGATACTAAAAGCGATGCATGCTATAGAGATCGAGGGGGTTGAGTTGGTGTCTTATCAACTCAAGGATGTGGAAAATGTCTGGTATAACCAGTGGGAAGAAAGTAGAGGTGAGGATGCAGAGCCTGCTCTTTGGGATGAGTTTGAAAGAGCATTTCTTGATAACTTCTTTCCCCAAGAGCTACGTGAAGCAAAAATTGAGGAGTTTGTGAACCTCAAGCAAGAGAGTATGACTGTGAAAGAGTATAGTTTGAAGTTTATTCAATTGTCCAAATATGCCCCAGAAATGATTCCTCACATGAGGTCTAAGATGAGGAAGTTTGTCTCTGGCCTAGGCAAATATGTAAAGAAAGAATGTAAGGCAATGCTAATGATTTCTGACATTGATTTTTCTAGATTGATGGTATATGCTCAGCAGGTTGAGGATGACAAGAAAAAGGACCGAGAGGAACACCTAAGCAAGAAGGCTAAGTCTGCTGGGCATGAGAATGAGCAGAAGCAAGGGAAGGGTAACAAGTCTTTCTTTCAGAAAAGGTCTTCCAATTATGCACCTTCCCCAACAAATGCTTTTACACCTAATACCAGGTATGATCAGAGATCGCTAAGTCACCAAAACTTTCGATCTCAAGGTTCTCAGTCCCAATTAAGTATGGCTCAAGGTTCTAGAGGAAAACCACCATGTGCTAGATGTGGGAGGCTCCATTTGGGAGAGTGTCATATGGGCACCAATGCTTGCTACGGATGTGGAAAGACAGGTCACTTCCAGAATGAGTGTCCTTCAAAAGAGGCAGGGAGATGGAAGTAGTAGAGCTCAGTTTTCTTCTACAGCTCCACAGAATAGAGGTAATCATAGAGGTGCAGCTTCAAGTACAGGTGGGGGAACCAACCATCTGTATGCTATGGGTAGTCGCCAAGACCAAGAAAATGCACCCGATGTTGTTACTGGTATGCTCTGAGTCCTTGTTTTTGATGTGTATGCATTACTTGATCCGGGTGCTACATTATCTTTTGTGACTCCTTACTTGGCTAGTAAATTTGAGATCCTTCCTGAATGTCTTCTTGAGCCTTTCAGCGTGTCTACTCCTGTTGGTGAGTCTATCTTAGCTGAGAGGGTCTATAGAAATTGTACTGTATCAATCTATCATAGGGATACCATGGCTGACTTAGTTGAGTTGGACATGGTTGATTTTGATGTGATTCTTGGCATGGACTGGCTTTATTCTTGTTATGCTTCAGTTGATTGTAGGATCCGAATTGTCAAGTTTCAATTTCCAAATGAGCCTGTCTTAGAGTGGAAGGGGAATTCTGTAGTGCCTAGGGGTAAATTTATTTCCTACCTTAAGGCCAAAAAATTAATCTCTAAGGGATGTATATATCATATAGTTCGAGTCAAAAATATTAATGATCAGACTCCATCTCTTGAGTCAGTTCCCATTGTGAATGAGTTTCCTGAAGTCTTTCCTGAAGATCTACCCGGAATCCCTCCTAATAGAGAGATAGACTTTGGTATTGATGTCCTTCCTGATACACAACCTATCTCCATTCCTCCTTATAGGATGGCTCCTGCTGAGTTGAAAGAGTTGAAAGAACAACTGAAAGACCTCATAGATAAGGGGTTTATTAGGCCAAGTGTCTCACCTTGGGGCGCTCCTGTCCTATTCGTGAGAAAGAAAGATGGGTCCCTTAGAATGTGCATTGATTACCGACAACTAAACAAGGTCACCATTAAAAACAAGTACCCTCTTCCCAGAATAGATGATTTATTTGACCAACTTCAGGGTGCCACATGCTTCTCTAAGATAGACCTCAGATCAGGCTATCACCAGTTGAAAGTGAGAGAATGTGACATCCCGAAGACGGCTTTTCGAACACGCTATGGTCATTTTGAGTTTCTTGTTATGTCCTTTGGATTGACAAATGCTCCAGTAGCTTTTATGGACCTCATGAACCGAGTATTCAAGCCATACCTAGATACGTTTGTAATTGTCTTCATCGATGATATTTTGGTCTACTCTAGAAGTAAGAGTGAGCATGCTAATCACCTTAGGATTGTCCTTCAAACTCTTAAGGAGGAGGAGTTGTATGCTAAGTTTTCAAAGTGTGAGTTTTGGCTTGAGTCTGTAGCATTCCTAGGCCATATTATATCTGGGTATGGAATCCAAGTTGATACTCAAAAGATTGAGGCAGTTAAGAACTAGCCCCAACCCACCTCTCCAACCGACATAAGGAGTTTCTTAGGTTTGGCTGGTTACTATAGGAGGTTTGTTGAGGGATTTTCATCCATATCCTCACCATTGACTAAGCTGACTCAGAAGAAGGCTAAGTTTCAATGGTCTGATGCTTGTGAGAAAAGTTTTCAAGAGTTGAAAGCTAGATTGACTACTGCTCCAGTACTATCCCTACCCGAAGGAACGGATGGTTTTGTAATCTATTGTGATGCTTCAAGAGTTGGGTTGGGATGTGTATTGATGCAGAAAGGTAAGGTCATTGCCTATGCCTCCAGGCAGCTTAAGACTCATGAGAGAAACTACCCCACTCATGACCTTGAGTTGGCAGCTGTGGTATTTTCTCTTAAGATCTGGCATCACTATCTTTATGGTGTACATGTGGATGTGTTCACAGACCATAAGAGCTTACAGTATGTATTCAGCCAGAAGGAGCTGAATTTGAGGCAGAGAAGATGGCTAGAGTTGCTCAAGGATTATGACATGAACATTTTCTACCACCCAGGTAAAGCAAATGTAGTTGCTGATGCTCTTAGCAGGTTATCTATGGGGAGTACAACCCATGTGGAAGAGGAAAAGAAGGAGTTGGCAAAGGAAGTGCATAGACTTGCGCGTTTGGGAGTTCAACTTATTGACTCTAGTGAGGGTGGTATAATAGTACGAAATGGAGCTGAATCATCTCTAGTTGCAGAGGTGAAAGAAAAGCAAGATCAGGATCCCATTCTTCTTCAACTGAAGGATGAGGTTCACAAGCAGAAGGTAATGGCTTTTACCAAAGGCGGAGATGGAGTGTTGAGATATCAAGAAAGATTATGTGTTCCAAGTGTTGATGGTATTCGGGAGAGAATCATGAAAGAAGCCCATAATTCTAAGTATTCCATCCATCCAGGTTCAACAAAGATGTATCATGACTTAAGAGAAGTATACTGGTGGAGTGGAATGAAGAGAGATATAGCAGAGTTTGTGTCCAAGTGCCCGAATTGCCAACAAGTTAAAGTTGAGCACCAAAGGCCTTGTGGAGTGGCTCAGAATATAGAGATCCCAGAATGGAAGTGGGAAATGATCAATATGGACTTCATTACTGGTTTACCATGAACCCGCAAACAACATGACTCTATTTGGGTGATTGTGGATAGGATGACTAAATCGGCCCATTTCTTGCCGGTTAAGACTACGAACACTGCAGAGGATTATGCCAAACTGTATCTTAGAGAGATTGTTAGAATGCATGGAGTTCCTTTGTCTATCATCTCTAATAGGGGAGCTCAATTTACTGCTCAGTTTTGGAAGTCATTTCAGAAGGGCTTGGGTTCAAGAGTGAACCTTAGTACTGCTTTTCATCCACAAACAGATGGCCAGGCAGAGCATACGATACAGAGTTTGGAGGATATGTTAATAGCCTGTGTCATTGACTTCAAAGGTAATTGGGATGATCATTTACCTCTTATTGAGTTTGCATACAATAATAGTTTCCATTCGAGTATTCAAATGGCTCCTTATGAAGCTCTGTATGGGAGGAGATGTAGATCACCAATTGGTTGGTTCGAAGTTGGTGAAGCTGAGTTGATTGGACCAGACTTGGTTCACCAAGCTATGGAGAAGGTGAAAACCATACACGAGAGGTTGAGGACTGCTCAAAGTCGTCAGAAATCATACACTGATGTTAGGAGAAGAGATTTGGAGTTCGAAGTGTACGATTGGGTATACTTGAAAGTTTCACCCATGAAGGGTGTAATGAGATTTGGAAAGAAAGGGAAGCTTAGTCCCCGCTACATTGGTCCTTATCAGATTATAAGGAGGGTAGGTAACGTAGCCTATGAATTGGAGTTGCCCCCAGAATTAGCTGCTATTCATCTCGTGTTTCATATCTCTATGCTTAAGAAGTGTTTGGGAGATCCTTCACTTGTTGTCCCAGCTGAGAGCATTGGGGTGAAAGAGAGTTTGAGTTATGAAGAAATTCCAGTTCAAATTCTTGATCATCAGGTTCGCAAATTAAGAACTAAGGAAATGACATCTGTCAAAGTCCTATGGCGAAATCAATTTGTTGAAGAGGCTACATGGGAAGCTGAAGAAGATATGAAGGCTAACTATCCTCATCTATTTGTGCCTTCTGATGACGATATTCAAGGTAATATTCCTTATTTCTACCTTTGAATCGATGTTTATTCTTGAGTTTGAGTCATTGACCATTTGAGTATCAAAGTTTTTGAGAAATTGATGTATTGATGATATTCATTCTTTATGTCTCTTATTTTCATCTTCATTTGAGGACGAATGATCCCAAGAGGGAGATATTGTAACAACCCCTAAAATATTGTATGTCGGTATTTCAATTCTCGACGAAAATAATACAACCTCTGTATTTTGGGTATAACTTTTCATAGGTTGGTCCAAATTAGGTGATTAAAATTTCTAGGTAACCACAACATCCTTACCTACAACTTTCATGGAGAACATATCTTAAGATTCGGAGTATAAGTAGGTCAAATAAATTAATATTTGCAAGATATAGTACTGTGACGGAATTGAGTGTTTATAGAAGAAAATTCATATCTCACTGTAGGTTGCTCCAAATTGGTTGATTGTTGAACTATATGAAACTAGACTTCCATATCTACAATTCTTATGAAGACACCAAATCCTAATAAAGAATTTATCTTATTCAAACACAGCTTCGAAAAAGAGTATTCTGTTAAAAAGAACTCATCTTACCTACCATGGAAAGATCTAGATAAATTTGACATCATTCATGACATAAATTGTCCTCCATTTAACATCATCCATGACATCAATATATTCCATTAAATTTTCAGATTTTTCTTTATAATTATTTTATTTATTGTTAGGTCACTCTTTCCCACCTATAAATACCCACCTTATTTCCTCATTTTATTCATCAAGCTTTCTTAAGTATTTCTTCTCTCTATATACTTCTTCTCAAATATAGTTTTAGTTTTAGTAGTATAAAAATACTACTCCGATTATTCTTATACTCCGGGTAGTACACAAAATGCTCGAGCGAGAAGAAAAGGCTAGGGGTCCAAGAGTGTTCCAATTCGGAGTAAACCTTCGGATTTAAGGTATGTAAGGCTTTCATAGCATTGGATTGAGTTCGTCCATGCACCAAATATTTAAATTCATAATAATTGAGTTATAGTTGAGTTTTATCCAAATCTTGAATTCTAAATAAATTAATTCTTCTTCTATTGAGTTTGATATATTTATGCATTAATATTATTATTGTTATCTCTCATATTATTGGAATTATTATTCATGGCTACTTTCCCATGAATCCTAATTGATTTGATGTTCATGAATATTTTTATACATGTTTTGAGTAAAGATGTTGGCTTTTTATTATTTTCATTGATAAAAAGAAAGTTATATGAATTAATACTATATATGTATTTTATTGAGTTTTGAAAGAGCAAAAGAGTTGAGTTTGAATGAATTTGAGCAAATGATATTTTGAGCAAGATATTTTGATGAGATGTAAATGATGTTTTTGGAAGTATAATGATTGATGAACATGAAATGAGATGAGTTTGATGATTTAAATTAAAGTCCAATGAGACTAGATGATGAGTTTAATATGAGCACATATTTTGGGAGTAGTATTGATCACCGAGTTGGGTAAGAGTTTAATTAACTCAAACCCCAGAACTACGTAACCAGCGTAGGATGGAGGCTATGCCTCTTAAGTCCCAAAAAGAGGACTTTGATGAGTGGATCCAAGATGGTGATGTCCTTTACCCTGGCAAGGTATTGGATGGATGTGGCAACAACATCGCTTCGTTGTATCATCGCTAGCTCATAAGTGATGGTTGTCGGTTAGAGAAACTCCCAACTGAGTAAGCATTGCTTATTACTATTATTTTTATTATTATATTTTAAACTTGCATTACATATTGATGTTGAGATGATGTTGAGTTCTGAGCTGAGTTTTATTGAGAGGAGTTTCTTGATATTTGTCCTTACCTTCCTGCCATTTTACATACTCGTACATTCCACGTACTGACGTCATTCGACCTGCATCATTTTATGATGCAGATACAAGTATTAGAGATCCTCAACAGGCGCATCGTTGAAGATCATTTCTTTTCGACTATTTGGTGAGTCCTTCTTGTATTCGAAGGAACTCCTTATCCTTTTATTATTATTGAGTGTGATGTTTCTTTTGAGGTAGCGATGGACATGTCATTGGCACTTTCTAAGAGTATTAGAGGCTTCATAGACAGAGTCTGATGATGTAATCGGAGTAGTTCTCCTTAGAAACTACTTCTTCTAAGAATTATCTATTTTTCCTTTGATTATGACAAGCCCACATTAGTATTCTTAAGTCTTCCGCTGATGAATAAATAAGAAATAAGACCAAGTGGTTCTCTTAGAAGCCAGAAATGGTTTTTGAGTGCCGGCCACGCCTAGGGTACCCTCTCGGGGCGTGACAAAAAAGGTCAATATGGCTCAAGGATCCAATTCTGAAAATGAGGTTTAAATTCAAAATTTTTTGGATGAAAATGATACTCAAATAATTTAAAACTCATTAGCGAAAACCATTTCAAAAATGGAGTTCAAAACAACTCATAATCACCATTTTAAGAAACTTGAAGTTCTTGAAGAAATTCCCAAACGTTTTGGTCCAAAATCCTTAATTCGAAGTCAAAATCATGATATAAATGATGAATAATATAGATTTTAGGTTAAGAACACTTACCCAATAAACTTCCCACGAAAAATCACTTGAAATCACCTTCTCCCAAGTTCCCAAAGTCAAAAATGTTGAAAATGAACCAAAACCATGGCTAAACCCTCTCAGGTGTTGCCTTCGCAGGCGTCACTTTTGTGAAGCCCTCTTAAGTGGCCCTTGTCGCAAAAGCGACATGCCTTAGCTAAATCAATGGTCGTTTTCACAACCCACCCTTCGCAAAAGCAAAGCCTCACACCAGATCACAGCATCTGAAAAACACAAGTCACAAAGTTTTTGAATTGATCCTCAAGATCCGTTCGGAATCTCATGCATTCAAGCCATAGATGATACGATACTAAATTTGACGTCTGAACTCAATAGAACTGTTGGAATTTGAATTCGAGGTCTTGTTGATCCGAAATTTGATAAGTCGCAACAAACTAACTTTAGGCCCTCAAAACATCAAATTAAGCTCGGGGTCTCAAAAAATTCAACCAAGTCTACTTCTAGGCCTAAAATCATTCCCCGAATCCAATGAACTCATCGAAATTCATTTTCGAGCATCCGAACTCTGAATGTTGATCAAAGTCAACTCTAAATTCAAAAACTCATTAATTTTCAATATATGACCTTAAATCCACGATATAACCCCCAAATATGTTTTCATCAATTCTCCTATACCAAAATCAACATTTCGAACCTGATAGATTCTACGAAATTGCATTTCGAGACTCGAAACTATGAATGGCACCGAATACCACTATTTGACAATTTAAGCCATCAAAATTCAAATCTTTCCAACAACCTTAAATTTTCCAAGAATTTCAAAAACCCAACTTTGAATACTAATCAAACATGACTCGGGGCAACTAACGGGAGGAGTAAAATAGTTATTTTGCAAAAAATACAAAAAATGAACTTTAGGATCGTTACATCATCCACCACTAAAAACCATGTTCATCCTTGAACATAAAGTAAATGAAAGTACTTGCAACCTCGAAAAGTTGGGGGTATTGGCACACACGTCACCCTCTAACTTTCAAGTCGCCTCTCTGATTGAATGGTGCCTCCACTGCATTTTCACTGAAGCAATCTCTTTGGTCCTAAGCTTACGGACCTACTTATCCAGAATAGTTATGGGCTCTTCCTCAAATGTCAAATCTAGATCTAACTCTATCGAATCAAGGGAGATCACATGGGACTCGCCCGGAACATACTTTTGGAGTATGAAAACATGGAAAACAGGATGCACCGCTGATAAGCTACATGGAAACCAATCTATAAGCCATCTCTCCCACTCGCCCCAAAATCTCGAATGGCCAATGAACCGAGGGATAAGTTTACCCTTCTTTTCAAACTGCATCACGCCCTTCATGAGTGACACTCGAAGCCAAACCTGATCACCCTCCATGAACTCCAATGGTCGAATGGCTACATTTCTCTTTTGCCTACTCTGTGTTGTCAAAAGTAGACCCCGAATCATTCAAACCTGCTCTATGGAATCTCTAAGCAAGCACGTGTCTAAAGAGTCCATCTCAGCTGAATCAAACCACCCAATAGGAGATTGACTCTACCTACCATACAACGCTTTGAATGGGTCCATCTAAATGCTAGAGTGATAATTGTTGTTGTAGGCAAATATTGTTAAGGGAAAATGCTGATCCCACCTAGCATGAAAATTAATAACACAAGCTCGAAGCATATCCTCCAACATTTGAATCATCCGCTTGGACTGTCCATCAGTCTATGTGTGAAAAATTATACTTGTATCAATCCTAGTACCCAAACCATATTGTAATGCCCTACAGAAGTTTGAAGTAAACAATGAACTCCGGTCAGAAATAATAGATACATGCACCCTATTAAGCCGAACAATCTAAATGATATACAACTGGGCTAGCTTCTCTGTCATATACTTCACCTGAATGGAATGAAATGGCAGATTTGGTCAGTCGGTCAACAACCACCTAAATGGGATCATAACCACCCATGATAGGAGGAAAATACCCATAACAAAATCCATGGTGATCCGCTTCCACTTCCAAGTAGGAATAGGAATCCTTTGAGTCACACCTTTAGGCCATTGTTGCTCACACTTAACCTGTTGATAGGTCAAACACTTGTACACAAACTCTATGATATCCTTCTTTATTCCATACCACCAGTAGTAGTGGCTAAGATCATGATACATCTTCGTCACATCCGGGTGAATAGAATATCGAGAACAATGAGCCTCCTCTAGAGTCACTCTAATCAAGTCACCCATCTTGGGTAGAAAAATCTTGCCCTCGTTCCTCAAAACACCATCTGAATCATGTCTAGCTTCCTTGGCTTCACCCCTCAACACTTGTCTCAAATGAGACATAACTTCTTATCATCAAACTTTTGCTCCCAAATTTGCTCCACTAATGAAGAACGAGCCTTAATAAAAGCAATAAAACCTCCACTCTCCTCAGAAACTCATAATTGGATGAAATTGTTGGCTAACCTCTGAAAAACCCTAGCCAAGGGCCTCATGTCAACACTAATAACTAGGAGCCTTCCTACTCAAAGAATCGTCCACTACATTGGCCTTCCCTGGATGATATAAGATAGTCATGTCATAGTCCTTTAATAACTCAAGCCATCTGCGCTGTCTAAAGTTCAAATCCCTCTGGCTAAAGATTTACTGAAGACTCCGATGATCGATGAATACCTCACAATGCAGACCATACAAGTAATGACGCTATAGCTTTAACACAAACACCACCGCCTCTAACTCCAACTCATGAGTAGGGTAGTTCTTCTCATGAGACTTCAACTATCTAGAAAAATATACAACCACCTTCCCTTTTTGCATTAATACTCCACCTAAACCAACTCCGAAGCATAATAATATACGGTGAAGTCCACACCCTCCTTGGTTAAGGTCAAATCTAGAGCTAAAGTTCATAAAGTCTTGAGCTTTTGAAAGCTCACCTCACACTCATCGGACCAATAGAAAGCTACTACCTTCTGAGTCAGTCTAGTCAAAGGATCCACAATAGTAGAGAATCCCTACACAAAGCATCTATAATAACCAACCAACCCTACAAAACTTCGAATTTTGATAGGGGAAGTAGGCCTAATCCAACTTTTAACTACCCCAATCTTGTTCGTATCCACCCTAATACCCTCCTTGGACACCACGTATCATAGAAATGCCACAGATCAAGCCAAAATTCACACTTGGAGAATTTTTCATATAACTTCTACTCTCTCAATTTCAAAAGCACCGACCTCAAATAACAAGAATGATCCTCCTCTGTCTTAGAATACATCAAGATATTATTAATGAAAACAATCACAAAGGAGTCTAGATACGGATAAAACACCCTATTTAGCAACTCCATGAATGCTGCTGGAGTATTAGTCAATCCAAATAATATAACCAAGAACTCATAATGGCCATAACGGGTCTGAAAAGTTGCCTTAGGAATATCCTATGGCCTAATCATCAACTAATGGTAACCAGACCTCAAATCGATCTTAGAGAACAAAGTCGCTCCCTAAAGCTGATCAAACAAATCATCAATATGGGGAAGAGGATATTTGTTCTTGACAGTCACCTTATTCAATGATCTATATTCAATGCACATCCGCATAGACCCATCTTTCTTCTTCACAAATAAAACTGGTGCACCTCAAAGTGACACACTAGGGTAAATAAACCCCTTACTCAACAAGTCCTGTAGTTGGTCCTTTAACTCGGGGATAGAAAGGGTTTAGTGTCTGGCTCTAAGTCAATAGCAAAATCAATGTCCCTATCCCAACGAACACCAGGTTGGTCAGTAAGTTTTACATCAGCTAAATTTCTTAACCATAGGAATAGACTTCATATGAGGTGACTAAACACTCGTATCACGACTAAAGGACAAATAAGACATGCACCCTCTATCAACCAATTTCTGAGCATAAATATAAGAGATGACCTTATTAGGATAAAAACCACTAATACCTTTACACTCGATCCTTAGGACATCAGGTATCACTAAGGTAACAGTCTTAGCGTAGCAATCAAGAATAGAATAATAAGGAGAAAGCCAATTCATACCCAATATCACATCAAATTCTACCATCCCTAGAATAATCAAATCTACCCAAGTATCATACCCGACCAATAAAACTAGACAGGATCGATACACTCGATCTACTACTAAGGGCGCACCACGGGTGTAGAAACATGAACAAGAACAGGCATGCGATCATAAGTCAAATCAAATACAAATGCAAACTTGGTAAACACATAGGAGAATGTAGATCCAAGATCAAATAACACAGATGCATGTCGATGACAAACTTGGACGATACCTATATAATGACCGTATCCGAAGCCTAAGCCTTGGGTCTCCCTGGAAAAGCATAGCATTGAGCTTCCCTACCACCACCAGTTTGTACTACACCTTTACCTCATTTCAGAACCATAACACCACTACTAGAGGCTCTACCACCTGTACTTGGCTGAACCTTTCCTTGTGCTCAAGCCGAAGGTGGCAAATCTCTCTCTAGAGTAGCTAAATAAGTATGTTGGGGCCCTGAATGAGTCTGTAGAGGGCACTGTCATATCAAATAACTTGGATCTCCACAACTATTACAAATCTCAGATAGGAGAACTGTTGCGATGAACCCGATGGAATACTATAGCCACCTCTGCCCAAACTATGGGACCCTCAAGCTACCTATCCACCCTCAGTCATTGTCATAGAAGCATGAATGGGGATCTAACGCTTAAATAAACTACCACCCCTATGCTAACCTCTATCTCCAAATGAGGTACCAGAAAACTAACCACTAGAGTGGGCCCTTTTGGGGTCCCCAAACTCTTTTTTGACCATCAACTCTGCCTCATTGGCAGTGCTCACTTAGGACTGAAAGAAAGCCCCCTCACGAGTTGATTTGAACTCATATGATATAATAGAGAAAGTCAATTACCTTACAAACCTGTGGACTATCTCCGCGTCATCTGGAATCAATGCCATGGCATGTCTAGATAATTAGAAAAATTATGCCTCATGCTCAGCAATGAACATACCACCCTAGGTCAATCACTCAAATCTCAACCTGCTCTCCTCACGCATGCTCCATGGAATAAAGTAATCCTCAAAAGCACTGGCAAACGCCTCCATTCTACTAGAGGAGATCCCAATTGTCTAGACCTCATAAATGTCCCCTACCACTCCCTGGCTGACCCACAGAGCTAGAGTGCGACAAAATGAACACCTCAGGCATCAAACATACTCACTGCCTCAAGCATCTCATGGCATAATGTCAAGAACTCATGAATGTCCTTGCTCCTACCACCCTGTAATTGTGGTGGTTTTATCTTCTAAAACCTCTCATAACATTGATGATTCTACTATCATAACTATATCAAGGGCAACTCATGTACTAGTAGATGGTGCGGGAACTTATAGTGGCTGGTCTACTTGATCATGAATAATCGGGACCTAATGCTGCTCTAGGGTCCGAGCCCTTACTCTAGTCTGAGAACCTTCGGGTGTAACAATCGCACCCACACTCTAAGTGAAGCCTTCAAGTACACCCAAAGCTAGTAGTAAAGTACCATGAAGCAATAGAGCGGTAGGAATCTATAGAGGGACCTGGTCCTCTCTAGCATCGACAAGTATCTCAGAAGAAGTCTCCCTAGCTCATCTTTTAACTAGTGTCACTCCTTAGGAAAGGCCTTTATCTCGGGACCTACCTCTACCTTGTAAGACCCCAAAAGTTGGAAAGTCAGAAAATGAAGTTCAAAAGAAGTTTCCTAGAAAAGTGTAGCTTTTTGGGCACTATGTGGCCTTCACAGAGCCCTCCATGGGTCGTGAAGAGGATCACAGACCGTGGAGAACTATCGTGGTCCAGCCTGGTGCAAGACAGATCATAAAAAGCACCACTGGCTATGGTGAGCAATACGATCTGTGGTAGCCTCCGTGGAGGTCACCCTCTTAGACCCAAAATAGAGTCTCTCACAACGGCCATCACCACAGGCCAAAGTGACCTTCATAGATTATGGTGGGTCCTCCATTTAGGGGTCCATTAAGTTTTTATCTTAGGGGAATTTGGGTCATCACCCACTCTTTCATATTACTAGTTGGACATTTTAGGCCTTTTCCCCATAACTTATAAATTCCCTAAATCTTGTTTAATTTCTTATTCCCTCTCAAACACCTAGTGCAAAAATCATCTCTCTAAGAATTTCCTCTTCCAAGGGTCTTTATTCTTCCTCATGTCAAGTTAGGGCTCCAAGGTCAAGACCAAGTCTCCATTGCTAGAAGTTTCACTTAGGGCTTTGAATTACTAAGGTATGTGGGAAATCATCCATGAGCCTTTTCACCCATGGAGTCCCAAGTAGCTGGGAAAGGGTGTAGAAGTGCTTACTCTCTCAAAGATCTCTTATGAATTCTGCTTACTCTCTCAAGGATCTCTTTTGAATTCTTCTTCTAAAAGCCCTAATTTCATGCATTTTGCATTGGTCTTCCTAATTATGATGTATTTCACTGTTATTAATCTAATTATACACAATTCATAATACATTTCATGATTTTAAGTTGAATTTCAATGACCCATGCTATATACTATTTTCTAGTGTGTTTTCAAGAATTTATGATAATTAATTATGAAGTATTTTCATGAATGTTTTATGAATATTTATCAAGGAGTATGAATGACTCATGAAAGTTAAGAATGATTTTATCAATGGTGTTTCAAGTAAGTGACCATGAATTATGAAAGGTTTTCCCCATGAGATGAAAGAAATCATGATATAGATGTCGTTAGTAGAGGCAAGAGTCTATATGAATTATGTTATGATCAGGATATGTTGAAGGAGCTATTCTTATGTTTTCAAGTATTTATGATGAACTTGGTATTACTATATTCTTACCAACTTCAAATCTTATGATATGTAATATGTATGATTTTCTGTTGAGAGTTGACCTAGCACCGAGTGGACCTTGGAATAAGAGGCTCACCCGTTAGTAGAGGCATGAGTCCATTCAAATAAATCCTATTATCCCATAACTACGTTCTACCGTAGGAAGAAGGATCACCCGTTAGTAGACGCTTGTTTTTTAGAAAGGTTCACCCGTTAGTTGAGGCATGATTCCTTAGTAGCTTAATGGATCCACTTAGACATCACGGAGTCTACCTTGGAAAATAGCCTCTCTCTTTTCGATGTGAGAGTTACATAAAAATTTCATGTATTCACATGGTCTCATATGTTGGTTAACGGTATCTCTCACAAAGTCTTATATCTCTCCAAGTGATTTTCTTTACTATCCCACTCATGCATATACTATGTTGCAAGTGCCCAAGATGATGTTTTATGATGCAATGGCCATATGTTTATGATATTTAAATGTCTTCAAGGTTTTACTCATGTTTAAGATATTGGTCATGCATCTCATGTTCATATTGATTATGTCCAATATTCATTATTTATGCATGATTATCACATTTTTAGTGCATTCCATGTACTAAAGCATACTCTTTCCTACATTGTATCATAATGTAGGGTCCAACAATCATGCTCATCCTCCCCATTCATGGCAAGAGATTTAGTACTTATTCTATTGTTGGTGATTTCTCATGCTTCGATGACAGGACATTTATCTTTTCATCATTCTTATGAATTTTTATATGTTGTTATGGGTGATCTAGGAGTTTGTCTTATGCCCCAATCTAGACTTAGTAGAAGCATGTTTAGACGTTCATGAGCTGTAGCTTCATTTATTCGGACAAGTTATTTTGAGTTTCTTCTTATTCAAGGTTTTTATTTAGAGAATTATATTCCACTTTATGATTTTATCGACATCTTTTTATTACCTTATATATGTGATGTATGCTAATTGGTTTGGTTGGAATCCCTCAGGATTCTAATCGCTGTGTCACATCCAGGGCCTAGCTTGGGTCGTGACTTACCCCAAGCTGGGGTCTCAACAATTGCCTCTGGGACTGCCTCCCCTCTACCAATAGCTGAAGATGTGGTTCTTGACATCTACTAAAACAACACGTGACACTTAGAAATAGCAATAAGAGCCATGTACGATAAGAAAGAATGAGTAAAGGAAGTTTCTAAACAGTCTTTATAGCCTCTCAAAGATAAGTGCAGACGTCTATGTATCGCTCCTCAGGACTCTACTTAGACTTAGCTTGTACATGTGAGACCTATGAACTTGTAGCTCTGATACCTTTTTTTCATGACCCAAACTTGGGTGTGATGACACTTGTCTATTTCCACCGGAACAAGTCAACTAAACCCAATCAACAATGGAAACTAATATGGAAGTAGTTTAAATAGGCAGATATACATGTAAAAGCAGAAGTCTTAGTCAACTACAATATCCCAAAGACTAGTTGTCATATGTATAAGCCTATAATATAACTGAAATGAAAATAAGTACAAGTCTCAATGTCTTTGTCACTCGAATTGACCAAAGTACAATAAACAGGGATAAGGGCGATCACCGACATCGAACATCTACATCTCAAGTCTTCTCACACTGAGCTAGGAACCTACACAAGTGTAGATATCAAGGAGTGAATACCAAATAAAATGGTACTCAACAAGCCAACTAACAAAATAAAGTAAACTTAATAGACACTATAACTCCTTGTATCCCAATAGAACCTCCTCAACTACAACCTGCACAAAAATCAGCCCAATCTGCACATAGATCAATAATAGCTCATTAGCATCATCAAATAAGTCACATCAGTATCAAATATATCAATCACAAAGACATAAGAGGCATAAACACAACTTTACGGTGAAAGATAAGATGTAATATAATGCAATGTGATATTACGTAAAGTGATGCATGCCTATTCTAATGATACACATCCGTTGTATAATAGACCAGAACCGATGGGGGTGCACAAGGACCATGTATTCACCCAAATCATTTCCCATCGACATCATCATCAACCGCCAGTATCATTTCCCATTGGCATCGTCGGAACCATTTCTCATCGGCATAAGTATCAATCGGTGAAACCATTTTTCATAGGCATAAGTATCAATCGCTGGAACTATTTCCTATCGGCATAAGTAACAATCGCCACAAACATTTTCTATCAACATATGTATCAATTACCGAAATTATTTCTCATTGGCATAGTCATCAATTGGGTCTCATCACAGTGTTTCAGAACCAAAGCAAATATTCATGTTCACACAAATAATGAGAGAATAATAGTGTCCACAGTCACAATGCAATTCATATTAATGCAATTCACCTCACTCTATCAATAGGATATAAGCATCAATAATTACATCATTCACATCATTATAACTCATCAAGTCTCTATTTCGTTACTCTTTTTTATTTTAAATATTGATCAATTGGTGAGCAAGTATTTCCAAGTCAATTTTCATAATCAACAATGAGAAAATGACAATATCATCAAGTTCACAATCACATTTAGGCTATCATAGCATTTCATCGAGTTCATGTCAAGTTCAAGTCAAGAGGTTCACGTTTCCGATCATAATCATAGAACACTTATCTTTTATTAACCCTATCTTTCATTAAGCATAATTTACATGATTATCATTACAAACCTCATTTCTATTATTCTCGAACACACATATAAAAGCAAGTTCAAGTTATCTACAAGATTTATGAAGTTTTAGAAGTTCACTTGCCTTAATTGATACTTGATCAACCACTAACTTGAGACTCCTCTTTCCAAATAGAGTCCAAAACACCACAATATATTCAAATAGTGATTCACAATTAAATTACGGAACTAATGACACTAAAATTATGAAATTCAGGAAAAACGTCAAAATGGCTCAAATATCCATTTCTTAAAATGAGGTTTAAATTTGGGAATTTTTGGAGGAAAATGATCCTCAAAGTATTTTGAACTCGTTAGCGAAAACCATTTCCAAAATGGAATTCAAAACAACCCATAATCACCCTTTTAAGAAACTTGAAGTTCTTGATTGTAATGACCCTCCAGGTCATTTTTCTTATATTGCTTCCATTTCATCATTTAGATTGTTTCTATAGCAACCCCAGGTCATTTATGACCTACTGGCGTTGGTAGATCAGTTTCCTGGTCATTTGTTTGGATTTTGTGCAGGTTTTTGTGTTGGAAGGCCTTTATAACTTGAAAAGTAATTTTCCAATTAAAGTGCGGGAAAATAGTCTCAAAATAGATTTCTGAACGTTTTGTCAGCTTCGTAATGTCCAAATTAGGCTAGAAGCGTGGTTGACTTAAGTACCAAGGTTTTCAAAGCGAATTTAAATTATTTTTAGCATTTTAGCTTTGAAAACTAGCCAGAGGTTGACTTTGGTCAACATTCTTGGGATGAAAATTCTGAAAATTTGGTTAACTCTAGAATGTCGATATTGGTCTAGAATAACCTTTTATTTGACTCTCGAGGCTTTCAGACTCATTCTGAGCCCTTCGGTGGAATTTGGGTAAAAATGGCATTGGGAGTGGGACCCATATTCATTCATAACTACCTTATATAGAAATTTTGACTATGCCACTGCATCCAGAATGTTGAATTTGGTAGAGTAGCATAGTTAATTTGCATGTACAGGGTATCAAACTAATCCCGAATACCCCATCAGAGTTTTTGAACTTGGAGAATATCAATTAAAAAATTGAAATCTGGTGCTCTTTTGCCATTACATGTATTTTTAAAGAGCGATTTCTCCCTCATTCTAGACTCAAAATTGGTGATTCAAAGGCTTAAGTTGAAGGAAATTTCATGGGAAATCCATTGGCGAGCTCAGAATCTTCATTAAAAGTTTCGTTTGAGGTAAATTCACAACTTTAGCTGCCGTCTCTTGTCATTTTAGGAATAGAATTGTGTTGAACTTTGGGAAATTGTTTCTTGATTATTTTAGGTCCATTTGCTACGATTCAAAAGTCTAAATTGTAGGATTTTTGTGAGGATCCTTCTGTGGTGATTGGTTTGGCTGTTGAGGCTTTATTTTGGTAATTTTTCCGTCTTAAGCTGCTGTCCTATGCCATTTTTAGATTAGATTTTTGGTAAATTTTGAGATTTGATATCTTTAGCATTTGGGGTACATTTTTAGCGATTATTGAGGCTAAGTTATGGGGCTTTCTGTGAGAAATGTTAGGGTGTGCTTGGTTTTAATTGTGGAGACTTAGTTTCTGGTATTTTCGCGAAAATCATTGTTGCCGTAATTTGTTTTTTAGGTAAATTTGGGTTTTTCTTGTGTGTTGCGTTTGAGGTCCTTTTAGACCCCGTATTGTGTCCTATTTTGGGATATAAGTTTGGGGTGGTAGTACCAGTTTTTAGATCAATTCCAGAATTCCGAATGTGGGTCTCACAGTTTCCCTTTTAGACCCCAAAATTTGTCCGTCTTCAAAAATTATGATTTTAGTGTCTAAAAGACCGTAATGTCATTGTGATTTTGTTTTTGACAGCGTGACAATATTCATAGGCCGTTTGGAACGAAAAAGCTTTGGCAAAGTGATTTGAAGCACACGCGATCGGCCTACTGGTACGCTACAACTTTTCTTT
This sequence comes from Solanum dulcamara, assembly GCF_947179165.1. Lineage (NCBI taxonomy): Eukaryota > Viridiplantae > Streptophyta > Magnoliopsida > Solanales > Solanaceae > Solanum > Solanum dulcamara. The sequence goes on from NC_077241.1 coordinate 48,809,417, forward strand.
CTTTAGATTGAGCTAAATTGCATGAAAACATATTAAAATTGTTGGAATGTTGGGTTTGGGTAGCTTATTTACATGCCTTAGGATAGAAATCATGTCTTAGTTCCTATTTCGGGTTTGGAAAGCATGTGATCATTGATGTTATTTGGTGGTTCTATTAGCGATTTCTATCTCATATTATTGGTACTGTGATGTATTTTGGCCTTAGTGTAGGTTAGTGGAAGCTTGATTTAGATGCCCCGGCATTGCTCTGATGGGCTTTTTTGTTTTATGGGAACAGATCCTACACGAGGCTCCCACCTCTCGTGCACAGTCAGGGGTTGAGCAACACCCCCAAGCCTTATCATAAATAAAATTAAAGAAAAATACACGAAGGGGAACATAAACTTTATCTCCGAACTTAGGATGGTTCATGAGTCAGCCGACCTACTCAGGTCGTCCTACTCATCCCCATTACTAGATGGAAAGCGATAAACCTATGGGAGGACTCCTCCCGATACAAGTCGACTAAGAAAGCATAAATGAGGGAGACTCTCCCCTTCCATGAGAAAACAAAAAAGTAACTACACTAGTCCTATTCAACTACGCTACGTATCATACATAGCTAAGTTGAAGAAGAACAAGTATATGAACCTTCTATCTCGTATGGGGTGAGGAAGTTCTATTCCTCTTTGCCCTTTTTAGTCTTATCATACCAAGTAAGTCTAAATGGAAGGGTGCATCCACATCAAGATCATGTATATATCAGTTAGGAAGGATGCTAGGAGAGGAAATATATTGAGCTGTAGCAATCAGTAGCCTTGGAGTTGTTGTTGAGGAAATATTGGCACTGACTTGTTGCATGCTGCATTTTGAAGGTGTTGCAGCTCTGACGTGAGCAGCTGCTTGGAAGCTCATCTGATGGTGCCTTGCATATTGGAGTATTCCAGTGCTGCTGTGGTTGTTCAACCCAGCCAGTAGAGGAGCCTGCACTCAAACAAGTAACCAACCAAGGACTCCAAGTAGCTTGTCTGCCATAGGACTGCTGCAAATAATGAAGCATAGTAGCTGGAATGTATGGATACCTGCACAGACAAACAAACCCAGAGCAACTCACAAACAAACAATTCTGCAAGCTGATGTCACTAGTACTATTGACTTGTAGTTGCTCCTTGTGTGCTGCATATTGGTGGAGAAGATGATGGATGATGTTGGCAGTTGATGAATTGAGAAGCAATATTTTCTCAAATTTGGATCTGTAGCTGGGGTGTAAGAGTGTTGCTGCAGGTGTTGAAATATGGAAATTGGTATGGATGGATTGTTGATGTGTTGATGAGTTCCCAGCATGCCAGGCTATTGTCTCCCTTTGTTTGAGGCTCTAAGAACCTGCATAAGCAGTTAGTAAAGAAACAAACAAATGTGGGGGTTGTATAGGCTGGTGCAGGTTTGTGTGCAGTTCCTTGTTGCTTGCATAGTAGGAGTGGTTAAGATGCTTGTTGGTGCAAGTTTCACAAAAAAGGAGACCCTTTCTGGTGATCAGGTTCAGCTCCTTAGAATACCTGCACAGACAATCAAAAACAAAACAACACACTACCAAACAAATCTACAAGTTGCTGTAAGTTGTACTATTAGCTTGTAGTTGTTCCTTGTGTGCTGTAGGTTGGAATGCTTGTTCTTGGCTTGTCTTCCTTGAAGATATTGCTACTTGTTGGTGCAGCTGCTTAGTGGTTGTGTCTCTCCACAGTTGATGAATCCTGAAGTGAATTGCAATTGTTGGCTGATATGTTTCTGATCTGCAGGTACCTGCACAATCACAAAGGAAAGAAAAAGGAAGCTATCTATTCTAATCCTTACCTCAAGGGGTAAGTTGATTGTTCTAGGAAGACAATAAACAAGGGAGACTCTCCCCTTTACAAAATTCCTATCTATGAATTTATACATAGGGAATTCTGTACTACAATTAAAGATATACAAATCAGGGAGGTTGTTTGATCCTCTTCAGTTTTGTCCTCCTAAAGTTTGCCATCCCCATTTTGTCCAAGATGTAGTATCCTCTTGTTTCCTTAGGAAGCTGTTGAGCATTGTAGAATTGAACCATGCTGTCTACACTGTGGCTATGCTTGGAAAGTGTATCTGCAACAAAGTTAGCTTCCCTATAGATGTGCTTACATTGAAAGAACTCCAGCATTATGATCAGCTCCTGCAGGTTTGTGATATAGTTCCTGATGTTCTAGGGAGATGTGATCTCTTGTTTTAGCCATTTCACAAGTAATTCAGAGTCAACCTCCAGTAGAACCCTACTGTAGCCATGTTGAATACACCAGGTAATGCCTATAACTGCAGCTTGTATCTCAGCTTGGTTGTTAGAACCAATCCCAAGTGGTGTAGCAAATGCATAAAGGATGTTTCCTTTATGATCTCTTAGGATGCCCCCAGCTCCAATTCTTCCAGGATTATCCAAGGCACTTCCATCAATATTCAATTTAACCACATGGTAAACTGGTTTGTGCCAACTAACTTGGATGATTTTCAGCTCATGGCTGCAGTTTTCCACCATAGCTATTAGCTCCATCCAGTCACTTGGCCAACTAATGTAAGGGAAAGCTGTGAAGATCAGCATGTATAGTTCTTTGATGACTGAGAACTTCACTCTAGTACTGCTTGACTTTTTGCCACCATATTTTCTAGCACATCTATTCTTTCATAGGTTCCAACAAATAAATATAGGAGTAGCTTGCAATAATAGTTTATGGACCTCATTCTTTGGTTTAGCTAGCCACCATTTCATCAAATTGCTTCTCATGGGGCTGCTGCTGTGTTGTATACCCCAACAATAAGAAAAATACTTCCATATGTGTCTAGCCATATGTCTAGAGATAAATATGTGATCTATATTATCCCATCCTGGCCTATAGCAACAAGAACACTGAGCAGCTGCATGACTAAAGTGCTCACTATTTTCATTGGTGGGCAACTTGCTTCTGAGAGTTCTCCAGACAAGAAAGGATATGTTGAAGGGTATATTCTTATGCCATATATTATTGTCTGTCATGATTTTGTTCCTTTTTGGCCTAATCTGGTTCCAAGCTGAAGCAAAAGTAAAGTTTCCATCTGAGGTCAGCTTCCAGTAGGCTGTATCTGGGAGGTCAGGTTGATACTTGAAGGAAAAACTTAGAATCTTCTGTATCAGATGATGTGGTGCATGTTGCCTCACCTTCTCTTCATCCCATTCTCCATTGTTCAGGAACTTTGAGACAGTGGTATTGTTAAGTCTAGGTAGACATTCTTTGTGGTAAGCTAGGGGTCCAATTCCTAGCCAATCATCCCACCAAAAACTACAAGAGCCTGAGTTAAAGTGCCACTGTATATGAGGCTCAATCTCAGATTTGTTTGTCATCATGTGTTTCCACATAAGTGATTGACCAGTGTCCCATTTCCTGATTACTGGATGTGCCCTTTGGCAATACTTAGCCCTCAAAAAATTCCCCCATAGAGTCTTCTTAGACCTGAAAATCCACCATTGTTTATACTGCATTGCTAGATAGACATCTTTAAGATTTTTCATGCTAACACCTCCTTCTTCTGTTGGGTAGCTGAGGGTCTCCCATGATGCCCAATGGTATTTTCTTTTTTCTCTGTCCCATTCCCCAAAAGAAGTCTGCTATAAGAGACTTTATTTGTTTGAGGGTAATGGAAGTTGGAATCACAGCAGATAGAAGATGAATTGGGAGGGACTGCAACACATACTTCACAAGAGCAGCTCTTCCCCCATAACTGAGTACTTTGGTTTGCCATCTTCTAATTCTGGATATCACTTTGGACACCATACTAGTAAAGTATATGATCCTTTGACGTCCAATATATAAGGGACATCCCAAGTAAGTAATAGGGCCATGGGTTATTTTGAAACCAGTGGTAGAAGTGACCCTTTCAGTTATCTCAGGATCAGTATTCAGAGGGATCATGCACTGACTCTTTTGTGTGTTAATTAGCTGGCCTGATGTCTTGTCATACACTTCCAGTGTCTTCATGATCAGTTTGAGAGAGTATCTACATGTTGAAGTGAAAATGATTATATCATCAGCAAAACTCAAATGATTAATCAATGGACCTTTCTTCTCCATGTGGAAACCTTTGTACAAATAGTGTTGATGAAGGTTATTGAGCAGTCTTGAGAGTACATCAGCACCTAAAATAAATAGGGTTGGGGATAGTGGATCTCCCTGTTTGAGGCCTCTTGTAGAATGGAAAAAACCATGCCTACCTCCATTCACAATAACTGAGTACCAGTTATTAGCCATAAACCTCCAAACCATGTCAATAAATACTTCTCCAAATCCAAACCTTCTCATGACTAGACATATAAATGACCAAGACACCCTGTCATAGTCTTTGTCCATGTCTAATTTGATCACCACATTATCTCCAAACTTTGGTTTTTTAATACTATGAATAATTTCCTGTGCCAACATAATGTTTTCAGAAATACTTCTTCCCTTAACAAAACCTGATTGATTTTCAGAGATTAGTTGAGGGAGAATAGGAGCAATTCTGAGACAGAGAACTTTTGAAATAACTTTATTAGTGAAGTTACTTAGTGAAATAGGCCTAAAATCTGATAACTTATTGGGATGATCTACTTTTGGGAGTAGGACCAAACAAGCATGTGAGATGAACTTGGGAAGAGAATGCCCATAGAAAAAGTATTTCACCAAATTGAATAAGTCTTCACTGATGATATCCCAGCAAGTTTGGAAAAACTTGCCATTGAAACCATCTGGACCTGCAGTAGATGCATCACTGAGGGAAAATACAGCTTCTTTCAGCTCCACTTTAGTAGGCATAGCATTAAGGGACTGGTTTTTCTGATCTGTGATGGAGTTGGGGATACACTTGAGGATATCTTCATTGATAACATCATCCTTACCAGTAAAGATCTTCTCAAAGTAGTCACATGCAGCAGTAGCTATATTCTGATCACCTTGAATAGTATTATCCTGCTCATCAGTAATCTGATGGATGAATAATCTTCTTCTCCTTCCTCTTATAATAGCATGAAAGTACTTGGAATTGGCATCTCCCTCCTTAAACCACTGAAGCTGAGTTTTTTTATTTAAGGATGGATTGTTCAGTCTTTAAGTATTTAATGTACTGAGCATTTACATGATTCAACTTGATCTTGTTATCTTCAGACTTGTCCTGGATGAGAGCATCTTCTGCTTGCTTTACCTTCTCTTCAAACTCTTTGACAGCTTCAAATATGTCCCCATACTGTTGCCTTGACCATCTACTAAGGGTGTTAGCCACCCTCTTAAGTTTCAAATGGAATACTCTCATTGGATTACCTTCTACTAGTCTTTCCCAACAGTCTCCAACAGTATCCAGAAAGGTCCCATTCTCCACCCAACAGTTAAGGAACTTGAAATATTTGATAGGAGTAGTGTGAGTCTCCTTGCATTCCAGTAAAAGGGGGAAATGATCTGAACCTGTAGAAGCAAGATAAGCCACAGTGGTCATAGGCATCATCTCTAACCACCTATAATTCACCATGGCCCTGTCCATCCTCTTCCAAATTCTAGCCTCCATGTCTTTGTTGTTGCACCATGTAAATTTCTGCCCATTGAAGCCCAGATTAGTAAGACCACATGCCTCAATTACACTTATAAACTCAAAACTTTTGTTCATATTGTATGGTTGTCCTCCTATCTTTTCATCAATATCAGTGATCACATTAAAGTCTCCAATAATACACCATGGTTTGTCAGTGTCAGCATACTACAGCATCTTATCCCTAAGAGTTCTTCTCATGTAATCCTTACACTTGGCATAAACAAATGTAATAATATGAGAGTTGGGATTGGCCACATGTTTGATTTCACATGTAACCTGTTGTTCATCTTGGTCTATAATGGAGCAGTCTACATCCTTAGTCCAAAATAACCAAATCTTGTTATTGGGATTATGTATGGCACTGTCCATTCTCAACTGAATTCTGTAATGGTTGAGCTGTGATTGGTTAGCAAATGGTTCAAGTATTGTCAACATAGATAATTTATGATAATCCTTGAGTTTTTGGAGTCTATCCAAGGCACCTTGAGTATCAATACTCCTTGCATTCCAGCATATTGTATTCATCGTCAAAGTTTCATAGATTTGGACCTTGTGTTGATGCTACTCTTACAAGCAGCATTATCTGAACTGGTAGAGTTCTATTGCTTCTTTTTTTTCTTCTTACCCTGCTGACCCCTGGGTGATAGGCCCTGCTTCTCTGACATCTGCAGTACTTCATCCTGAATTGTAGTATCTGTGGTAGGATCAAATGTCCTTAAAGGATATGCACTAGTTTTCTCATCTTCCTTATTAGTTTGTTCCCTTTGGTCAGAGTCCTCTTCATCTTCAGAGTGAGTAACTCTATATTCATCCTCACAATCTTCTGATATGACTCTTTTGTTGAGTACACCCATCTCAATAGATATGGTCTGATCCTGAAGAGGTGGCACATGAATCCCAGCCTGTTCTTCAACCAACACATAGTTTACCCTCTGCTGAGAAGTTTCAGAGTGAGTGTGCCCTAGTTTACTTTGTTGTTTCTTCATTGCATCCCTCTTCTTCTTACTCAAAGATATAGTACTTTTATTGTTCATAAACAAAGTTTCTGCACCATGCTTTTGATCACTGCTCTTTGGAGAAATAGCATTTCGCTTATCAGTTTCAGTTGCCTGGAATCTGTCAGAAATATGTTGAACCTCAGCTTGTTAGACCTGCATGTTGGACCTTGTGACATCTGGAGGAGTGGTTGCAGGGGCTCTGTGGTCTTCCCTATGGTCAACCAATGGATTTTCCCTCCCCCTGGTTTCCCCTTCCTGCACATTAGTAGGTGTCTCCTGTGTTCCCCCTTCCTCACCCCCATAAACTTCTTCAGCCACAACAGTAACATTATTTAAAACATTAAAGCTATTAGGGGAGCCATGGGGGTATGGGAGCACTGAGTCAATACCTGGGACTTTGGCATTGTTGCATTCTACAGCAGTTTGCTTTTCTGCAATTTTTCTAGTTTCCTTCCTTTTAAACACCTGATGAATGAGACTGTGGGGATTGGGAACCAATATTCTATGGGGAGGGGGGTGTTGACTCTGGACTCCAGAGACAACATTCATGTTTGGACATTATCATTATTAATATTAAAGAAAGTACCTGATGGCAGCATATTAGAGTTTGGTAGTTGGGCCTTAGCTAAGCAGTAATTGTGCTCCCATGAACAACCTTATCCATAGTTTCCTTAGTTTGCAACTTTTGAGATTCGTCGATGTTCCTAGACCTTTTGTTTGGCTTGTTTTGATTTTGGTTGAAGTCTAAGTGTATATGATGAGTTGGTTATTTATGGAAGGAGATATATGGACATTATACTTTATATATTTGAGGCCTGGACTTGCTAAGGAAAAAGAGGCTTTGGGTGATTTACTAGGCATCTGCTAGAAAAAAGAGCTGGATCGGCATCTGGATTAGATACTTGCGGGAAGCATTGGGGTATAGGACCTTTCTGTACAGACTCATAACTTATATAGAGCATCGGGGTACAGGCCCTGCCTCTACTGATTTATTATTTATAAAAGAGCTTTGGGGTGCATTCCCTGCCTTTATTAAGTTGGCCATTTATGGTTAGTATTTGGGTTATAGGCCCTGCCTCTACCACATTGTCAAATTTGAAAAGTATTCAGGGTTACAGGCCCGACCTTAGTCCCTAAGGCATTCACTCCTAGAGAACGCTAGCTCCTACTCTCTTTAGCGTAGTCATTTTGTGTGCTTGGCGGGCTTATGGAGGTTCGCTCGAATTTTAGTTTAAATTGCGCATGTGTGTCCAGATGGGGCTTATAGGAGGCCGATGGGTGTACTTAGTGTATATCCCTTAGCTTATTTTAGCCTATCTTTATTACAGATACTTTTCCTTACCTTAGACATTATATTATGGCTTCTGTTGAGTTTATTCCTCTTTTTTATATTGGTTTCGCCTTCCTTTCTCAGTCGGCCTATGATGCTTACTAGGTACCTTATATCTGGTACTCGTACTATACTCTGCATCTACTTTTGTGATGTAGGTCCGAGTACCAGCTATCGTCGTTGATAGATTAAGCCTGTTGTAGCCAGATCAGGAGACCAGGGTTATCACATGTCATTTTGAGATTATTTCTATCTTCTTCAGCTTGGATGGCCCGTCTTTTGTACTTTTGAGACTAGCCGGTGTTGTTTATATATTTCTTGTCCATTTTTGGGACTTGTACTCATTTTATTTTGGTAGCTACTCTGTACTAGTGATTTCCAGGTTCTGAGAGGGATTCAGTATTTTGTATATATTTTATATAGTTTCTCCTTATTTCAACATTTATTCTATTTCTCTTAGTTCTATTTAGTATTTCCCCCTTATATCCATTATTTGCGGTTCTGGATTACGGGTTTGGCCTACCTATATGGGGATTATGGTAGGTGCCATCACGACTTGGGAGATTGGGTCGTAACATTGAAGAAATTCCTAAATTTGAGGTTTAAAATCCTTAATTCAAAGTCAAAATCATGATATAAATGATGGGTAATGTAGATTTGTGGTTAAGAATACTTAGACAATGAAATCCCCACAAAAAGTCACTTGAAATCACCTTCTCCTGAGTTCCCAAAGTAAAAATGGTGAAAATAAACTAAAACCCCGACTAAACCCTCTCAAGTGTCGCTTAAGCGACACAAGGGTTGCTTTCGCGGGCGTCGCTTTTGCTAACCCCCCTTAAGTGGCCCTTTTCGCAAAAGCTATAGGCCTTCCTTAAAGCGGTGGTCTCTTTTGTGACCCACCCTTTACAAAAGTGAAGCCTGGCACCAGATCACAACATCTCAAAAACACAAGTCTCAAAGTTGCCAAATTGACCCTCGGGATTCATTCAGAATCTTGTGCACACAAACCATAGATGATACCATACTAAATTTGATGCTCCAAACTCAATAGTGCCATCAAAATTTGAATTCAAGGTGTCCTTTACCAAAAATCTGATATGTCGCAACCAACTAACTTTAGGCCCTCAAAAACATCGAGTTAAGCTCGGGGTCTCTAAAAATTCAACCAAGTCCACTCCTAGGCCTAAAATCATCCCCTGAATCCAACAGAGTTATCAAAATTCAATTTCGAGCATCCGAACTATGAATGTTCACCAAAGTCAACTCTAAACTCAATAATTTCCAACTCAGGACCTCAAATCCAAGATATAACCCCGAATCTAATTTCGTCAACTCTATTCTAGAGCTGATAAAATCGATGGAATTTTATTCGGAGACTCAAAACTCTAAATGACTCCGAATACCACTATTTGATACCTTAAGCCTTCAAAATTCAAATCTTTCCAATAACATTAACTTTTCCAAGAATTTCACAAAACCAACTTCGAATACTGATCGGACTTGACTCGGGGCAACTACCGGAAGGTTAAAATGGTTATTTTGCAAAAATTATAAAAAATATCCTTTAGAGTCATTACAATATTAGTAGATAGAGACTGAATGTTTGGAAGGAAACTTATTAATTTTTATCAATTAGTTATAGATTAGAATGAATAAAGATGCATCTATATTTATTTACACAATGATAATTTTTATACTTTAGTTTTTTAATTGATGTAGATGAAGGAGATATCTCTCAGAGATGTTTGGAAATGCTCGAAGGATCAAATTTTTTGTATTGTTTGTTGTGAAGTGTTGACAGTAGTGATTCTTCTTAAGTGATTTTCTAATTACAATTTTAATGTTCTTTTATAATGTATTCTTTCTTTTATCCTTTTCATCAAATGTGTCTTATGCTTATATAATGTCATGATCTAATTTTTTGAGTCGTGATGGCACCGTACTGCAATTCATCAGTTGGTAAACCAATGCATATCCCGGAATGACAAGTAGTGGGCTTATTGGGTGAGCCAACAACTAAAAGAAAATTCTACAATAATAATTGAAAAAATAGTAGAATAAGGAAAAAATGACATAAATCGATAAATTACTACAATATTCCATTCCCAAAACTTGGTAGTCTGTCACAACCAAAGACTACCCCCTAGACGTGACATGGTACCTAGAGTCCCAAGAGACCCCAAACTAACCACTTGGCATAAAGATAAAATATATAACTGAAATAAACGTCGAAGCAAAAGAAAACCATGAATAGTCTAATAAGAGTCTTACATAGCAAAAGATAATATATGGAGACACATATGTGGAATTTAACACTTTTGTCTGAAAGCCTCTACTGACATAGGTGAGTTGCTAGGAAATGTCCCTAGATAACTCTAAAATATGAAACTAAAAGAGAACCACTGAAATGGAAAGATAACATCGTCCTCGAAACATGAGGACTCACCAATAATAGTGAAAGAAGAAAAGATCCAATACTAACCGCGGCCCAAAGGATGTGCATCAGAACCTATTTTATGAGATAATATAGGCAGAAATATACGGTCAGTATTATGCAATATACTGAGTATGGAGAATATCCTTAAACATAACATAACGACATGATGAGTCTGAAAACATGCTAATGCAATGACCAAGTAAATCATGACATAATCTAATAATCTGAGTTCATAAAACATAATACTCGATTAATGCAATTTTTTGAAAAATCATAAACTACTGTGGGAGATACCGTTAACCAACATAAATCATGTGAGCTATAATATGGAGTTCAGTTTACTACGTCCACACTGAAAAGAGAGTGTTCTACTTACCAAGGTAAGAACCATAATCTTATATTTAGGTGGATCCACTAGTCCATTTGGGACAATCCTATAAGAGCACGTAGTTTTGGGACCTGGGTAATTTCCACTAATCCAACTCGGTGTTAAGTAGACTCCTAACAAAAAACATGCATAATCATATCATATTTATATTCTTTAGTAATTGAAATTCTAAGAATCCAGTAATACAATATCATTCATGAAGATTCATAGTCATAAGAATAGCTCCTTTAAAATATCGTGATTTCATAACATAATCAATTCATAAGAGATATTTAATCAAAAGAATCTAAATAATGATAATATTTTATAATAAGAATACTTCAATCGGAAGCAACCTAATTTCATAAAATCATCTTGACACTTTATTTGAATGCATCATTAAATCATAATCTCTTCAATTCGTAATGCAGGTATAATCTCAAAGTTTGATTTCATAATCAAAATAGTCATCTGACATGGATTCATGTAAAACTAATTGAAAATATTGAATTATGATCAAATCATGCATAATAAGATAATCATGACATATAAAGTTGAAATCAATTGAACTCCTGGATGAATCATGAAAACTCTTGAATTGGATAAGAATCATAAGAGAGAATTTGAAGTTTTTTTGGGACTCAATAGGTTAAAAAAAACCCATTGATGAACTTTCCACATACCTCTGATGAAACCCTAGCTTGAACTTGAAAGAGGAGACTTGAAGCTGAAAGAATCCTAGAATCACCTTGAGAGAAAACGTGGAGAAGAAGACTTGGAGTTTTGAGAGAATAAGAGTGAATGAGGAGGGTTTAAGTCTTAAAATCAGTTATAGGTCTTTAAAATAGGCTAGAAATGACGTAGTATAGAATTAAAAGAGTAGAAAAAAACCTAATTAACATTAGAAAATAACTCCCGAACAGACTTTATAGGCACATCTATGAGCTGTAATCCATTCTACGGACCATAGAAGGACGCCTGTAGAAACTGACTCAAAATCTTAAGTTTTTGATCTTGATCCATGAACTCACTTTTACGACACATAAAACCTTTTGTGGACCTTACAGTCCAATTGTGGACTCCAAGTATTGAAAGTTCAAATCTTTGATGAGTAACGATGATCCACCATCTACGAACCATATTCCTTTTCACGATCCGTAGATCCCTCTCTTACAATAAAAGTACTAAAGCTTATATTCCTTGAAGTTTAATATACGAAGACTATTTACGGACAGTATTCTCATGTACCTAGCCGTAGAAACCAAGTGCTAAAATTACAAATTTCTAAAGTTCAAGACTACGAGACCAACAACGACTCATAGTTCTTTTTATGGGCAGAATTGTTGGCTCGTATTATGAGACCCGAGACTTGAAATTTTTGAAGTATCTGAACTTCAATTCACGAGTCATTCTGTAACTCGTACTCCACTGACTATAAAACCAACTTGCAAAACCTAAGATAGATCATAAATTTCCAATGTTAACCACGACTGGTCCTCATGGCCCGTACAACCATCTATGGTTCATACATAGGCTTGTGGAACCAGAGCACCATAATTTTCTACAACTTTTTATTCCCAATCTAACTTATATAGTCCCGAGGTTTTGCATAGTCACATGTACAGAGCTACTAAGATAAGTATAAGTTTTCAAAATGGACCAAAAATATACAGACTTATCTCATATATAAAAGACTAGCTTTCACAATCCATAAACTGAGGTCATGATAGCACACACTCCAAACTCTAATCTGGTGTGTAGGCCTAACAATAACAGTCATACGATAAATATAGTCTTTCAATAGCTCCAACCACCTACGCTGCCTCATGTTTAGATTCAGCTGAGAAAAGATATACTTAAGGCTACGGTAATTGGTAAAGACCTCACAATGCACACCAAGAGATAGTGTCTCCATAACTTTAAAATAAAGACCATCGTCGCTAACTTCAAATCGTGAGTAGGGTAGTTTTTCTCATATTTCTTTAGCTTTCAAGAAACATACGCTATAAATCTCCCATTTTGCATCAATACACCACCCAAATTGACACTCGAAGCATCACAAAATATAATAAAAGCCACACCCTCCTTGGGTAATGCTAGAATAGGTGCCGAGGTCAATAACTCCTTAAGTTTTTGAAAGATCGCCTCACACTCATCAGTCCACTGAAATGCCACAGTCTTTTGAGAGACCAATGGGGCTACAATAGAAGAGAAACTCTAAACAAACTAGTGATAATAGCCTGCTAACCCAATAGAGCTCCAAATCTCTAATTATGAATCGCTGCAATCTTGGACGGATTGATCATAATACCATCCTTGGTCACCATATGACCCAAGAATACCACGTACTTGAGCCAAAACTCAATTTAGGAGAATTTTGAATACAACTCCTCTCTTAATCTCTGAAGTATAAGCCTCAAGTGACTAACATGGTCTGCCTCTTCTTGAAATAAATCAAGATGTCATCAATAAATACAATCACAAAGGAGTCCAAATAAGGCCAAAATACTATTTCATCAACTCCATAAAAGAAGTTTGGGCATTACTCATCCCAAAAGATATGACTACAAACTCATAATGCCCATACAAAGTCCTAAAAGCAGTCTTTGGTATATCTGATTCTTGAACTCTCAACTGATGATAAACCGACCTGAAATTGATCTTAGAGAACACCGATGCACCCTAAAGCCTATTAGATAAATTATCAATGCTAGAAAGAGGTACTTATTCTTGATTGTGACTTGTTCTAGTGTTAATAGTCAATAGACATCCTCATAGTACCATCATTCCTCTTCACAAATAAGACAGGTGCACCCCACAATGATATACTAGGCCGAATAAACCCCTTCTTTAATAAATCCTCTAATTGTTCCTTTAGCTTCTTCAATTTGGACAGAGCCATCCGATAAGGAGAAATAGAGAGAGCTTGGTGCCTGACTCCAAATCAATCAAAAAATCGATATCACAGTTTGGAGGAACACCCAGCAAGTCTGTAGGAAATACATCCATAAACTCTCTCACAACCCTTGTAGTCTCTAATGTAGATGACTCCTTAGTAAGATCACATCTATGATCCAAATACGATAAGAAACCTTTATCCATCATAAGACGATCACGAATATAAAATATCACACCCTTTGGATACGAACTCGGATTACCTTTCCACACTAAGAAAGGAAAATTGAGATAAGCTAAGGTCACGATCTAGGCATAATAATCTTAAGTCACATGATAGTGAGATAACTAGTCCATACCAAATATCACATCAAAATCAAGCATATTTGTAACACCCCTCAAAAATTTTCCAAAGATTTGGGCCGTTCTTGTGTTTGGGAGGGGTCGAACACGAGTATCTTGAAGTATATTCGTGAGTTAAGATGAGTCTCTGAGGTACTGAGCAGTGTTGGAGGTGATGTGGGGTCACCAAGGACCCCTAGGACCGAACTAAGTCCAAAATATCCGTCGTGGCTAAGTTTAGGACGAGTTTGTATAAGGGTCGACTTTTAATGACCCTATCTTTTGAAGGACGTCAATCTGGGTGGCCCACAACCTACCAAATTAAAGGTCGTCGAGTCTTCTTTCCAATGCCACTAAGAACGTAAATTTTGGAGTTCGGAGTCAAAAGATATGACGATCCTAAGATGAACTAGCATGGTAGGAATTTCATTTTTTGGCCTGGGTTGCAACTGCTGGGGAAATGGCCTTGGCGCTGTAAGGGCACGACGCGCTACTATCGCGCTAGAAACATGCCTCAGTAGTTTGGTCCTTGGCGCGACGCTCCACTAAAAGTTGTGTAGGGTTTTTCAGGCCAAATATCCAGAACCCAGAAAATATGGCCTTGGCGCTGTAAGGGCGCGATGCGCCACTATCGCGCCAGAAAAATGCCTCAAAAGTTTGGTCTCTAGCGCGGCGCGCCACTACGAGGTGTGCAGGTTTTAGGCGTATTCAGCCTAGCGCTGCAATGGCGCGACGCGCCACTATCGCGCCAGGTGCATTTTTAGCCTATTTTAAGAACTTTTGAGGAGGGGCAATTTGGGAACTTACCCAAATTATATATGTATTGCCTTTGGTCTTTTGGGAACACACTTCTCAGCCTCACTCTATCTCTAAAAAGCCCTAGGAGCTTCTCTCTCCCTCTCTTCTTCTTCTTCCCCATTTCCAACAAGAAGAGTTCCAAGAGCTTCAAAATTTGAGCCCTCCATTAAAGACCCAACACCAAGGTTTTCTTCAAGTCTCCACTAAGGTATGTAAGGCTATCCAAAACATGGGTTGAGTCCACCCATGTGCCCTATTCTTGCTTTGAGGTTAGATGCTCATGAAAATGGAGTTTCTTGGTATGATTTAAGTTTAAATGAGTTTTGTCCCCTATTTATTTAATTCTATATGTATTGATGTTGTTGAGTTAAGAAGTTCCCAAAATGAGCCTCTATGTGAGTATGAGTTGATGGAAATGAGTTGTTAAATATGTTCTATTGACCTTCTTGACTATGTAGATTTTGATAAAGGATGTTATTTTCTTAAAAATGTTGCTTATTATAAAAATGTAAATTTAAAGTCTTGAAATTGTGATGAGTCTCAAAGATTTCTCATATGGATGAGGGAAATAATTGATTATATCTAGATGTTGCTATATATGTGCATTTAAATTTCTTTTGAAGATATGATTGAGATTGAACGGATAGTATGATTAGAAGAGATTTGATTGTGATAGAGTTGATGAGTTGACAAGGTTGTAATAAGACTTGTCGATGTGATTTGATTGAGTTGATTGGATGGAGTTTTATGAGCATTGAGTCTTGGGAGGAGTATCGAGCACCGAATTGGGCAAGAGTGAAGTCCATACTCGAACCCAATAACTACGTCTCCAAACGTAGGAGGGGATTGAACCGTTAAAGTCGGATGTTTCCCCAAAAATATTTGTCCTAACATTATAGGACTTGGTTGGATTGGATCCATGATTGGTTGATTCATTCATACCCTGGCAAGGTATGAACGGACGCGGCAACAACGTCAGTTTGTTGTATTTTCACTGGCTCATAAGTGATGGTTGTCGGGTAAGAGAAACTCCCAAATAGGTCTTGATAGTACTCTGAGTCAAATTGAGTTGAATTGTATATGATTGGTCCCGTCTAAATCATATTCTTGTTTAGATTTAGGACATTTGATTGAGTTATTATTCCTCTTGAGTTGAGCTTCCGAGTTGATAAATTCTTCTTTAATGTTCGTTGTATTTGGCCATTTTACATACTCGTACATTCCATGTACTGATGCCATTTGGCCTGCATCATTTCATGATGTAGAGACAGGTACTAGCGGTCATCAACCGACGCTCTGTTGAAGATCCATATACGCTCCCAGCTAGTTGGTGAGTCCTCCTAGTTCCCGGAGGATGTTGAGTCTTCTTGTACAATTTTGTTGTCATTTCCTTTATCTTGATTATTGGTAGCCATGGACTTGTCATTAGCACCTCTTGGACTTAGATAGAGGCTTCATAGACTGGAGTGTGGGGAGGTTAAACGGTTATTTTGAGGAGTCTTATTTTATGTGTTTGTCGAGTTTATAAATGTTTGGCCTTCGGCCCTCATATTGCGAATAGTATTTCATTAATTGAGTTTCCGCTAAGAGAATGTGATTGAATGAATATGTGACTGGACCAGGTGGTTCGCTTGGAGGTCAGAAATAGCCTTCGGGTGCCGATTACGTCTAGGGTACCCTCCCGGGGCGTGACAAACATGGTATTAGAGCACAGAGTTCAAGTGTCCTAGGGAGTCTATGAAGCCATGTCTAGTAGAGTCTTGCTTATGGGTGTGTTGTGCACCACACTTATAATCAGGAGGCTATAAGACATTAGGAATTGTTTCACCTCTTTCATACTCTGAACTCGTGCGATAGAGTTAAAATCTATAAAACTCCTTTCTAATTCGTGCGTTTATACGTTACAGATAATGCGTCTTAAACGTACTGCTAGCCAGAGGAATGTTTATAACGCCGAGATGCCCTAAGTAGAGGTACGTCCAGCAAGGGCTAGGGCCGACCTGCGAGGTATGTGGAGGCAACCCAAGTGCTTGCTACTCAGCCTGCACCCTCGTCAGAGTCAGAATTTAGAGAAGCGCTTGCAATGCTCACACAATTAATGGCTGCCCGAAATGGTAACCAGAGTTCGCCGGCTCTCAGCTCTAGTTCCCAAGAGCCATCTGGTGCCACTAGAATTAGAGACTTTCTGAGGATGAATCCACCGGCATTCACGGGTTCTAAGGTCAATGAAGATCCCTAAAACTTTATTGATGAGATATGGAAGATTTTGAAAGCTATGCATGCTACGGAGATCAAAAGGGTCGAGTTGGTGTCCTATCAACTCAAAGATATGGCAAACATTTGGTATAACCAATGGGAACAGGGTAGGGGCGAGGATGCTGAACCTGCTAGATGGGATGAATTTGAGGGAGCCTTCCTTGACCACTTCTTTCCCCAAGAATTAAGGGAAGCAAAAGTAGAGGAATTTGTAAATCTAAAACAAGAAGGCATGACTGTTAAGGAGTATAGCCTAAAGTTCATCCAGTTATCCAGGTATGCTCCAGAAATGATCCCAGATGTGAGGTCAAAGATGAGGAAGTTTGTCTCCGGGTTAGGGAGGCATGTGAAGAAGGAGTGCAAAGCAACATTGTTGATCTCGGACATGGATATTTCCAGGTTGATGGTATATGCTCAACAGGTGGAGGATGAGAAGAGGAAAGACAGAGAGGAGCATCTGAGCAAAAAGGCAAGATCAGCTGGCCATGAGAGTAAACAGAGGCAAAGCAAGGTCAATAAGTCCTTCTTCCAGAAGAGGCCTCCCAATTATGCCTCATCTACCGCAAGTTCACCTATGCTGCAGAACAGGTATGATCGGCAAGGATAGAGTTGCCAGGATTTCAAACCCCGGGGTTTGCAATCCCAATCTAGCGTGGGTCAAGGCTCGCAAGGGAAGCCACCATGCATCAAGTGTGGTAAGTTCCACTTGAGAGAGTGCAGAGCGGGAAGGGCTGGTTGCTATAAGTGTGGCCAAAGAGACCACTTTTAGAGAGAGTGTCCAGCATGGGGGAACAGGGACCAACATTCTACCACCGCACCACTGACTAGAGGTAATCAAAGGGGTACTACTTCAGGCACCGGCGGAGGTACAAACCGTTTATATGCTATGGGTAGTCTCCAAGATCAAGAGAACTCTCCAAACGTCGTGACGGGTATGATTCTAGTCTCTTCTCTTGATTGTTATGTGTTGATGGATCCGGGTGCCACCTTATCTTTTGTGACTCCTTATGTGGCTGGTAAATTCAATAAAATTCCTGAATGTCTTCTTGAGCCTTCCAGTGTAGCTACTCCTGTCGGTGATTCTGTCTTAGCTGAGAGAGTCTATCGAGATTGCACTGTGTCAATTCATCACAGGGATACCTTGGCTGACTTGGTTGAGTTAGACATGGTTGATTTTGATATGATCCTTGGCATAGACTGGCTCTATGTCTGTTATGCCTCTATTGATTGTAGAACTCAGATTGTCACATTCAAATTCCCAAACGAAGCTGTATTAGAGTAGAGGGGTAGTCCTGTTATGCCTAAGGGTAAGTTTATTTCTTACCTTAGGGCCAGGAAGCTAATCTCAAAAGGGTGTATCTATCACATTGTCCAAGTAAAAGATGGCAATATTGAGTCTCCATCCCTTCAGTCGGTTCCGATTGTCAACGAGTTTCCGGATGTCTTTCCTGAAGATCTACCTAGAGTCCCTCCTGATAGGGAGATTGACTTTGGGATTGACGTTCTTCCTGATACCCAGCCTATCTCAATTCCTCCTTATAGAATGGCCCCAGCTGAGTTGAAGGAGTTGAAAGAGCAATTGAAGGACTTGTTGGATAAGGGATTCATTAGGCCGGTCGTCTCACCATGGGGTGCTCCCGTCCTATTTGTGCGAAAGAAAGATGGGTCTGTTAGAATGTGTATTAATTACCGGCAGCTCAACAAGGTCACCGTAAAGAACAAATACTCTCTCCCCAGAATAGATGATTTATTTGACCAACTTTGGGGTGCCACGTGTTTCTCAAAGATAGACTTGAGATCCGTCTACCATCAGTTGAAGACTACTTTTCGGACTTGTTATGACCACTTTGAATTTTTGGTCATGTCCTTAGGGTTGACTAATGCCCCCGCGGCTTTTATGGATCTCATGAACCGAGTGTTTAAACCATATCTCGATATGTTTGTGATTGTATTCATAGATGATATTCTGGTCTACTCCAAGAATGAAGAGGAGCACGCCTATCATCTTAGAGTTGTTTTACAAACTTTGAGAGACCAGGTACTGTATGCAAAGTTCTCCAAATGTGAATTTTGGTTGCATCAGTGGCCTTTCTAGGCCACATTGTATCTGGAGATGGTATTCAGGTTGATACTCAGAAAATTGAAGCTGTGAAGAATTGGCCTAGACCCATATCCCCGACAGAGATAAGGAGCTTCCTGGGTTTGACCAGGTATTATCGAAGGTTTGTAGAGAGATTCTCATCCATATCATCACCATTGACTAAGCTGACCCAAAAGAAGGCTAAGTTCCAATGGTCCGATGCTTGTGAGGAGAGTTTCCAGAAATTGAAGGCCAAGCTAACCACTGCTCCTGTCTTGACTCTGCTCGATGGGACAGAGGGATTTGTGGTCTATTGTGATGCATCTAGAATCGGGTTGGGCTATGTACTGATGCAGAAGGGAAAGGTGATAGCCTATGCTTCGAGACAGCTTAAGGTTCATAAGAAGAATTACCCAACTCATGACCTTGAGCTGGCAGCTGTGGTATTCGCGCTTAAAATCTGGTGCCACTACTTGTATAGAGTGCATGTCGACGTATTCACCGATCACAAGAGCTTACAATATGTCTTCAGCCAGAGGGAACTCAACCTGAGGCAAAGGAGATGGCTTGAGCTACTCAAGGACGACGATATGAGCATCCTCTACCATCCAGGTAAAGCTAATGTTGTTGCTGATGCTCTTAGAAGGTTGTCTATGGGAAGCACTGCCCATGTGGAGGAAGAAAGGAGGGAATTGGCGAAGGAAGTACATAGATTAGCCTGATTGGGGGTTCGACTCGAAGAGAATAATGAAGGTGGAGTAAACATTCGAGATGGGGCTACGTCCTCACTTGTAGCAGAGGTAAAGGAGAAACAAGATCAAGACCCCATCCTCCTTCGGTTGAAGGAAGTGGTTCACAAACAAGGGGTGATGGTTTTCACCAAAGGGGGAGATGGTGTGTTGAGGTACCAAGGTAGATTGTGTGTACCTGATATCGATGATGTTTGAGGGAGGATTATGGCCGAAGCGCATAGTTCCAGATACTCTATTCATCCAGGCTCCACGAAAATGTATCATGACTTGAGGGAAATCTATTGGTGGAGTGGGATGAAGATGGATATTGCGGAATTTGTTTCCAAGTGCCCGAATTGCCAACAGGTGAAGGTTGAGCATCAAAGGCCATGTGGTTTAGCCCAAACCATAGAAATTCCAGAATGGAAGTGGGATATGATCAACATGGACTTTATTACAGGCTTGCCGAAGTCCCGAAAGCAACATGATTCCATTTGGGTGATTGTGGATAGAATGACGAAATCAGCTCACTTCGTTGCGGTTAAGACTACTGATACCGCAGAAGATTATGCAAAGCTGTATATAAAGGAGATCGTCAGATTGCATGGGGTTCCTTTGTCTATCATCTCAGACAGAGGAGCTCAATTCACTTCCCAATTTTGGAAATCCTTTCAGAAGGGATTAGGTTCGAGGGTGAACTTGAGTACAGCCTTCCATCCCCAGACAGATGGCCAAGCAGAGCGCACCATCCAGACATTGGAAGATATGTTGAGGGCATGTGTGCTTGACTTCAAGGGAAATTGGGATGATCACTTACCTCTCATAGAGTTTGCATACAACAATAGCTATCATGCAAGCATTCAAATGGCTCCTTATGAAGCTTTGTATGGGAGGAGGTGTAGATCACCCATTGGGTGGTTTGAAGTTGGTGAAGCCGAGTTGATTGGGCCTGACCTTGTTCACCAAGCTATGGAGAAGGTGAGATTTATTCAAGATAGGCTAAAGACAGCCCAAAGCCGCCAAAAATCTTACATCGATGTGAGGAGGAAAGACTTAGAGTTTGAGGTGGATGATTGGGTGTATTTGAAAGTGTCACCCATGAAGGGTGTCATGAGGTTTGGAAAGAAGGGGAAGCTTAGTCCTCGATATATTGGTCCTTACCAGATCTTGAGGCGGATTCGGAGTGTTGCTTATGAGTTGGGGTTGCCTTCAGAGCTAGCCTCTGTTCATCCGGTATTCCACGTTTCGATGTTGAAAAAGTGCTTGGGCGATCCCTCGTTGGTAGTCCCCATTGATAGCATTGGAATTAAGGATAGCTTGTCTTATGAAGAGGTTCCGGTCCAAATTCTTGATCGCCAAGTTCGCAAATTGAGGAACAAAGAAGTTGCCTCAGTCAAAGTCCTGTGGAGGAACCAATTTGTTGAGGAAGCCACATGGGAAGCGAAGGAAGCCATGAAATCTAAACATCCCCATCTATTCATGCCTACCGATGAGAATATTAAAGGTAATGTCCATTTCCTTGATTTGAATTCATTTGTGCATCTTGAGTCTTGATTGATAATTGATTGAGAATTTGACTGATTGAATGACTGAGTTTTGATTGTGATTTGCACCCCGAGTCTATTCTTGATTTCTCGTCATTCGAGGATGAATGATCCCAAGGGGGAGATAATGTAACACCCCTCAAAAATTTTCTAAAGATTCGGGCCCTTCTTGTGTTCGGAAGGGGTTGAACCCGAGTATCTTGAAGTATATTCGTGAGTTAAGATGAGTCTCTGAGGGACTGAGCAGTGTTGGAGATGATGTGGGGTCACCAAGGACCCCTAGGACCGAACTAAGTCCAAAAGATCCATCGTGGCTAAGTTTAGGACGAGTTCATATAAGGGTCGACTTTTAACGACCCTATCTTTTGAAGGACGTCAATCTGGGTGGCCCACGACTTACCAAATTAAAGGTCGTCGAGTCTTTTTTCCAACGCCACCAAGAACGTAAATTTTGGAGTTCGGAGTCAAAAGATATGACGATCCTAAGATGAACTAGCACGACAGGAATTTTATTTTTTGGCCTGGGTTGCAACTGCTGGGGAAATGGCCTTGGCGCTGTAAGGGCGCGATGCGCCACTATCGCGCCAGAAACATGCCTCAGTAGTTTAGTCCTTGGCGCGACGCGCCACTAAAAGTTGTGTAGGGTTTTTCAGGCCAAATTTCTAGAATCCAGAAAATATGGCCTTGGCGCTGTAAGGGCGCGACGCGCCACCATCGCGCCAGAAAATGCCTCAGTAGTTTGGTCTCTGGCGCGGTGCGCCACTACGAGGTATGCAGGTTTTAGGCGTATTCAGCCTAGCGCTGCAATGGCGCGACGCGCCACTATCGCGCCAGGTGCATTTTTAGCCTATTTTCAGAACTTTTGAGGAGGGGCAATTTGGGAACTTACCCAAATTATATATGTATTGCCTTTGGTCTTTTGGGAACACACTTCTCAGCCTCACTCTATCTCTAAAAAGCCCTAGGAGCTTCTCTCTCCCTCTCTTCTTCTTCTTCCCCATTTCCAACAAGAAGAGTTCCAAGAGCTTCAAAATTTGAGCCCTCCATTAAAGACCCAACACCAAGGTTTTCTTCAAGTCTCCACTAAGGTATGTAAGGCTATCCAAAACATGGGTTGAGTCCACCCATGTGCCCTATTCTTGCTTTGAGGTTAGATGCTCATGAAAATGGAGTTTCTTGGTATGATTTAAGTTTAAATGAGTTTTGTCCCCTATTTATTTAATTCTATATGTATTGATGTTGTTGAGTTAAGAAGTTCCCAAAATGAGCCTCTATGTGAGTATGAGTTGATGGAAATGAGTTGTTAAATATGTTCTATTGACCTTCTTGACTATGTAGATTTTGATAAAGGATGTTATTTTCTTAAAAATGTTGCTTATTATAAAAATGTAAATTTAAAGTCTTGAAATTGTGATGAGTCTCAAAGATTTCTCATATGGATGAGGGAAATAATTGATTATATCTAGATGTTGCTATATATGTGCATTTAAATTTCTTTTGAAGATATGATTGAGATTGAACGGATAGTATGATTAGAAGAGATTTGATTGTGATAGAGTTGATGAGTTGACAAGGTTGTAATAAGACTTGTCGATGTGATTTGATTGAGTTGATTGGATGGAATTTTATGAGCATTGAGTCTTGGGAGGAGTATCGAGCACCGAATTGGGCAAGAGTAAAGTCCATACTCGAACCCAATAACTACGTCGCCAAACGTAGGAGGGGATTGAACCGTTAAAGTCGGATGTTTCCCCAAAAATATTTGTCCTGACATTATAGGACTTGGTTGGATTGGATCCATGATTGGTTGATTCGTTCATACTCTGGCAAGGTATGAACGGATGCGACAACAACGTCGGTTTGTTGTACTTTCACTGGCTCATAAGTGATGGTTGTCGGGTAAGAGAAACTCCCAAATAGGTCTTGATAGTACTCTGAGTTAGATTGAGTTAAATTGTATGTGATTGGTCCCGTCTAAATCATATTCTTGTTTAGACTTAGGACATTTGATTGAGTTTTTGTTCCTCTTGAGTTGAGCTTCCGAGTTGATAAATTCTTCCTTAATGTTCGTTGTATTCGACCATTTTACATACTCGTACATTCCATGTACTGACTCCATTTGGCCTGCATCATTTCATGATGCAGAGACAGGTACTAGCGGTCATCAATCGGCGCTCCGTTGAAGATCCACATACGCTCCCAGCTAGTTGGTGAGTCCTCCTAGTTCCCGGAGGATGTTGAGTCTTCTTGTACAATTTTGTTGTCATTTCCTTTATCTTGATTATTGGTAGCCATGGACTTGTCATTGGCACCTCATGGACTTAGATAGAGGCTTTATAGACTGGAGTGTGGGGAGGTTGAACGGTTATTTTGAGGAGTCTTATTTTATGTGTTTGTCGAGTTTATAAATGTTTGGCCTTCGGCCCCCATATTGCGAATAGTATTTCATTAATTGAGTTTCCGCTAAGAGAATATGATTGAATGAATGTGTGACTGGACCAGGTGGTTCGCTCGGAGGTCAGAAATGGCCTTCGGGTGCCGATTACATCTAGGGTACCCTCCCGAGGCATGACAATATCAAATAAAATCATATCTGCTCAGGTCTTTCTACCCAAAAATATCACCACACACTCCCAATATACCTGATTTGCACAAAAGATTCACCTATTGGGATAAACATTATAATAGGCACAAGGGGATCACACACATAATCAATACCCATATCAAAATAAGTCGACACATAAGAGTAGGTAGACCTTGGATCAAATAATACTAAAGTAGAATGATGGAATATCGCAACAATACCTATAATCACTATATTAGAGGCATTTGCCTAAACTCTACCCAGTATAGCATAACATAGTGTACGATCACCACTAACCTGTGAACCACCACAAGAACCACCTCGAGTGCCACCCTTGGTACTCCGAGTGACACCTCTAACAGTCTGTAAAGCACCGCGGACAACTGAGGCAGGCGTAGAATGAACAGTCGGTGTCTCGGGTTGAACAATAGAAGAAATGTGTCTAGGGCAATCCTTTGCCTTATGCCCAAAATCATCACACACAAAGAAACCTCGAGGACCCAAACCTCATAGCGGATAACCAAAAGTGTCAACATGCCCTCCAGAGCCCGAAGAACCACCATAACTAGCCTGACCTAATCCTGATCTACCTCTACTATTTGCGCCCTAAATTCTTGCATGTACTGTCCTGCCCTAATAACCCTGGGTGCCTAAACCCAAATACTCTCTGTCTCTTGATGAATGGCCATTCAACTGGCCCTTCTAATAGAACCCCTTAGCCTCACCCTATCTAGTATGTCGGATATCCTCCATCATCCTGACATAATCAATAATACTCTGAAATGTACCACTCGATAACACAAGAGAGATTGTAGCCTTCTAAAAATAACTGAAAAACCTCTACACCAACTTGCGGATCTGCTCAAACTCTTTAGGAATACTCGACATAGCATAACAAGACAACTAATGAAAATAAGCCTCATACTCAGATACTGATAGGGAGCCCTGCATTGACAATGGAGGCTATAAGACACAAACCTCTCGAGGAATAACTTAGTAAACATCTCCTAAATCATCATAGAAGAACCAACAGTTCTATGAGCAAGAATTGACCTCCACCAGTCCTTGGCCACTCCCTCAAACTGGTATGAAATGTAATCTACTCCATGTGCCTCTAGAATACCCAGGTTGAACAACCTGTCCTACACTCAGTCAAAAAGTCGTAGGACTTCTCTCTAACCGTACCATTAAATCTGGGAGGCATCAATCAAACAAACCTCTCAAAACTCTTATACTCAAACACTGACATGGCAGTTCTAGAAGAAACTGGAAGAGCTACAAATCTCGGAGGTGTAATAGAAGGCAATGAAGAAGAACTAGAAATATGAAATCCCACACTAGGCCCCTAAACTGGTGGTTTAGCACCAAATGAAATGTCATGCCCCAAACTAGAGGAGGCGCAACTGGCACCCAATACCTTATTTGACTAAGCTATCCACTGAAACATAATATAATAGAAAGGAAACAACCATGGCTGACAAGACCATAACAATCAACTACTAAAATAAGATGACCAGATTGGAGAGGTCACAACACTACCAACAATATAATAAAAGGACTGACAAGGCCAACTTAACTAATAAAGAACTGGCAAGCCAAAAAGGTTGTAACTGAAATCATATACACAACAATCCGACAATGCTAAAAATAGAAGGTGAAAAGACCCAACAAAGTATATCCACAAGTCTCTATGAATACTATAATTCAGCTAGTTGGGACGAGTAACTATATACAAGTCTCAAGTGAGAAAAATCTACATACAACCAACAACTCCCGAATGAGTGGAACTTACAAATCCTCAGCTGAGACAACACCCCTATTGCAAAGGCCGACCAAAACCTCTATAAGAATCTGCAACATAAATGTAGTGTCCTCAAGCAATAGGACATTAGTACAAATGAAAATGTACTGTTATGTAAGGCGAAAGGTAGAATAATAAATATCAGTGATAAAAAGAGTAATAGAGATACCACCTGAAATTGAAACTCAAATAACCTCCATGGCCGACAACTAACCTCATAATAATCAAATATGAATGGTATGCTCATGTAAACGTATGTCGTAAATACATATATATAAATGTAAATGCTGACATATCCAATCAAATTCTTGCAATGACGGTCTCTTTTGGTAGATAACTGACATCATATTGCCAACCTGTAGCCATCTGTACAATATATATAGTCTTCCGAGAAAATAGGCCCCTTACTTCCCTTTATAGCTCGGAGTCCATGCATAACATGTCATGTATGATATGAAATTTGAATGCAAATGGTAGTCCATAACAAGAACTTAGCCAATCTTGGCTCATTGATACACTTATTCTCATAGTCTCATAATCTCTTCTATATAACAAGCAAATGTCTTGTAGAACCTCATATGCTCTTAGAATAGACTTGGATACTTAACTCAAATTTAGAAAGGTAGCTTAAATCAAAGGATGTTCATAAAAAGCTTAAGGTTCTTAAAGAATCTCATCACAACTTCATTTAAATATTTTTCGACCATTTATGCCTATAAAACCTATAACAAAATCGAAGCTCTTTACTCGACTTCAACTTAGTAAACTAATCAGTTAAGAACTCAAAACGAGACTAACATGCCTATCTTGATTTACTATAAACAACTCCAAGTTGGTAATATTTTGATTCTTTTTAGAAACAGGGTTGCTTGACATATAACCAAAAGAATAGAGTACAAGAATTAATATTAATATCACTTTCCAAATAATATTTTCATAAAAGCTTCTGAAATGAAAGAATAGTTTAACAACTCCCTTAACCACAAAGGATAATCCTCCAATATTTCAGCCTCACTCTTTTGGCAATAGCTCGCTTATAGACATAAGAAATATGAAACTTGACGGAAAATAACTTTAATAGTCAAACATACTTCACAATATTATAAGACCGATAATTATACGATAAAATCAAAGAATAAAATCAGTTGATATTTCAATGCCCTTCACAGAGGGTCTTCCTAACAATAAAATGGTAAAACTAACTTATTTTAATATATTTATAAAAATTTTTAAAATTTGTGCAATGTGAAAAAGAGGGATTTTTCCTTAACATACCTTGAATTCTGGATTGAATAACTTGACGTAAATAATTAATTTCTTCCGGAGATCAAATAAATCAAAAATATTTTCTTCCAATTAACACTTGCTATGCACATAAGAATAAATGGAGGAACATTAGCTCTACCTGAAGTGCCTCAGTCTATCTTGTGGAATGGTGAATAATGCAATTTCAACCCAAATATGGATCTCGAAGTTGGTAGAAAAAACAAGAAACATTTGATCCTCAATACATGATATAACTTACAAGCACACTAAAATTCATTCATATTTGATCAATTGGATGATATCATTTTTAATTTCATGTTTTCAAGTTCAGTAGCTACAACAAGTGCATCATCTCTATATTTATTGCTGTAAAGAGAGAGAATGGAAAAGCAAGTGCTGAAGTATATGTTTGTTAATGTAAATGGAATTTATCCAAAACTGTAGGTACATATTATATATAATAATAGTCTAAGCTCAACTTAATTATTAATAAAATTAACATATGTGAGCTAATAGGCCACCAGATTTATTCGTCACACTCTCTACTTCCACGTGGTGGAAGTGGAGGTGGTACACCAAGACCCATTTGAATTCTATTATATTTGAACTCAGATATTGCATAGATTCGTGATAAAATACATATAATTTTTTAAATATAACATAATTAATAGAAAATTATTTCGAATAAAACCTTCCTCATATGATAATAATTTTTTGACATAACTACTTACTATCTCCATTAAAATATAAATAGTAAACTATAAATTCTTATAAAATAATATAGACAAATATATCTTAATTAAAGAATTCTTTTCATAAATTTTTAAGACATTTTTGAAAGTGACTAATAATTTATTTTTTATCAAATTTTAATTTAAAATCGATGTTCCCAAACACGAACAATATTACAATAAAATTCTCATATTTAAGCTCATAAGCCCTTGACACAAAACAAAGACAACCATAAATACCTGAGGTGTTACATCCTTCCCCCTTTAGAAATATTCATCCCCGAATGAATATAAATGCATGATGATCTAAATCTCTCTTTTGAAATTTCGGAAGAAGTTCATCTATATGTGGGACTATCATAAACCTAAAATAGGCGAGATACACCACACTACTAAAACAACGTTTAAGAGACTATTAGAAAATGACTTCATGATACAAAATGTTGCTACACAAAGGAAAATCTCTCTTTACTTATCTATCTGAAATAGGTGCATAGCACGTAATGTATGAACAAATATATAATTTAGAAATTATATACTAATCACGAAAGAAAACATAATAATATACAGACAAACATGTGAGTTCAATAAGAAAATCTTAGTGCGATGGGCAAGATACTTCAGCCCTCAAGGTATTGCTGTCTTACAAGTTCAACATTTGTCTATATTTATTATGAAGTTACACACCAAAGTGATATGTACACCAATAAACCATACACAATTATTTTTTTTGCAATAGGAAATACATCATGCATACTTGTGAGCACAGTGGGGAGTACAAAAATTCCTTAGTTACTCAAGCTCTATAGCTATAAAAATGCATGTCATGTAAAAACTCAAGTTATGAAATATAGAATGAGATTTAAACAGATAGATAAAAAAAACCTTCGTTTCATTTAAATGTTGACCCATTACCAAGTGGTATCTAGATATATACACATGTCCTCTATGTCTTTCAAAATAGGTCACGGGGCATATAGTAAATGAACAATCCAAACATAAAGGACTTAACATCTGCATTAAAGGCCTTTTAGCATGTACAACATATGAATGACATGTATCTTATGGATTGACAATTTAGGATATACATAGTATATACATAAATAATGTCCAGGAGATCACAAATGCACTTATATCTTAAATAAATGCTCTAATCTTATGAGTATTGAAAAGCATCTACTGTTTAAATGCATGGACTATGAGATCTGTATCATATAGATAAATACTTTGTATGATGTGTAACATGCAGAAAATTAGCCTATAACAGGGGGTCATGGTAAAATATAGCCATGTATTTTGTGATGTAGGTAACATTTAGGCAAGCAATTGGTTTGGATAAAATGAAATCTATAGGCAAATGATTTATGAGTAACATTTAAGTAGATAATCCTGAAGGAATACCTGAAAAGTAACTATTAGGCTTTATACAAAAAGTAACATATTAGCACATAGATTGTAGTCTTGAGAATAGTACATTTACATCTTAAAGACAACAAGTGATACATTGTTTAAGTGGTTAAACTTCGATGCATTTGATTACATAAATTTTGAAAACGTATAATACTCAAAAAAAATAATCTATGAGGCATGTGACATATAAATAGGTGGTTTAAAACGTGTATAACATACAAGTATTTAACCTTTGACCTGTGAGAGTATATATAACGTATATGCATGGTACGTGTGATCTGGTATTCTATGAAGCACGTAATACATAAGCATGAAATTTGTGAGTCATGTAACATGTGAGATCTCATCTTACAAAATATATATGGCGTATATACACAATCTTTATAAAATAGGTAACTTTTCAATAATAATTCATATCATGCCCAACCTATTAGCAAATGATCTAGAATGCAAATAGCATAAAAATAGTTATTTCGTGAAAAATATTACACATGTGCTGATACCTTTATGAAATGTATAATATGTAAGCACATTACTTATAAAACAACTTGCATGTTGTAATACCCCCTAAAAACGTTGTATATGATGTTCCAATTCTCGATGAAAATGATATAGCTTCTGTATTTTGGACATAACTTTTAATAAGTTAGTCCAAATTTGGTGATTCAAATTTATGAATTACCCAAACATCATTACCTATAACCTTTGTAAGACCATATTTTAAGTTTCATAGTTAAGTAGGTCAAATAAATTAATTTTTTTAAGATATGGTGATGTGATGAAATAAAGTATTTGTAGAAAAAAATCATATCTCACTATAGGATGCTCCAAATTGGTTAATTCTTAAATGACATGAAAGTAGACTTCTAGAGAAACAATTCATATTAAGACACCAAATCCTAATGAGGAATTTGTCTTTTTCAAACGTAGCTTCTAAAAAGGATATTCCGTTAAAAGAAAGTTCATCTCACCAACCATGGAAAGATCTAAATCCATTTGAAATCACCCATGACATCAATAGTCCTCTATTTGACATCATTCATGACATCACAATATTTTATTTAATTTTTTAATTTTTTTTTATAATTATTTTAATTATTGTTAGGTCCCTCTTTCACACCTATAAATACCACCTTATTTCGTCATTTTGTTCATCAAGCTTTCTCAAGCAACTCTTCTCACTATACACTCCTTTGATCATTCTCAAAATATAGTTTTATTTCATAGTAGTGTAGAAATACTATTTTGGTGATTCATATACTCCGGGTAGTACACAAAATGCTCTTGCGAGGAGAAAAAGCTAAGATTCAAGAGTGTTCATTAAGTTCTTCGATTCTAAGTAACGCTTCGGATTCCAAGTATGTAAGGCTTCAATGAGAGTATTTCTTTCACTCTCATGCCTAAAGTATTTTGATTATATGATAATTTATGTTTATTTTCTTTAAGCTTTACTCTAAGTTATGTGGGTGTTTATCCATGGATTCTTCCACCCATGTAGTCCAAAACTCTTTCAACTAAATCTCTTGATTTCAAGTAAGATTTGTTTTAAGGGTAAATTCTTATTTTTACTTAATATCATGAATCATGGTTAAACTAATGATTATTGATCTATTTTGATGCAACATGATTTCATATGTATGAATTGATGGTTTGCAAGTAATTTATCTATTTATCTTTTTAAAGCTTTTTGAAGTTCATGCTTGGTTGTTTAAAGCATGATTTTTAATTGATGGATTTCAAAGTATTTATGCATAATTTCATTTACATTCATGGTTGAAAGTTGAAGTGATTTGAACCCATCTAGTTTTACTATATTTTCAATGAAGTTTGACTTGAAAGTTTTGACTCCAACTAAATATTTATGAAAGCAATGTCTATGATCAAAAGAGAGTCTTATGAAATAAAAAAATGATAAAATGCTATGAATAATGGATTTTTTATGCTATAAGGACAATTATTGCATATTTGAATCACTAAAGGTTTTAATGAGCTATTCCATCGAATGTGATATTTTGAATTCTCAAGCTATATGCTATGACTATTTTGAAGTATTAAACTATTCCGTGAGATTGACTTAACGCCGAATGGGTCATTGAGGTGGGATTCGGTAAGGGAATCATAGTAGCAACCCTTTGTCTCATTAACTATGTGCCAACATAGGAGCCCTTGTAGGCTTAGGCTAATGGATCCATAAATAGCCTTAAAATTAAAGTTAAAGAAATGAATGAAGTTGACGGAGTTCTACTCGACAAGTAGTCTCCCCGGCCAACGTAGGGGGTTATGTTGGATTCCATGTAATAGCTCGCATATTCTTAAATATTGGTTATGGTCATTTTCCCACAAAATGAATGTTTTAAAAGATGTCTATATGATTGATTATGCATGCATTGTATTATGTTTTATATTACATAAATATTTTAATGTTTCCTCGATGTTCATGCATGCTTACATATGTAGTACATTCAAAGTACTAACACATTCTGTTTTGCCTACATGAAATCACCATGTAGGGACCGGTGCTCCTCCCCGTTCTCCTCCACGTGGCTAGTTGAGATTTCATTTGAATACTATTTTTGGTGAGTTCCCATGTTCCGGGAACAATACTCCTTTATCTTTCTAACTTATGATATGTTGAGATCTTAAGACACTTACTATGACATTTCTTTCTATTATGATTCAGGTGAGCTAGGGACTTGTCTTAGACCTATTAAATCTAAAAGTTAGAGGTATTGTTGGACATATGTAAGTTGAAGATTTACTATTATGATTTCTGCTTGTTTATTTATTGTCATTACCTATGAAAGGCTAAAAGAATGCTAAGAGGCTTGTTTGATGTACTTTCGTGTTTCTCATTCGCCATGACACGTCTAGGCCCTAGTCTTGGGTCGTGACACATGTAGCCAATAATTTATATAACATATAATTTACATATGTATCCTATCAACGAACAAGTTGTAAAATTTATGATATGTAGACAATTAACTTATGTCATATGGGCAACTAGTTTGTAGAACATATGCACATCATGTGAACAAGTTTTTCTTAAAAAAAGAAATATATAAGAAAATAACCCATGAATTATTTTTATCTTATAAAACATACAATATATACATAACTTGTTCGTGTGACATATAGATAAGTCTTGTTAAACAAGTAGATAAATCTTTGTGGGTTAGCAATTAAATTTTGATAAATTTATAAATAAAATCGTAACAAAATGACAAAAATGCATAGTTATGTCTAATACTGGAGATCATGATTATTTTTTTTATACATATACTTACCTAACTATAATAATTCTTCCTACTTATCATATTATAACTTTTATTATAACTCTGAAGATTCTAATTATTCAAATAATACTACCATATTATGATAAGGACTTTAAGGAGTTCAAAATACAATAAAGTAATTTCATATGAGATGGTCCACACATAATATTCACAATACAAGTTCAACAAATTAAATGGTCACTAAGGGCCATAAGATACTTCAAATAGGTCTAGGAAGCTTTGTTATCCCTAGATACAATTAACACGAAATAATAGACATATATCAAATAATAGACATATATCAAATACATAACATGAATTCTATAAAACGCTTACAGAGTGAACTATTATTATCTTTTTTCTAATGACTCAGAACTGAAGGCATACAATAAACTTGATTCTTATAGCATTAAGAGACAAAATAATTATTTAACAATGCGGAAGCTAATTCATCACGTAATTTCTTTTACAGTATTAGGAGCTACAACTACTTATAAATTTTAAATTATCAAATAAATAAATAATACTATGACATGAGGATTTGTTTGTTTTTTTAAAATTATTTTCTTTGATATTTTACCAAAAATCAAGAATACTGATCATAGTTAACAATCAAATTCAGAAGGTAAAGAAATATGTCAAGATATATAGTCAACAATGTGAATAAAATAATTATGATAAGTATTTCTTCATGTTTTTGTGAATAACACTTATGCAACAAAATTCACGTTGAGGACAGTACCTACGTGCCAATACTTCATGTAACATATAACATGTAACATGCAAAATGACAATGAGATTACAAAATCAAGGTCCAAAGTTATGGAGAAAAACATATAGAAAATAGAGAAGAAGAAGAACAAGAAAAAAGAATAATTTTTTTTTATTTAAAAAAAGTGGTCTTCACGCGCTCAAAATGGGTGCAGCACACGCAATGTGCCAAGTCAGCACTAAGTGTCAAAATGACACATCAGAACCTTTCTTGAGGTGTCTAAAATGAATAAAGCTTATTTGAGGTGTCTAAGTGAAAGTTGATGCCAACTTTAGGGGGTCATCGATGAGTTCCGCCTTCTATAAATAAGTAAACTATAAAAGATGCACATATAGACTTATAATATAATTCACTAGACAACTTGTACATATGTAAATTATGAAATCATTACTTTAGACCATTAAAAAAGTCATATCCTAACTGAGCTTCATTTTGCGCGCGCGCGCGCACACACACATATATATATATATATATACACACACACACACTTCATCTGATTCAAAAAATATTTTTTTATATCTCAAAAATAATCACTTGCTTCACCATGACAATTAAATTATACTACATACTCCATTACTCTATGTAGTTAACTTATATCTAACCCCTCAATTTTTTTGACTCTAACCTTGATCGCGTAGTAATCTTCTTTATACAAAAAACATAATAAAAGTAAATCCTTACATATACAAACTTAGAAAATAATTGAAGATACTTACTCTTGCATTGAGTACATATAGAAGAACTCACATAAGATATTGTATAGTTGGAGGATTCAAAGACATAAATTTTATAAAAGTCATCAATATGACTAGGAGTTACAAGCTAGAAACTGCCTCCTTGCAAAAATAACATTTCGCCTTTTAACTAATATAAGATCACCTTTAATAAACAGATACATGACATTTAGGAAGAATATGAATTAGAAGAAACTTTCTATGACTTTGCTTTATCGCATTATCTAAGTGATAAAAGAATAGTAACAATCCCTAAATACCTGGTAGTCTCCTGATTATAAGTTTGGTGCACAACAGACCTATAAACAAGACTCTACTAGACACAACTTGTAGACCCTTTGAGATACGACCTACTCTGCTACTAAATTTGTCATGTCTCAAGACAGGGGAGGTGTAATTGGCATCCGATACCTTATTTGAACGAGCTAGCCACTAAAATAAAATATAACAGAAAGAAAAAAAATGAGGACCAACAAGACTATAACAATCAACTACTAAAATAATATAACTAGACTGGTGAGGTCACAACACTACCAACAGTATAATGAAAGGTCCGACAAGGCTAACTTAACTAATAAAGAATTAGGAAGGTGATAAGGCAGTAACTGAAATCATATATACAACAAGACGAGAAGGCTAAAAATGGAAGATGAAATGACCCAATAGAGTATGTCCACAAGTCTTTCCAAATACTATAATTCAACAGGTCAGGACGATTCCCCAACATCTATACATAAGTCTCAAGTGAGCAAAATAATAAAAAAACCAACAACTCTCGAATGAGTGGAGCTTACCAATCCTCAACTGAGATACCCCCTATTACAAATGTTACACCCCGTACTTTGGTACCTTGGAATGCTTTTTAAGCTTTTTAAGTTTTTGGGAAGGCTCTTAAGTTTCTTAGAAGTCATCATGTGAGTCGGATAATCTATAACTCCATCAAACAACTCTAAGGAGGGGATAATGAGATACTCCAATAATATGGATGATTGGAAATAGGGTTATAAGAATTCGGAAGGAGTTGGAGGCCAAGTAATGGGTCATAGGACTCGACTTACTCACGTACGCCTCTGAATTAGACATCTTACATAACTAAGCTACTTGAGAGTAAGTCAAGCTTAAGTAGCAAGGGATACATAGGCTCTTAAAGTGAGACGAGATTACGAACCCACGAAAGAGAAATAAGGAGACGTAGAACCTAGTTGAAACAAGTAGGTGATGCACCTACTTGGACTAAGTATGTGATGCACCTACTTGGACGAAGTAGGTGACAAACCTACTTGGATGAAGTAGGTGACACACCTACTTGAGGTGGGTCCCACGCTGCCATGTGCGGCTTTGGGTTGGATGCATGGATGAGGTAGTGCCCTAGGGGGCTTCCACGTGTCACCCTCTAAGGAAGGTTATATATTAGTCATCTTATGACTAAACCTTCATTTTCAGCATTCTAAACTTAGAAAAAAAAAGAGAAAAACGTGAGGAACAAGAGAAAGAGAGCCACCGATTTGGCTCAACTTGAGGTAAGGCTCTAATTCCATTCAGTAAATTAATTATTTAAGGTATCCTATGGTGATATAGCGGTGTTTAATAATGTAAAATTTCATTTTGGGGCAGCAAGGAAGAGATACAAATAGTCCGCTAATTTTCAGCATGTTAAGAGAACTTCCGAGACAAGTTTTAGCAAGGTATGGCTTGGTTCTCTTCTTCCACATTTTGTTAAGGGTTTGGAAATGTTATTAGGGTGTTAATAATGTAAGTTTAAGGTTTGGATCAGCACCAAGCGGACAACAAACAGCCACGACATTTCAGCCGCGCTAGAAGAACTTCCGAGGCAAGTTTTGGCAAGCTTTGGCCAATTTCGGGTAAGGTAAGGGTTTTCCTTTCAATTTGAAGTTTATGGTGTGGTTATAGAATGTATTACACGTCTTATATGTGGGTGTAAGTATAAAAATTTCACAAGGATGCTTGACGTTAGAAACAAACTAAACTAAGGTCGTTATAGTTAAACCGAAGTCAAGTAGTGTGTTGTGATTGTTGTGCTGTGTTTGCAGGTGGTTTGATTGTGGGTTGCAGGGATGGAAAGTTTTCTAAAAGGGGTATAGATTTGTATGGTTTCAGCCACACGACCCTCCATTTCGTAGGGTTAAAGGTTTTATGAAATAGAGACTAAACACCCTATTTTGGTATTGTAGTTTTGAACGAGTTGTTTGAAGTTTGTATCTTATAATATTGAAGTGAATTACTTATATATGTTCTGAAGGTTGTTGTTGTTGGTTGGCTGTGGTAATTATGGATGTAGTTGGAAGTTCGTATAGGGCATGTTATAGGGGAGGTGTTGTCCAATTTCCGTTAACTCCTTAACTAACTAAGGAACTAGTAATGAACTAGTCTAAGGAAATGGATAAGGGATTGGTTCCTATAGGTAAGTGATGGTAGAATTACAAGCTGGGAAGTTGAAGTTCACTAACCTTAGAATTACTTTCATGTTAAATAGGTTCAATATACGATGGGGCGAACGTGTTAAGAGTAATCCGTAAGAGGTATGTAAAGCTAACGTTTCCTCCTTTTGGCATGTTTTTGTCATAAGTATGTAAAGATTATTCTTTCTTTTGGTATGTTTTTGACATAAGTATGAAAATCTAATCTTTCTTTTGGTATGTAAACAAATATATGAATTTTATATGATTCCCAGGAAGTTCCTATTCCTAGAGCCACTAGGATGGCTAATTTCTTGATTTCCCGAAAGACATTTTATTATGCTTTGATACAAGTATATAATTCCAGAAGTTCTATTTTGATGTAATCCATAGTGACTTTCAAAAGGTACTTGATATGACTCTTGTCTTGATTTTGAACGATACCTTATTTTAATTATTCCACTGAGCCCCATAATATATTTTGAGATATGGAAATGATTTCAGAAAGACTATTTTGACATAGACCATCGTGACATCTGAAAGACAAGCACTATGATTATCGCTCAATTTCTCTTATATGACTTGTCATCGGAGTTATGCTCTCGAGTCTCTGGAAATGTTTTGTATTTTATATTGCATTTAGTTTCTCACTACTCCACTCGTGGATGCCTCAATGCTTCTTTCACTGAGCCTAGGCTAGAATTTGTTATCATGCATACTTCTCTACATTATTCGCCGTGCCCCAATGTGAGGGGGCAGGTACGACCTGTACATGGGATTTGTGGAGTTATGATGTGCCATGTACACATATGATATGATATAATCTGATATGACCATCTGATATGATATGATCTGTCATGAAGATATTCCCTACTCTGGAGTTATGATGTGTTGTGGCGTCAGTGACGGGGCAGCAACCATGATTTGTTCACCGAGTCCCATAATAGGGCCGGATATGGCATATACTTTTCTGCATACATTATTTGTTGTTATAATAAGCATTTTGATATTGCTGGATACTTTGCTCCTTTTTGCACATTCTACTCTAGTAATGACTTTACTTATTACAGTCCATGCTTTACATACTCGGTACATTTTCTGTACTGACCCCCTTTCTTTGGGGGGATACATTACATGCCCGCAGGTACAGATGCTCGGTTTGCTGATCCGCTCGCCTAGGAAATCCACCTTGTTGGTTGGTAGTGCTCCTTTTTCTGGAGCCCTATTTTGGCACTAACTTTTCTGTTGTATATTTATACGTAATGATTAAGGGTAAAACGGGGCTCTGTCCCGTCATATGATTATGCTATCATTTTGTAGAGGTCTATAGACTTGTGTGGTGGGTTATGTATATGTGTTTTAGGCTTGTGTTCAATGATGTACTTAACGGCCTTCATGTGCTACATTTGTTTTCGTGTGCCCTCTAGTGACCCCTTTTCAGTTTCTACTTTTTTTATTCTGCTAACACACTAAGTAGAGCTAAGGGTATGTATGGGTGCCCAACTCAAACACTAGTCATGGAAGTAAAATCATAAATAGCTGTGATAAAAAGGGTACTAGAGATACCACCTGAAACTGAAACTCTGATAGCCTCCATGGTCGACAACTGACCTCATAAAAACAAAATATTCATGGTATGCTTGTGTAATCATATGTCCATGAATATATATATATATATAAATGCAAATGCATAAAATATCCAACCAAATGCTAGCAATGACGGTCTCTTCCGATAGCTAATCGGCATCATATTACCAACTTTTGGCCATCAGTACAATATATATATATATATATATATATATATATATATATATATATATAGTCTTCTGGATAAATAGTCCTCTTACCTCCGATTATAGCTCAAAGTCCATGCATTACATGCCTTGTATGATATGAACTTTGAATGCACATAGTAGGCTATAACAAGAACTTAGACAATCTTGACTCATTGGTACTCTTATTCTCATAATCTCATAATTACTTCTGTATAACATGAAAATGTGTTGTAGAACCTCATATGCTCTTAGAATAGACCTGAATACTTAACTCGGCTCTAGAAAGGTAACTTAAACCAAAGAATATTCATAAAGAGCTTAAAGTGCTTAAAGAATCTCATTGTAACTTCATTAACTTTCGGACGACCATTTAGGCTTAGAAAACTTGTAATAGACTCAAAGTTCTTGAATAGACGTCAACTTAGTTAATTAATCGGTTAAGAACTCAAAAGGAGACTAACATACCTGTCTTGATTTACTATAAATGACTCCAGGTTGGTAATATTGTGATCCTTTTTAGAAACAAGGTTACTTGACATATAACCAAAAGAATAGAGTACAAGAATTAATATTAATATCACTTTCCAAATAACATTTTCATAAAAGCTTCTGAAATGAAACAATAGCTTAACAACTCCCTTAACTACAAAGGATAATTCTCCAATATTTCAGCCTCACTCTTGTGCCAATAGCTCACTTATAGATATAAGAAATATGAAACTTGACGGCACATAAGAATATGAAACTTGACGGCAATATTTCAGCCTCACTCTTGTGCCAACTCCCTTAACACTTGCTGTGCACATAAGAATAAATGGAGGCACAGTAGCTCCACCTGAAGTGCATCAGTCTATCTAGTGGAATGGTTAATAATGCAATTATAATGACCTTGAGGTCATTTTTAAATTTTTTGTGAAACTACCAATTTACCCCTCTTGTAGTGTCCCCAGTGCTATTTAACCAATTTGTGTAGTTGAAATTATTTGAGTATTGTTAGATTGTGAATTGTGCAAGTTTTCAAGTTTTAAGACTTAAGTGGTTCTAAAAGTGAGATTTTATACCATTCAAAGTTTCAAGTCTCGAATGGAATTCCATCGATTCCAGTCATTTCAAAATATGGAAATTGATCTAGGAGAGTCATTGGAATTAGATTTGGGTTTAGAATGTTGAATTCAGTGTTGTAGCATATTTGATTATTTTTATCGAACCCTGAGTGATTTTTGAGGGTCCAATCATGAACATTTTTAGACTTGGCAATCCGCTGTAATCTGATTTTTGGTGCAAGTAATTTTGTTCTTCGTGATCGCACAGTGTTCCTCGCATTTGCGACCTACTCAAATTTTATTCTATGCGATCTGGACATTATCTACGCGATCACAAAGGCATTCTTCTCTGTGTATTGTGATCGCCTGAGGTGGGGACGTGATCACAAAGAGCTTTTCCCCAGTTCTTTACGATCGCGAGAGTAAGCAGCTCGTGATTGCGATGCATAATTCATGCGTGAATAGTGTTAAGTCGTGAAAACACTCCTATTTTTCAAAAAAGACCATTGTTATTGATTTGGAGCTTGAAAAAGGCGATTTTGGGTAAATTTTTGGAGGAATATTGTGTGGGTGAGTATTCCTTTCAATCTCACATCATTTATCTATGAATTTCATTTCCTAAATCCTTGAAAAAGTCTAGTTTTAAGTGAGAATTGTTGGGGGGTTTTTTTTCTTAAATTTCAATTCGATTTTCATTGATTTTTACATAGTTTCTTGGCCTATTTTTATGGGTGTTTTTTACCCACAAACTCCCCTCAATGAGTAGAACGTATTTTCAAAGAACTTTACAGGTTCGACCTATTTCAAAATTGATCAATTTTTGGACTATATTACCCTCAATTCTGAAACCTATCAATATGGGTGTCGTTGGATTTCTTGTGATGTGTATATTTCATTCTTGATAGTGGGTTGTGGTTTCAGGCATTGAGTTCAAAGGTTATTCATCTGGTCAAAGATTTCTAGTGCGGTTTTAACAATTGAGGTAGGTTTAGCTATACTTCTTGGGGTTGAGTTGGGATAATTAGTCAATTCTATGTTGTACACTTTAGGATGGGGTCGTAGTGTATTTTTGGATTGTTAATTTACTTTGAGATGCCCATGTGGGGGCTTAGTTGTGCTGTGTAGCCCGCGTGGGGGACTTATTTACTAACTTATCTATTTTAAGCATATGTGATTCATGAATTTCCTTTGAGAGAGGTGTGAGGAGACTAATTTGACTTGTAATGCCTTTGTGAGGGGTTGAGTTAGGGGTTTTGAGCATACCTGAGTATTGAAATATTGTCAAAAATGGGTGAACACATAAATTGAGGTACTTCCTTCCTATTACTGTCTATTGATTGGTAATATCATATTTAGGTTAAGTTTTGAGAACTTTGAACCTTGTATTATATGTTGAGTTTAATACTGCATCCATTCCTTATGTGTTGTGAATGCATTCATCTGTATGTATCATGGCATTGATCATTGGAAAGTTGAGAACTGTGGAAACTATTTTTGAGAAAGAAAATATGACACTTTTTTATATCCTTAACCATGAGATAGGTGGCAAGCAGATGAGATATTAGTATTATGAGTCCTTGTCCATGATATGGGTTGTAAGGTAGTTGATACATTAAGATTGTGACATGGTATGTGGTCTGCGAGATCCCCATGGGTCCTGCTTGGTAGCATATTTTGGTAGGTGTATATGCCAGGTTGTACAAAAGCATTGATTCCACTGTATCATCATATCATTGAATCATCATATTGCATTGCATTACATTGATATCTGTGATACCTGATCTATTTGATTAGCTTTGATATTTAACTGTACCTGTTTGTTTACTTTAATCATGCCGTTCTATATAAATTAATGACAACGTATCCTGGGTGAGACTTTTCTCTATGTAGGTGGAAGGTTCCTTAGTTTATTTTATAGGTTTAATTAACTCTTTATACTCAGTTGGTTAAACCTACTGAGTATATGTAGATTGTACTAATCCCTAATTCTGTGTTCTTTTGATGCATATTCTAGCAGGGTATCCAACAAGCCAGTTGAGTTCTAGCGGATATGTAACGACCCAACTCCGTAGGCCGTGACTGGTGTCTGATTAGGGCACCCATATGTACCCTTAGCCCCACTGAGTATGTTAGCCGAATAAACATATGAAGAAATAAAAAAAAAATCGCTAGAGAGCGCACGAAAATAGATGTAACATACGAAGGCCGTTAAGGCCATCGCGAAACATAAAGCCCAAAACATATATACAGAACCCACATCACAAGTCTACAGACCTCTGCAGAATGCTAACCTAGTCATATGATGGGACAGGGCCCCGTCGTACCCCTGAATAAACAAACATTTACATCAAATGACTAGTATCAAAAGTTAGGCTCCAGAACAGTGGAGCACTTCCAACATTGCAAAGTGGAAACCCTAAGCTGACAGATCTCCAAAGTTAACATATGTACCTACGGGCATGAAACGCAGCCCCCCGAGGAAAGGGGGGTCAGTACGACATATGTACTGAGTATGTAAAGAATGGACTGTAACAAGTAAAACCATTACCAGAACAGAAGGTGCAAAAGAGATCTAAATACCCAGAATATCAAAATATTTTTCATAACCACAAATAATGTATGCAAATAAACATATGCCATATCCGGCCCCATTATGGGACCCGTTGAACAAAACGTGGTCTCCACCCCGTCACTAGCGCCACAGCACAACATACATCAAGAGTAAGGAATATCTCCGTAACAGATCATATCATATCAGATCATATCATATCATATGTGTACATGACACATCATAACTCCACAAATCCCATGTACAGGTCGTACCTGTCCCCTCACGTTGGGGTACGACGAATAATGCAGAGAAGTACGCATGATAACAAAACCTGGACCAGGCTCGGTGAAGGAAACATTGAGTCATCCACGAGTGGAGTAGTGAGAAACTATATGCAATTTAAATCATATTTGAGACTCGACGGAATAATCAAAATGAGCTTTCATTCATAATCGAGACAAAAGTCATATCAAGTACCTTTTGAAAGTCACTATGGACTATATCAAAATAGAACTTATGGGAATCATATATATGTATCAATTCATAACAAAATATCTTTTGGAAGTTGAGAAATTGGCCATCCTAGTGGCTTTAAGAATAGGAACTTCTTTGGAAAAATATGAAAGTCATATACTTGCTTCGTAAAAACCATGCCAAAAAGGGAGATTAACTTTGTATACTTATGTCAAATCATGCTAAGAGAAGGAATAAGATTTACATACTTATGCCAAAGACATGCTAAAAGAAAGTATAATCCCTTCATACGTATGCCAAAACATGCCAAAAGAAGAAAACGTTAGCTTTACATACCTGTTACGGGTTACTTTTTATCCCGTTCGTCTCGTCATCCTTTAAAACTAAGTAACATAAAAGCAATATGAGTATTAACAACCTTTGTCTTTCCAGCACCTTAGGCTACACACGAGTATTTGTAG
Organism: Solanum dulcamara; assembly: GCF_947179165.1. Taxonomy (NCBI): domain Eukaryota; kingdom Viridiplantae; phylum Streptophyta; class Magnoliopsida; order Solanales; family Solanaceae; genus Solanum; species Solanum dulcamara. The sequence continues at coordinate 48,852,072 of NC_077241.1, forward strand.
AACTCATCCCCTCGCTCGCTTTCTCGACTAGTTCCCTAACTAGTTAAAGAGTTAACGAAAATCGGGCAGCATTTCCTCTATAATGTGCCCTATCCGAATTTCCAATTATACTCCTAATAGATACAGCCAACCAACAACAATAACCTGCAGCATATATATATATACAATTCACATCAATATTATACCACATAAACTCCAAATGACTCGCTCGAAACCACGATACCAAAATAAGGTTTCTAGTTTCCATTTTGCAAAACCTTTAATCATACGAAGCAGGGGTGTCATGTGGCTAAAACCAGAAGCTCCCCCACATATTTTAGGAAACATTTTGTCCCTGAAACACACACCACACACCTGCATCCACACACCACAAGTACAACACCTTCTTCGACTATAATTTAACTATAGCGGCTCCAATTTGGTTTGTTTCAAACGTCGAGCATATTTATGGAATTTTCATATTTCCAACAACTTACACAATGTGTAATATACTTCATAACAATACCATAAACTCCAAATTGAAAGGAAAACCCTTACCTTAACCTAAACTCGTCAAACTCGCCAAAACTATCAAAACGTGAATTCTGGACAGCCTACTATCTTGTATTGTCGCTTAGTTTCGAAGGGGTAATTTAGGGAAAAAAGATTTTTGTCCTCAATTAAATTTATAGACATGTGTCTTAGGGTCGCATATAATTTTGAATCAACTCTATAGCAATTCTATACCAAAAGATATGCCCAAATTACCAACAGCAGCCCGTGTAGGATTTCCAAAACGAAATCTGGGCAGCACCTCACCTATACTTCATCATCGTTTTTCGAGAATATAAAAGCAAAAATGGGTTTTATAGTATGAACAAAAGTTATATACCTATGAAATATCTTTCCAAAACATCTTGAATCACTCGAAACGAAGCTTTACAAGGAGTTATACTATTATTACTAACAACAGTCTCATTCAAAAAATGGGTTTGTTGACAAGAACAAGAACCTCCTCGAAACCCCAACTATAAATTTTATGTTGTTAAACACTGTTTCTTAACCTAAGAATACCTTAAATAATTAATTCACAGAATGAAATCGGAGGGCTTACCTTGCTTAACCAAATCCGTAGCTCTCTCTCCATGTTCTCCAAGTTTTTCACCAATTTTTTTTAAGTGTAAAAATGCTGAAAAGTGAGTTGATCCTGCAATACACATGTATATATATGTGTCCTTAAGTGGGTACACGTGGCATCCCCTAGGGGTGACACATGGTAGCCCCCTAGGGTGCCACCTCAATCATGAATCCAATCCAAAGCCGCCACGTGGCAGCGTGGGGTCCACCTAAGCTGCTGCATCGCTACTTGACCTCCAACTTCTTCCGGTTTCTTATGACCCTATTTCCAATCTTCTCTATTATGGAGTATCTCTTTCTCCTTTCCTTAGGATTATTTGATAGCATTATAGATTATCCGACTCACATAACGACTTCTACGAAACTTAAGAGCCTTCCCAGAAACTTAAGAAGCTTAAGAGGCATTCCAAGGTACCAAAGTATGCGGTGTAACATCCTTCCCCCCTTTAGAACATTCATCCTCGAATGTGAACCAAAACCTTCCTCCAGATCTTATACCAACTATATGGAGAGTTCATCCATCCCATTGCCATAACATATACTTTCATCAAGCAATCAATATCAGAGTTCCAAAGGTTAGGATTACTTGTAGACGTAGGGAATAGGTATGAATACTTGTGTTTCATTTCCTCTTTCGCGTCCTAGGGGGTCACCCATCGTAGTACTACTCTCACCCAAGCATGCTTAACTTCAGATTTCTGATAGGATCTGGTGTGTTAGTGCTAGTATGATCGCATCCATCCCTTATGGGATCTCGTTTGAAGTTTAAGCGTTCCCATTTACATATGATAACGTCAGTTGATTTTCTCTTACGCTTGTACTTCTCTTGTCTACTTCCCCCCTCTAGGGTGTATCCATGTCATTGTATGTTTGTGTTATACCTTATGCCCTTATTTCCAATTTTCAAATGCGTAAGATTCCTTTCCAATACCTTTGATATACCGAACCCTATCTATGCCTTCCTTTATACCACCCATACCTTTAGTTGCCCATGTACGACATCTTAACATACTCATGAGGTGCTAATCCAATCTAATCGTTGGTACTCGAGTCATGTATACATAATACATCTTTATGCTTCATGAGCTTTCATCATTGTCGTGCACCCGATGCTCACTTTCTCAACAGCATATCGAGCTTACCTTAATACTAGGTTTACCTTGACACCATATTATTGTACTACCCCTATAAATCTATGACTATACATTCTCCTTTTGCTCCATCCTCGTATTTAGTTACTTATGTCTATCTTGGGTGCCTCTGTTAGAACTTCCTTATTATTCCTTACTTATTCTCATAATGATCTTCGTTATATTCACATGGTATTATGTTCGCATTCAGTCCCATAGTATAACACTGCTTGACCTTCTTCACGATTCTTACTATGGGTTACTTACCCTTCTTAGTTAGTCTTATCCTTAATATCTCACAAGCTGTCTTATTAACACTTCACTTCTGTCATAATTCTTTTTCCCTTGTACTCTTGTCTTAATCATACTATTACTTCTTTCAACTATAACTCATCATCATTTATCCCTGTGTATCAATTCAGGCGATACCTTAATATATCGTTTTATCCCGATCTATCAATCTTCTCTAAGTCATTTTCTTTGGCTTATAAGTCTTTTCCAATTTCATTCTACTATACCAGTATCAACCTCCTAGTTTCTATTGCCATCAATTTAGCAATTAACTCATTTCTCGAGGTCATCCATACTCGTAGTTTAATTAAATCTCATCATTGTTGTGGGCACAACCTTTCAAGGCATACTATAGCCCTGTATCTCATTCTCTTCTTATTTTTAGGAAAATTTGGACAGAGTTTCCTTTGTATTTCTTACTATCTAAACACCCGTACGCCGAAAATGCCAACAGTGCCTCACAGGGCAGGCATGTATATATATTAAGATCATATCATATCGCATCCATACAGGGCGCCCAATATCAACAATATGAAAATGGACTTACCTCATCTGCCCGACTCAAACTGCACTTGTTACCCTGCCCTGTCTACTTTTCCTTTCTATTTTTAACTCTACATGTCAATCGTACTTCAATACCTCACCTGACATATATCTTCTGTGCCTTTGCTTACCTGCGTACTTTGTAACTTCTAATATCGTTAGTCACCTTCTTCTATCAATATTGTCCTTCTACTGAAACCATATGTTAGTATGAGGAATTTCATTCCCTATGACTCGGTTCTATCGCACGATCTTAGATATGAAACAAAGGTAACATCCTAAATGTCCTGTAGCCTCCTATTTATAGATGTGGTGCACAACACACCGATAAGCAAGACTCTACTAGACACGGTCTGTAGACACTCCTAGGACGAACTGCTCTGATACCACTTTTGTCATGACCCAACTCCGTAGGCCATGACTGGTGTCCGATTAGGGCACCCATACGTTCCCTTAGCCCCACTGAGTATGTTAGCTGAATAAACATATGAAGAAATAAAAAAAATTGCTAGAGAGCGCACGAAAATAGATGTAGCATACGAAGGCCGTTAAGGCCATCGCGAAACATAAAGCCCAAAACATATATTCAGAACCCACATCACAAGTCTACAGACCTCTACAGAATGCTAGCCTAGTCATATGATGAGACAGGGCCCCATCGTACCCCTGAATAAATAAACATTTATATCAAATGACCAGTATCAAAATTTAGGCTCCGGAATAGTGGAACACTTCCAACATTGCTGAGTGGAAACCCTAAGCTGGCAGATCTCCAAAGTTAACATTTGTACCTGCGGGCATGAAACACAGTCCCCCGAGGAAAGGGGGGTCAGTACGACATATGTACTGAGTATGTAAAGCATGGACTGTAACAAGTAAAGCCATTACCAGAACAGAAGGTGCAAAAGTGAGCTAAATCCCCAGAATATCAAAATATTTTTCATAACGACAAATGATGTATGCAGGTAAACATATGTCATATCCGACCCCATTATGGGATGCGGTGAACAAAACGTGGTCGCCACCCCATCACTAGCACCACAGAACAACATACATCAAGAGTAGGGAATATCTCCGTAAAAGATCATACCATATCAGATGGTCATATCAGATCATATCATATCATATGTGTACATGGCACATCATAACTCAACAAATCCCATGTACAGGTCGTACCTTCCCCCTCATGTCGGGGCACGGCGAACAATGCAGAGAAGTACGCACGATAACAAAACCTAGCTCGGGCTCGGTGAAGGAAACATTGAGGCATCCACAAGTGGAGTAGTGAGAAACTATATGCAATTTAAATCATATTTGAGACTCAACGGAATAATGAAAATGAGCTTTCGTTCAAAATCGAGACAAAAGTCATATCAAGTACCTTTTGAAAGTCACTATGGACTATATCAAAATAGAACTTCTGAGAATCATATATATGTATCAATTCATAACAAAATATCTTTTGGAAGTCGAGAAATTGTCCATCCTAGTGGCTTTAAGAATAGAAACTTCTTTGGAATCATATGAAAGTCATATACTTGCTTCGTAAAAACCATGCCAAAAAGGGAGATTAGCTTTGTATACTTATGTCAAATCATGCTAAGAGAAGGAATAAGATTTACATACTTATGCCAAATACATGCTAAAATAAAGTATAAGCCTTACATACGTATGCCAAAACATGCCAAAAGAAGAAAACGTTAGCTTTACATACCTGTTACGGGTTACTTTTTATCCCGTTCGTCTCGTCGTCCTTTAAACCTAAGTAAAATAAAAGCAATACGAGTATTAACAACCTTTGTCTTTCCAGAACCTTAGGCTACACATGAGTATTTGTAGAACTCATCCCCTCGCTCACTTTCTCGACTAGTTCCCTAACTAGTTAAAGAGTTAACGAAAATCGAGCAGCATTTCCCCTATAATGTGCCCTATCCGAATTTCCAATTATACTCCTAATAGCTACATACAACCAACAACAATAACCTGCATCATATATATAAACAATTCACATCAATATTATACCACATAAACTCCAAATGACTCGCTCGAAACCACGATACCAAAATAAGGTTTCTAGTTTCCGTTTTGCAAAACCTTTAAACGTACGAAACGAGTTGTCGTGTGGATACAACCAGAATATCCCACACCTATTTTAGGACACATTTAGTCCCTTCAACACACACCACATACCTGCATCCACACACCAGAAGCACAACACCTTGCTTCGACTACAATTTAACTATAGCGACTCCAATTTGGTTTATTTCGAATGTCGAGCATATTTATGGAATTTTCATATTTCCAACCACTTACACAATGTGTAATACACTTCATAACAACATAATAAACTCCAAATTGAAAGGAAAACCCTTACCTTAACCTAAACTCAACAAACTCGTCAAAACTATCAAAACGTGAATTCTGGACAGCCTATTGTCTTGTATTGTCGCATAGTTTCGAAGGGGTAATTTAGGGAAAACAGATTTGTGGCCTCAATTAAAGTTATATACATGTTTCTTAGGGTCGCATACAATTTCGAGTCAACCCTACAATAATTCTATACGAAAAGATATGCCCAAAATACCAACAGCAGCCCGTGTAGGATTTCCGAAACAAATCTGGGCAGCACCTCACCTATACTTCATCATCCTTTTTTGAGAAGATAAAAGAAAACCTGGGTTTTATAGTATAAAAAAAGTTATATCCCTATGAAATATCTTTCCAAAACATCTTTAATCACTCGAAACGAAGCTTTACACAAGGAGTTATACTATTATTACTAACAACAGTCTCATTCCAAAAACGAGTTTGTTGACAAGAATGAGAACCTCCTCGAAACTCCAACTATAAATTTTATGTTGTTAAACACCGTTTTTTAACCGAAGGATACCTTAAATAATTAATTCACGAAATAAAATTGGAGGCCTTACCTTGCTTAACCAAGTCCATAGCTCTCTCTCCATATTCTCCAAGTTTTTCACAAATTTATTTTTAAGTGTAAAGATGCTGAAAAGTGAGTTGATCCTGCAATACACATGTATATATATGTGTCCTTAAGTGGGGACACATGGCAGCCCCTTGGAGTGACACATGGCAGCCCCCTAGGGTGCCACCTCAATCATGCATCCAATCCAAAGCGGGGTCCACCCAAGCTGCTGCATCACCTACTTGACCCTAAGTAGGTGCATCACCTTCTTATCCAAGTAGGTGCATCACCTACTTGCTTCGAGTAGGCGCATCATTTTCGTTATTTCTTTTTCGTGAGCCCGTAATCTCGTCTTACTTCAAGAGCCTATGTATTCCTTGATACTTAAGCTCAACGTATACTCAAGTAGATTAGTATGTAAAATATCTCAAGTAATAGCTTTCACAAGTAAGTCAAGTCCTACGACTCACTACTTGACCTCCAACTTCTTCCGGTTTCTTATGACCCTATTTCCAATCTTCTCTATTATGGAGTATCTCCTTCTCCTTTCCTTAGGATTATTTGATAGCATTATAGATTATCCGACTCACATGACGACTTCTACAAAATTTAAGAGCCTTTCCAGAAACTTAAGAAGCTTAAGAAGTATTCCAAGGTACCAAAGTATGGGGTGTAACAGGATATTCCAGCATCGGACCAATAGTGAGATCTCGGGATCCGGATCGCCGCTAATCCATCTTTCATTTCCAGTTTTTGCTATATTCGTAGATTTGTATTGTGTTTTTATACTCAAATTTGTATTAGATGCTCTTAAACTTATGACATAAGGTTTTGGGATATTTCCTTAGTTGCCTTTTATATTTTATTTATTTGTGGCCTGACTTCTCTTGGGAGTCTCATATGGTTTTATCTTTTTGTCTTACACATCAGGATGGGGTTCAGGATGTGTTCCATCATGAACTCTCTCACGATCTAATCCTAGGGCCTAGCCGTGACATGGCGAATGAGAAACCAGAAAGTACCTCAAACAAGCCTTTTAGCCTTCTTTAAGCCTTTCATAGGTAATGACAATAAATAAACAAGCAGAAATCATAATTATAAATCTTCAACTTACATATGCCCAACAATATCTATAACTTTTATATTTAATGGGGCTAAGACAAGTCCCTAGCTCACTCTCAATCATAATAGAAAGAAATGCCATAGTAAGTGTCTAAAGATCTCAACATATCATAAGATAAAAAGATAAAGGAGTATTGTTTCCGGAATATGGGAACTCACCAAAAGTAGTCTTCAAAAGAAATCTCAACTAGCCACGTGGAGGAGAATGAGGAGGAGCACCCATCCCTACATGGTGATATCATATAGGCAAAAGAGTATGCGTTAGTACTTTAAATGTACTACGTATGCAAGCATGCATGAACATTGAGAAAATATTAAAATATTTATGTATTATGAAACATAATGCAATGTATGCATAATCATTCATATAGATATCCTTTAAAACATTCATTTTGTGGGATAATGACCATAACCGACATTTAAGAATATGGAATCCAACATAACCCCCTATGTTGGCCGGAGAGACTACTTGATGGGTAGAACTCTATCCACTCCATTCATTTCTTTAACTTTAACTTTAAGGGCTTTCATGGATCTATTAGCCTAAGCCTACAAGGGCTCTTATGTTGGCATATAGTTAATGAGACAAGGGGTTGCTACTAGGATTCTCTTATTGAATCCCACCTCAATGACCCATTCGGTGCTAAGTCAATCCCACATAATAGTTTAATACTTCAAAATATTTATAGCATATAGCTTGAGAATTCAAATATCATATTTGGTGGAATAGCTCATTAAAACATTTGGTGATTCAAATATGCAAGAATTGTCCTTATTGCATAAAGAATCCATCATTAATAGCATTTCATCATTCTTTTATTTCATAAGACTCCCTTTTGATCATAGACATTACTTTCATAAATATTTATTTGGAGTCAAAACTTTTAAGTCAAACTTAATTGAAAATATAATACAACTAGGTGGGTTCAAATCACTTCAAATTTCAAAAATGTATGCAAATGAAATTATGTATAAATACTTTGAAATTTATCAATAATAAAATGACGCTTTAAACAATCCACCATGAATTTCAAGAACCTTTAAAGAGCTAAATAGAGAAAATACTTGCAAACCATCAATCCATACCTATGAAATCATTTTTCCTTAAAATAGACTAATAATCATTAGTTTAACCATTATTAATGCTATTAAGTAGAAATAAGAATTATCCATAAGAAAATCTTACTTGAAATCAAAAGATTTAGTTGAAAGAGTTTTGGACTACATGGGTGGAAGAATATATGGATAAACACCCACATAACTTAGAGTAAAGCTTAAAGAAAATAAACACAATTTATCATATAATCAAAATACCTTAGGCATGAGAGTGAAAGTAATACTCTAATTGAAGCCTTACATAAGTGGAATTCGAAGCGTTACTCAGAATTGAAGGACTTGATAAACACTCTTGAATCCTAACATTTTTTCCTTGCCGAAGCATTTTGTGTACTAACCGGAGTATATGAATCACCGTAATAGTATTTCTATACTACTAAGAACTAAAAATATATTTTAAGAATGAGTAATGGAGTGTATAGAGAGAAGAGTTTCTTGAGAAAGCTTGATGAACAAAATGATGAAATAATGTGGGTATTTATAGGTGTGAAGGAGAGACTGAACAACAACTAAAATAATTATAAAGAAAAATCTAAAAATTTAATGGAAGATTGTGATGCCATGGGTGATGTCAAATGGAGGACTATTGATGTCATGAGTGATGTCAAATGGATCTAAATATTTTCATGGTTGGTGAGATAAACCTTCTTTTAAAAAAATACCCCTTTTCAGAGCTTTGTTTGAAAAAGATAACTTTCTCATTAGGATTTAGTGTCTTAATATGAATTGTTTATCTAGAAGTCTACTTTGATATCGTTCAAAAATCAACTGATTTGGAGCATCCTACAGTGATATATGATTTTTCTTCTACGAATACTCTATTTTATTACAGCACCATGTCTTGCAACAATTAATTTATTTGACCTTCTTAACCTCCGAAACTTAAAATATGGTCTTCACAAAGGTTGTAGATAATGATGTTCAAGTTGTTCAAAAATTTAAATCATCTAATTTGGACCAACCTTATAAATTTTATACCCAAAATATAGAAGTTGTATCATTTTCATCGAGAATTAGAACATCATATACAATATTTTTATGGGGTATTACAACCTCGACTTTTGGGTCATGAAAAATTGGTATCAGAACGCTAGATTCACTACTCTCATAAGTTAAAGAGTAGGGTATCTTGTAGAGTCTTATAGATTGGGATGTAGACGTCCATACTTATATTTGAGAGGTTACAAGATACTTATTATGAGCAATTCCTTCATTTGATTCTTTTGTGTGATTTATTCATATCAAGTGTTATATACCTCTAATCTATTTCTTCTACATAGATAGTGAGGACTAGTTCTAGAGTCACCAAGAGTGAGGCTGCACCTGCTTCCATAGTCCTAGTTCGCAGGCTAGGTATAGGACACAATAGAGTTAAAGGATGAGGTCGAGTGAGAGGAGTAGAACCTACTTGTGGATGAGTGAGAGACCCATCACCTGAGCCTATGTATGACCACGAGGATGATTATGAGTATCATACTGAGGAGTAGGAGCCAGCACAGCTTTCTGCAGTTCCTAATAGTGATCCGATGCTTCAGGAGTTAATGGTGAGACTTTTGGCTAGGTTGGATGGTGCTCTGACTCCTGGGGTTCTTCAGGTACATCAGGCTCTCTTATCACAATTGGTGCTACACTACTAGTTCAGGTACATAGTATTGGATTTTAGACTTTGGGTTCTTCTTCGTTGCCTTTTATTGTACCTCTGAGATTTGTAGGTCAGCTAGTTTCTGCTAGTGCTTCCATGTAGGTAGCTGAGAAGAAGAGCTTTAAGGGATTTGTTTGGTTGGCATCTCCCAGATTTGATAGTAAGACTGGAGAGAAGAAGAATGAATTTTTGACTGAGTGCCAAGATAGGTTGTTCAACCTGGGTATTCTTGAGGAATATGGAGATCAGTTCTTGCTTGTACACCTAATGGTTCCCCTATGATAAGTTGGGAGTAATTTTTAGAGGTTTTTCTTGAGAGGTTCGTACCTTATAGGCTCCGTGATGAGCGTAGGGATCAGTTCGATAGACTGGAGCAGGGCTCTCTATCCATATCTGAGTATGAATCTTGCTTCCATGAGTTATCTCGTTATGCTATATCGAGTATTCCCACTGTGTTTAAGCAGATTCGCAAGCTGGTGAAAGGATTCGCTGGTTATCTTTAAGGAGGGATATTGTTGATTTTGTGGCTAAGTGTCCAAATTGCCAACAAGTAAAGTATGAGCATCAGAAACCGAGCAGTTCTATGCAAAGGATGCCTATTCCCGAGTGGATGTAGGAGTGTATTACTATGGATTTTATGTTTGGATTACCATGACATTGGGTAAATATGACTTGGTTTGGGTGATTATGGACCGATTGACCAAATCAACCCATTTCCTTCCAGTGAAAACTAGCTACAATATGGAGTAGTTATCTAGGATCTACCTTCCTAAGATTATTAGGTTGCATGCGGTGCCTATGTCTATTTTGTCAAATCAGGGTTCAATGTTCACCTCTCACTTTTAGGAGGCATTGCAGCATGGTTTGGGTACCTGCCTGGACATGAGTTCAACATTTCATCCCAAGACTAATGGCCAGTTTGAACGGATTATTCAGGTGTTAGAAGACATGCTTAGGGCCTATGTGATTGATTTTTATGCCGAGTGGGACCAACACTTTCCTTTGGCAGAGTTTGATCATAATAATAGTCATTACTTTAGCATTCAGATGGTACTATTTAAGGCATTGTATGGTCATAAGTGCCGATCACCTATTAGGTGGTTTAATTCGATTATAGTGGATGCATTTCATACTGATTTACTTAGGGATGCTATAGAGAGGGTACGCTTGATTCAGAGTTGACTATTGATAGCCTAGAGTTATCAGAAGAGCTATACGGACAAAGGGGTTTATTTCTTAGAATTCATAGTGGGTGATCATGTGTAGCTTAAAATATAGCCCATGAAGGGTGTGATGAGATTCGGAAAGAAAGGCAAGCTTAGCCTGAGGTTTGTTGGACCATTTGAGATTCTGAGAAGAGTGGGTGGGGTGGCTTATGAGTTGGCCTTTCCCCCTAGATTTTCAGCTGTCCATCTGGTGTTTTATGTCTCCGTGCATCGCAAGTATATACCGGATGAGTCCCATGTGATTTCTTATGATGTGGTGGAGTTGGGTACGGATTTGACTTATGAGGAGGAGCTGGTAGCTATTCTAAATAGTCAGTTTCGTAGACTCAGGACCAAGGATATCACTTTAGCCAAGGTGCAGTGGCGACATCGGCCTGTTGAGGAGCCGACTTAGAACTTAGAGTTTGACATGCGGGCTCGGTACCCTAGCTTTTTGAGACTCCAGGTACCTTTCTTATCTTATGTTAGAGGATGAAGATTATTTTTTAGTAGTAGATGATGTAATGACTTTGTGGGTCATTTTCAAAAATTTTCATAAAATTACCATTTTACCCTTTTATTAGTGTCCCCGAGTACTATTTGACCAATTTGTGTAGTTGGAATTGTTTGAGTCTCATACTATTGTGAATTGTGCAAGTTTTCAATTTTTAAGGCTAAAGTGGTTCTAAAAGTGAGATTTTACATCATCTGGAGTTTTGAGTCTCGAAATGGAATTCTGTCAATTCTAGCCATTCTGAAATGTGAAAATTGGCCTGAGAGAGTCATCAGAATCAGATGTGGGGGTTGAGACGTTAATTTGAGGTCTTAAAGTTGAAAAGTGTGGTTTTGAATGAGTTGGTGTGACTTTGGTCATCATATTGAGATTCGAGCATCGGATGGAAATTCTGTCAGTTCCGCTATATCTAAAACATCGAGTTTGGTCTTGTTCAGCATTAACTTAGATCCTCGGGACCTTAATTTTCATTTTGATATTCTAGGCTAAAAGTTGAATTTTAGGCCGAAAGGGGTTCCGACAGGTTAATATTGTCATAACGACGTCTTTTCAAAAATTTGACGATTCCATTAAGTTTGGAATGTCGAATTTAGTGTATTAGCATATCTGATTTATTTTTATTGAACATCAAATGATTTTTAAGGGTCCAACCGAGAGCAATTTTGGACTTGGCAATTTGTTCTAATCTGGTTTCTGGTGCAGGTGATTTTGCTCTTCACAATCGCAAAATGTTCCTTGCATTCGCGACTTTCTTAAACTTTATCCTACACGATCATGACGTTATCCACGCGATCACGAAGGCATCCTTCTTTGTGTATCGCGATCGGGGAAGGTGGTGATGTTATCTCAAAGAGCTTTTCCCTATGCTTCGCGATCGCGAGAGTAAGTGGCTCACGATCGCCATGCACAATTCGTGCATGAACAGTGTTAAGTCATTAAAATAGTCTCATTTATGAAAAACCACTATTGTTATCAATTTAGACTTGGAGAAGGTGATTTTGGGTAAATTTCTGGAGAAATATTGTGTGGGTAAGTTCTCCTTTCAATCTCACATCATTTATCTATGAATTTCCTTTCCTAAATCCTTGAAAAAGTCTAGTTTTAAGTGAGAATTGTTGGGGGTTTTTGTTCTTAAATTTTAATTCGGTTTTTATTGATTTCTACCTGGTTTCTTGGCCTATTTTATGGGGTTTTCACCCACAAACTCCTCTGAATGAGTAGAACGTATTTTCGAAAGAAATTTATAGATTTGACCCTTTTTGAAATTGATTAATTTTTGGACTATTGTACCCCTCGATTTTGAAACCTATCAATATAAGTGTCATTGGACTCCTTGTGATGTCTATGTTTTATTCTTGATAGTGGGTTGTGGTTTCGGGCGTTGAATTCGAAGGTTGTTCATCTAGTGGAAGTGTTTGAGTGCGGTTTCAGCAATTGAGGTAGGTTTGACTATTTTTCTTGGGGCTGAGTTGGGATAATTAGTCAATTCTTTGTTGTAGACTTTGGGATGGGGTCGTAGTCTAATTTGGTACTATTAATTTACTTTGAGATGCCTGTGTGGGGGCTTATTTTTATTGTGATGCATGTGTGGAGGCTTATTTGTGATGTGTAGCCCGTGTAGGGGCCTTATTCGCTAATTTATCTATTTTGATCTTATGTGATTGATGACTTGCCTGTGAGAGAGGTGTGAGGAGACTGTTTGACTTGTAATGCCTGTCTGAGGGGTTGAGTTAGGGTTTTTGAGCATACATGAGTATTAAAATATTATCGAAAATGGGTGAACACTTGAATTGAGGTACTTCCTTCCCATTACTATCTATTGACTATGTATATCATGTTTAGGTTACGTTTTGAGAACCTTGAACCTTTTATTATATATTGAGTTTAATACTGCCTCCATTCCTTATGTGTTGTGAATGCGTTCATCCTCATTTATAATGGCATTGGTTATCAAGAAGTTGAGAGTTGTGGAAACTCTTTTTGAGAAAGAAAATGTGACACCTTTTTATATCCTTGACCATGAGATAGGTGGAAAACAGATCAGATGTTAGTATCATGAGTCTTTGTCCTCGATTTGGGTGGTGAGGTAGTTGATACATTGATATTATGATGAGGTATATGGTCTGCAAGACCCCCATGGGTCCTACTTGGTAGAACAGCTCAGCATGTGTATACGACAAGTTGTGTGACAACCTTAATTCCACCGTATCATCATACTATCACATCATCATATTGTATAACATCGAATTGATATCTATGATACCTGATCTATCTTATTAACTATTATATTGAAATGTACCTATGTGTTTATTTTAATCGCTCCGTTTTATATAAATTAGCGGTAGCGTAGCCGGAGTGGGACTCTTTTGTGTGTAGATGAAATCGTTCCTTAGTTTATTTCATAGGTTTAATTTATTCCTTATACTCAGTCTGTTAAATCTACTGAGTACATGTGGATTGTACTCACCCCTACTTCTATTTCCCTTTTGATGTAGATTCTAGCCAGGGATCCAGCGCGTCAATTGAGTTCTAGCGGATATTCCAGCATCAGACTAGTGGAGAGATCTTGGGATCTGGATCGCCGCTAGTCCATCTTTCATTTCCATTCTTTACTATATTCGGAGACTTTTATTGTGTTTTCGGACTCAAATTTATATTAGATGCTTTTAAACTTATGACACCATATTTTAGGATAATTCCTTTGCTGCCCTTCATATTTCATTTATTTGTGGCCTGACTTCTCTTGGGAGTCTCGTATGGTTTTATCTTTTTGGCTTACACACCAGGATGAGTTTCGGGATGTGTTCCATCATTGACCTCTATTTTGGATTGTGCCAACAATTTCAATCCAAATATGGATCTCGAAGTTGATAGAAGAAACAAGAAACGTTTGATCTTCAAAACATGATACAACTTGCAAGCACACTAAAATTCATTTATATTTGATCAATTAGACGGTAGCATTTTTAATTCCAAGTTTTCAAGTTCAGTAGCTACAAAAAGTGCATCATCTCTATATTTATTGTTAAAAGAATGAAAAAGGAAGTGTTGAAGTATATGTTTGTTAATGTAAATAGAATTCATCCAAAACTGTAGGTACATATTATATATAATAATAGTCTAAGCTCACCTTAATTACTAAAAATTTTAAACATATGTGAACTAATGCATTATAATGAAGAATAACATGGATTGAAATCAAATAACAAGGACCCCTAAAGAATTGACATGAAACACTCACAAATTGAGTGAAATTGAACTTGTAGAGTCGGGATCTTTTGGGGTCAATGGTTGAATGAAATCCATTGGTGAACTCCACATACCTTGGTAGCCAATGCCTACAACAAGCTCTAGCAATGGAGGCTTGGACTTGAATCCTTTGAACCTTAGCTTGTCTTGAAGATGAAACCCTTAGAAAAGTGTTTTAGAGAGAGAAATATTGTAATTGAGAATTGAGAAGTGAATGAGGGGAATTCAAAGGGTTTGGATAGTTATAGGTCTTCTGAAAATTGTCCAAAATGACGTAGCATGGGGTTTAAATGGTAGGAAAATACTAAAATAACTGGATAAAATAACTGACGAGTTAATTCGATGAAGCCAGTTGAATCCGCCGACCTTCAGCACTGACTTGGTCAATCCCTAAGTTCAAAGTCTCACGTCTATTTGGCGGTCTCAGTCGCGATCGCTAACTGGATCAGCAGTCCATTGAGTTACCCTCCTTTTCTGACTAT
Source organism: Solanum dulcamara (assembly GCF_947179165.1). Taxonomy (NCBI): domain Eukaryota; kingdom Viridiplantae; phylum Streptophyta; class Magnoliopsida; order Solanales; family Solanaceae; genus Solanum; species Solanum dulcamara. The sequence continues at coordinate 48,867,408 of NC_077241.1, forward strand.
TGTTTGATAAAAACCCAAACTTTCTTTAACTTTCGACAGTTTTCCTTGAGCTCGCCAACCAGTTCAACGGTTCGCCATATGATTCAACGAACCGAATTTTCTCCTCTTTCGCCTTAGCCCACTCACGGGGTCTTACAATATCTCCTCCTTAAGGGATATTCATCCTCAAATGGAACTCCACTACCATATATAGGACATGGAAGGAGGACTATCAACCCACCATGAATGCAATGACTCATTGCAATGCATACGCCATAAAATTTTCAAACCCAACATATAACATAGCGTTAAATTAATTTAATGAACATGCATGCATATGAAAAGGCATGGAAGAGATGAAAGGTAGGAATTCAGAGGGATAGATCATGAGGAAGCTAGATACCTCAGGCTAAAATAGAGGGACAGAGATAAGGATGACGTGTCATCATATCGGCCTTGGCCTCCACGTAGCACCTTCAATCTCTTGGTTCCTCCATGTTACTTTAACATATGGAAATTCTTTATTTCTCAACTTTCTCACTTGCCGGTCTAGAATCTCCATCGGAACCTCCTCATAGGATAAACTATCATTTACACCCACACTCTCCAAAGGCACAATAGACTTAGGATCACAAATACATTTCTTCAACAAAGAAACATGAAACATCAGATGTACCAATGCTAATTCCAAAGGCAAATCCAATTCATAGACTACCTTGCCAAATATTCTCAAAATTTGGTACGGGCCTACATACCTGGGACTAAGTTTCCTCTTCTTTCCAAAACACATCACACCTTTCATGAGAGAAAGTTTTAAATAAACCCAATCATTAGCCTCAAACTCAAGTTCCCTTCTCCTTATATTGGCATAAGACTTTTGTCAGCTTTGAGCATTATTTAATCTCTTTCTAATGAGTCTAACCATCTCCATAGCTTCAAATACCAATTTGGGTCCTATAAAAGTGACCTCACTAACTTTGAACCACCTAATAAAAGACCTATATCTCCTACCATACAAAGCTTCAAAAGGAGCCATTTGATACTAGAATGGTAGCTATTATTGTAAGCAAACTCAATCAATTGTAAGTGCTCATCCCAATTTCCTTTAAAGTCAATAACACATTCTCTCAAATGTCTTTCAACGTTTGAATTGTCTTTTTGGCTTGACCATCGGTTTGAGGGTAAAAATCAGTGTATAGCTTATCATTAGTACTAAGACCCTTTTGGAAGGACTTCCGAAATTGTGATGTAAATTGAGTACCTCTATCTAAAATGATAGTCAAAGAAACTCCATAAAGATTAACCAACTCATAAATATATAGTCTTCCATAATCCTCGTCCGAATAAGAAGTCTTAACGGGAATGAAATGTGCCGACTTGGTCATTCGGTCAATAATTACCCAAATAGAATCATGTTGCCAATAAGTACAAGACAAACCTGTTACAAAGTCCATGTTCAAATCTTCCTACTTCCAAGTAGGAATCTCAATGTCTTGAGCTAAAGCTAATGATTTTTGATGATCAACCTTCACTTGTTGACAATTAGGACATTTAGACACAAAGTATGCTATATTCTTTTTCATGCCATTCTACCAATATACTTCCCTCAAATTCCTATACATCTTTGTGGAACCCGGATGAATAGAATACCATAAACTATGAGCTTCAGACAATATCATCTCTCTCAACCCATCAATATCGGGAACACACAATCGGTCTTGATATCTCAAAACACTATCTCTGCCTTGGGAGAAAGCCTCAATGGCTTTTTCAGCAATAACGTTTTTTATGTCAACCAAGGTAGGATCACTATTTTGATTTGCCTTAACATTCGCTCAATAAAAAATTCAAAACTATTTTGAAAAACAACATCACCATCCTCCACATCTGCCAAGTGAACTCCCAAATGAGCTAGTTTATGAACATCATGAACCAACTCTTTCTTACCATTTTTAATATGGGAAACCCTATTCATGGACAACCTAATAAAAATGTTGACAACCATATTTTCCTTACCCAGATACTACAACACACTCATATCATAGTCTTTAAATAATTCAAGCCACCTCATTTGCCGAAGATTCAAGTCCTTTTAGTTGAACACATATTGCAAGCTTTTACGATCGGTGAACACATCCACATCGACACTATAGATATAGTGTCTCCAAATTTTCAACGCAAACACAATCGCCGCTAACTCCATATCATGAGTAGGATAGTTTCTTTGATGCACCTTAAGTTTCTTAGAAGCATAGGCTATCACTTTATAATTTTGCATCAAAATGCAACCAAGAACAACCCATTGGAACCTTCCAGTAAGGTTAACACCAATGCAGAATTAAGTATATCCTTCAGCTCTTGAAAATTTTTCTCAAATGCCTCAGACCATTGAAATTTCACCTTCTTTTGGGTCAAAGTAGTCAAGGGCGATGCATTAGAAGAGAAGCCTTCCACAAACCATCTATAATTACCGGCTAAGCCCAATAAACTCTAAATATCTGAAGGGGACAAAGGTTTAGTCCAATTCTTAACCGTTTCAGTTTTCTTAGGATCAACCATAATACCCTCATTGGATACAATATGGCCAAGAAATGCGAACGACCTTAATCAAAACTCACACTTTCTAAACCTAGCAAATAATTGATGATACTTGAGGACTTGCAATACAATCCTTAAATGATTGGCATATTCCTCTTCACTCTGAGAGTAGACAAAAATATCATCAATGAACATAGTAACGAACATATCCAAATATTGCTTGAACACCATGTTCATCAAATTCATAAAAGCTGCAGGAGCATTCGTTAGCCCAAAATACATAACTAAGAATTTAAAGTGACCATATCGATTTCTAAATACCATCTTCGAAATGTCACATTCTATAACTCAAAGTTGATGATGACCCAATCGAAGATCAATCTTTGAAAAGTAACTCGCACCTTGAAGTTGATCAAACAAATCATCGATCCTTAGTATAGTATACTTATTATTAATAATGACCTTGTTAAATTGCCAATAGTCAATGCACATCTGAAGAGATCGATCCTTCTTTTTAATAGAGAGGATCGGAGCACTCTAGGGAGAGATACTCGGTCTAATGAAACCCTTATCTAGAAAGTCCTTTAATTATTTCTTTTAATTCCTTAAGTTCCATAGGAACCATATGATATGAAGGAATAAATATAGGTTGGATATCAAGGAGAAGATCGATAACAAAGTCTATTTCCCTTTTGGGAGGGAAATCTGGGAGATCATCAGAGAAAACTTCCAGAAACTCATTAACAATCGGAACTGACTCAAGAGTAGGAGATTCAAAATTTGTATCCCTAACCCAGACTAGATGATAGATGCAACCTTTGGAAATCATTTTCCAAGCTTTAAGGCATAAGATAAATTGACCCTTAAACATAAAATTACTACCCTTCCATTCTAGGACTGGCTCATTAGGAAATTGAAACTTGACCACACGAGTTCTACAACATATGGAATCATAACATGCATGAAGCCAATCCATTACAAGGATAACATTAAAATCAATCATATCAATCTCTAAGAGATCATATGAGGTAACTTTATGAAAAATTGAGGGGACAATCTCTATAGACTCTCTTAGCCATAATCAAATCACCAACCAGAGTATAAATCAAAAAAGGCTCAATCAATAACTTGGGATTAACAACAAATATCATGGAAATGTGAGTAACAAAAGATAGGGTAACACCTGGATCTAATAAAGCATAAATATCAAAGTCAAAGACTTTCAAAAAACCCGTCACAACATCGGGAGAATCCTTCAAATCCTGCCTAGTTTGTAGAGTATAGAATTGATTTTGGCACTGACTGCCATAGACACTCGTAGTAACACCCAGTTGAGTCGGATGATCTGTAGCCTTAGTTTGAGATTGTGGTTGACCACCACCTCTATAATTCTTTTCTTGATGATTCGACTTGCCACACCTAAAGCATGTATTCGAACATGCCAAAATTCTACCTTATAGTTTCTCCTATACTTCTTGCACGGGGGAATGACTTGACCACTCGAAGCTCCTCCTTCAACCTTAGATTTAGTCACCCTCTCTTTATCGAACTATGGAGCCAGAGTGGTTGAAGAATTTTAGGTCGGATACCCTTTGCAAAATTAAGGTCAAACATTATTTCTAGACCTAGAGTGTGAATAGTTACCACCATCGGTCCTTGCCTTCTTAGACTCTCTTGCCCTCTCCCTAAGTTTCTCATCCTCAATTTGTTCGTCATAGGGTCATAAGACTTGAGATTTTCATCTCCCTAATTAACATGGAGGTTTTGAACTACTTGGACACCAAGTTTGAAACACCCAACACAAACTTACACATTTGGTCTCTTGAGTCGGATACTATGAAAAGTGCATACTTTGACAATTGTGTAAACTTGAGGGCATACTCCCTCACAGTCATGTTACATTGCTGCAAGTTAATAAACTCTTGGATCTTCACCTCTCTTAGTTCAAGGGGAAATAAATGGTCAAGAAGCACCTCTTTTAATTCATCCCAAGTGATAGGATATGCTTCTCTAGCTCGCTTGATTTTCCATTGATCAAACAAAATCCTCGTAACTCCTTCCAATTGATAAGCGTCCAACTCCGCCATCTCCACCGGGCTAACCCCCATAATTTCCACAATCTTATGAATACTTTCAATGATTTCTTGTGGGTCCTCGGCGACTTTGGACCCATGAAACTCTGGGGGACTCATCCTTATGAAATTATGAACCTTTATAGCTGTTGTACCCATATTTGGGTTTATGGGAGCATCTAACTCTCGGTTGGCCTGAGGTACCTTCGCTTGAGAGAATACTTAGAATGCGACTCAAAATTTTGTATGAGAAACTTGCTCATTCAAGGGATCATTTAGAGCTTGTTTCTCCTCCTCAATATTCTGTCGGATGGGGTTTCTTTATGGAGGCATCATTATGAAATTGCAAAGAGAAAGTGTTAGATGGAAATCATTTGAGTTCAACTCTATCGCACGATAAAATCATGAAAGAAGTAGAATTTCTTAAAATGCCTCATAGCCTCCTATTCATAGATGTGAAATACTTTACACCTATGAACAAGACTCTACTTGACGGGGCATGTTAGACTCCCTAAGAAACTCTAAATATTGTGCTATGATGCCAAGTTTTCATGACCCAAGATAGGCCCTAGCGTGACACAGTGATCAAAATCTCAAGAGACACCAACTAAGCCTCTTAGCATACATCAAATACATAAGGTAACTTAGCACATCATAATCAAGCATAACCAGAAGATAAGTCTCAAAAGAAAAATGGGATAGAAAGAAGAACTCCAAACAACATGTCGGAATAGTTGAAACTATAAATCATGATCGTTTAAACATTCCTCTACTGTAGTCTAGATGGGGGCATAAGACATGTTCCTAGCTCACCCATAGAAAAAAGAAATGTCATGATAAAAGAGCATAAGCTCATGTCGATTATTTCCTTTAAGACATGAGGACTCACCAATCAAGAGCAATAACAAAGCAACTCTAGCCACGCATGGGAGGATGAATGTGATCCTCGGATCTTACATTATGATATAATGTAGGCACAAAATATGTATTAATACATGGAATGTACTATGTATGTGAGAAACATGCCTGGACAATGATAATATGACATAAGCAATATGAATGTAAGATGCATGACCAATTCCTTTGAAAGCATGAGTAAAACATAAAAACATTTATAATATTGTAATCATATGGTCAATTCATAATAAATCGACATATGAGATTATATCTTAACAAGTACCTTTGTGTGGGATAGGACCTTAATCGACATGTAAGACCATGTGAGCTATAATATAGAATCCAATATAATTCCCATATCGAGAAGAGAGAGACTACTTGCTAAGGTAGACTCTGTGAGAACATCTTAATATCATGAGCTATACATGAATCCACTAGCTAAGACATAGGCAATCTATGGAAGACTTAGAGGTTGCTACTAAGATTCCCTTGGGAAGCTATTTTGGCTATTTGACTGAACCCCACCTAAAGGTTCTCTCGGTGCTTAGACATTATCCCAATGGAATTCAGTCAAAACCTCATTATAATTCATCATAAAATAATCATAAGAGTAGCTCATTAAATGAGTGATTCATAGGAATTCATGAGTCGGTGAGAAAAGCTTTTCACCTCTTAAACATGAGTTATGAGAAACCCCTTTCACAATTCTTAATACATTGCTTGAAACATCATTAAAAATATAATTCATCATCATCATAGCTTTTCATAAAATATATCATCAATATTCATGATCATAATTCATAAGTTCAACATTTACAATTGAAAATCGTCGCTCAATGCATGGGTTCCTGTGAAATAAAATTTAGAAATTATATATTATAATGAATTCATGCATGATAATGAAGAATAACATGGATTGAAATCAAATAACAAGGACCCATGAAGAATTAACGTGAAATCCTCATAAATTGGGTGAAATTGAACTTGTAGAGTTGGGATCTTTTGGGGCTCAATAGATGAATACAATCCATTGATGAACTCCCACAACCTTGGTAACCAAAGCCTACAACAAGCTCTAGCAATGGAGGCTTGGACTTGAATCCTTTGAACCTTATCTTGTCTTGAAGATGAAACCCTTGGGAAAGTGTTTTAAATAGAGAGATATTGCAATTGAGTATAAGGGAGTGAATGACGGATATTCAAAGGGTTTGGATAGTTAAAGGTCTTCCAAAAATAGTCCAGAATGGTGTAACTTGGGGTTTAAGTGGGTAATAAAAGACTAAAATAACTCAGATAAAATAATTGACGAGTCAATTTGGCGAAGCCAGTAGAATTCGTCGAACCCATTTGGCAAGTCACCGAATGGTGCCTTCATTACCGACTTGGCCAGTCCCTGAGGTCAAAGTCTTGGGTCTATTCGGTTGTGTCCATTGAGATAATTGACTTGATCTGCAGTCCGCCAAGTTGCCTCTCTTTCCCCGACTAGTTTTTTATAAAAACCCAAACTTCATGTAACTTTCATCAGTTCGCCGAATCATTCGGCGAACGGAGTTTATCCTCTTTCATCTCTTGCAAATTTTTGAGGTCTTATAAATATAAATTATTGACATAACTATACTATTAAAATATAAATAATAAACTATAAATTCTTATAAAATAATATATACAAATATATCTTAATTAAAGAATTCTTGTCATAAATATTTAAGGCATTTTTGAAAGAGACTGAAAATTTATTTTTTTTATCAAATTTTAATTTAACATTGATGTTCTCAAATAAGAGCAGTATTATAATAAAATTCTCGCATTTAGGCTCATAAGAACTTGAAACGAAACAAAGAAAACCATAAGCACATGGTAGGGGAACCATCCAATCTAGCCAATAACTGGATAAGTAGCTCTTCAAGCATTAGAGCGCTGTCAGGAACTGCAGGAGGTTAGGATAGCCTCTGTTCCTTAGTATGCTACTCAAAATCATCCTCATGCTCATATGTAGGCTCAGGTGATGGCTCCCTAGCTCTTCCTCGACCAGGTGCTGCTCCTCTTACTTGGCCTTTACCCCTAACTCTACTACGTCCTTTGCCTCGCACACAGGCTGGGGATCGGGCAGTAAGTGCAGCCTCACCCTCGGTGACTCTACTCTAGTCGTCACCATCTGCTTGAAGGAATAAATTAGAGGTATACAACACTTTATATGAATAAATAACATGAAAGAAACCAAAGAAAGGAATTTCTCCTATTAAGTATCTTGTAGCATCTCAAAGATAAGTATGGATGTCTACATTTCGATCCAAAGTACTCTACTAGATACCCTTTCCTTTAACTTATGAGACTGGTAACCTAATGCTTCGTTACCAATTTGTCATGATTCAAAAATTGAGGTTATGATGGCATACACCCCAAACCCCAATTTGGTGTGTAAGCTTAATAATAAAACTCATACAAGACTCCCAAAGGGGAAGTCAGGCCACACAAAATAAATAAAAGTGACGACAAAGAAAATATCCCCAAAACTTGGTGTCAAAAGTGTAAAAAGCATCTAGTACAATATTAGAATCTAATATACATCATAATACTTTGAGTAATAATAAACATTGAAAATAAAAGATAGAACTTGTGGGATTTCACTGGGTTTTTGTTATTATTGTAGAAAGACCTTAAATCCCAAAAAGCAATGAAAACCCATTCCAAATCGATCTTTAAATCAACAAATTTTTTATTTCTCTACTTTCGAATTTAAATTCTCTACTTTGTGAATAGAAATCACAAAATATGAAAGGATATTCTTCATAAATGAGTAAAATAAGGTTAGAATTACGTACACAGTGATTATTGGAGAAAAATGCATCAACAATTACCTCAAATAGACCTTCCTAGCACCAAAAATGTCAAAAATTCGAAATGGGTTTGAATAGATTTATAGCTTAGCGATTTCATTGATAAAACCCATTTTCGGTCTCTAAAAGTCTATTTTTCCATCAAAAAGTATGCTCCAGCAACCTTCAAAAGTATATTTTTGACTTTCGGAGCTCATCCAAAACTCTATAAACCAATAATGTAAATTTATTTTAAAACATGTTTTGGAATCATTGGAATTCGATTTGAGGTCTTCTTCACCCAAAACCTGCTTAGTTGTAATTAACTAACTTAAGACTCAAAAAGTCAAAATAAGTTCGTGACCTCTAAAAAATCAACCAAGACCTCATCTAGGCCTTAAATAATATCTCAGATCTAATAAAATTGGCAGAAATCCATTTCGAGAGTCCGAACTCCGGATGTTGACCAAAGTCAACTCAAAGTTTAAAATCTCAATAATTTCCAACTTAGGACCTCATTCCACGATATAACCCCAAATTTGAAACTGAAAACTCTTCTAGACCAATTTCCACATTATGGAGCTGATGGAACTAACATAATTTCATTCTGAGACTCACAACTTCGGTTGGTACAAAAAAAAGCATTTAAACAACTTAAGCCTTTAAAAACTCAAAACTTCCAAAAAATCACAACTTTTCATAGAATTTCCATAGACAACTTTGCAAACTGATTAAACATGACTCGGGACAACAATCGGAAGAGGTACAATGGTTATTTCTAAAATTACCAAAAATGATCCTTTGGGTCATTACACCCCCCCCCCTTAGTTCTTATATATTCCTGCTTTAAATAGCAATAATTAATAACTTTAGCCAACTAGACTCCTTGCCCGAAGGCCTAGGTCTGAATTCTCCCATCAATCTGCATGAATATTTGAAATACATACAAGTATAACTACTTATTCAAGACTAACCTACTTGGATGTGAAACAGCTACTGGAGAACTCTAGGCATGAGTTTCTTACTCTAAGGAGGAAAATTTGACAGAAGCAAGATTGAAATCCATGTATTTTAATCCTTTTTGCACTAGAATACCTCATCTCTCTTGTTCTCCAGCTTAGAGCATCTTTTAAAGGTTTTAGGAGCAACCCTCGTCTATTTTATCAGTGAAGGGAAAGAGGAAATTAAAAAAATTATGTTTTTCAAGTTTTTGCCCCGCTGACCCCTCTATACCGTATGACATGTCTTTATAGTGGTGCCGCCATGCTAGAATATTCCCTCTATGGAGGGATGATGTTAGCCCGTTTAAGTTTCAAATTTTCAATTTTCATTGTGTCATCTCAATTTTAAATTGACAACATAATTCAAAAAAAATTGAGACTCCATACGAGGTGCCTTTTCTAATAACAAACACTCGCTTAATACTAGTGAAATTGTCATGCCTCCTATCCCATAGGGTACGGAGAATATACTTCTTTAAAATTAAAATTGAGTCGAAATCAACAAAGGTGATCTATTTGGCCTACCCTCTATAAAATCTCTCCACTACATCTTCGCATCTCCCAACAGTTGAAAGGTGTCAAACTCCACACCATACCTCTCTATTGTTTCCATGTTGTGGTGTTTTTCATGACAATCAGCAATGAACTCGCATCATCAGACTCGGTATCATAGAAAACTAGAGGCTTCATCTTAGTGAACCTCCAAAATAGATCATTCTTATCTTCATCATCACCAGTACAACTAGAAATCTAAAAAATATCCATGTATTAGAATCTTATCCATTCGTAAAGCCACGACAATAATATATTGGAACCATGGATAGTATGTTAAAGCAGCGGATACCACCTCGACCCCTACCGAATTACTCAGCAAACCTAATACCTAAGCTAGTGACATTTGATGAAGCTAAAACATGCCCAACCATTTCCTAAATTGGAGTTGTGGACTCCTCTACTGTCCTATAAGGAGCCTCTTGATGTGAGAGAACTCTAACCTATCTCAAAACTGACCAGCACCCTGAACCCTATCACTGGCTGATATTGCTGCCCACTTCTTGCCTCAATCACTTTATTTGATTCATCCTCTAACGCGAGTTTTTACCCCAACCTTTGCCTCGAGTGACTCTACTTTACCCTCATTTGAATATTTCCTCAGCTTTTGTGAGAGAAAAGAATGAAAGAGTTAGATACAATTTTGGATCGCTAAATATTAATTGGAATCAAGTAATAGCTTGAATAAAATAGAGAATTGAGTTTTTCTAGTGTTTTATAGCCCCTCGAAGAGTAGTACAAATGTCTCTGCATCATTATGTAAGACTCTATTGGATATATTCTTGTACGATGAGATTGATGAACCTAATGATCTGACACCAACTTTATCACAATTCAAGATATTGTGATTGACACCCATACTAATCCTTCAATGAGTGAACCATATCTTACCAACTAATTTTTTTTTTCAATCCAAAGAAAATAAAACAAAGACGATAAAGTAAAAAAACGGAAAGGTAACAAAAGACAAATGAACAAAAGCTCATTCATCAGTCATGAAAAAGGAAACTTCAAGAAGCCTTCCACCAGTTCATCTTCTCCCTTCATCATTGATCAATCCTGCACGAAAGGTGATTCAATCCCATGAATAGAGAAACAAACCAAGAACTTCTCCATTGTGGACGTCCTCTAAGTTCAAAACCCAAAAATCTTGCTGGTAATTATAGATCTGATTCTTCAAGAATGACCCATTTCATACATCTATTGTCTTGCTTTGGGTTGTTGTTCCACAAAATCTCATTTAAGCATTTCAGATCAAATATCTATAGAACAAAAGTTAATTATTTCTGTCTTTTCTCTATTTCGCTGTAATACTATCAACCTTTTAAAGGCTCAATGGGTTGAATCCCAATGGGATTGATACCACCACTAGGGCTTCTAATTAGTTAATACTACCACTATGAATAAGTGAAAATTTAATGCACAATCCCTTTATTGATTTTTCCAAATTCGTCTAGCTTGGGATGATTTTTACAAGAGATTAATACTTTGATTTTGTATTGATGGTCTCCCCAAGATCTCACCAGGTGTAAGTACACAAATCTACTGAATTTACTTCAAGTATTAGCTTAACTATATAGAAATGTTACCCTTACTAGAATGAAACTTTGCATAATCAAAAAAAGAGAGTTGAATTTTGAAGAAACTGTTATTTGTATTCATGCGTCTATCTCATTATGTATGGTGTGCCTTGCATATCTAGATTGAGTAGCTTTCTTCCCAAAAGGAATGTTTTACTCTTATCGAAACCACCCTTCTCAACCTTCTGATGTCATTCACTTCCAATGCTACACTCCATGGCATATCCCATTTACCCTCTAAGATACTAACCATTGTTAAAGAGTCTGTCTCAAGAACAACATGTTCAATACCATGTTCACTATAATAAAGTAGACTCTCCCTTATAGCTATAGCTTCTGCTACCATATTTTTAGTGTCTAGAATTTTGAAACCTTTAGAAACTGCCAAATTACCATCATGATCACTTATACAAAATGTTGCTGAATTAGGTCCAGAATTTCCTTTAGATTCTCCATCCGTATTACATTTCAGCACATTATTAGGAGGGGTTCCAATCTGACAATTCTATACTCAAAAATAGGTGTATATTGCTCTATTTCGGCTATTATATGGGGCCATGAATTGTTGTAACAGTTCACATTAAGTTTGGCATGAATATATTTTAAAACTACATCAGTTATGCCCCAAATAACTCTAGCTTCACAAAATACACATCCATGCAAGAGAGTGTTTCTCCTTTTCCCTAAAAACCATAGAATGATGCTAGGAATAGCTTGACACACCAATTTCACTCTATAATTTTCTTTTACATCCCACCACAATCTTATGGATTGTTTCAGATTCAACATAGAATCCAAAATTCCATTTAAAGTAGTTCCATATTCTAGTAGCCACTTCTCCATCAATAAACAGATGCTCTACAGTATCTTCTATAGGATTGGCACAACACGTGCACTCTCTCAAAATATTTGGATTCCATTTATACATTAGACCTACCACAGGAATCTTTCCAAACCAAATTCTCCAAATCAGGAATGATATTTTAAAAGGGATCCCTTTTATCTACAACTTCACCAAGTCTTCAACTATGTATTTTTTGTGCCTTAGAATTTCCCAAACTGATTTAACTGTGAAGATACCTTTACTAGTTTCTGTTCATCAAACTTTATCACCATAATTAATGAGATAAGCAGTATTCAACTTAGCTTGAACATGATCCACTACATATTCAGGAACAAAGTCTCTTATTACAACATAATTCCATCCCTCCTTCTTCAAAAATTCTACAGTATCTTTCATTGGATAGCATGTGTGCACATCATATTTATGAAGATCTAAACAACCCAACCTAGGCCAATTATCATACCATATAGTAGAGGTGCCTCCCCTAGGTTCCCACTACATGTGTTTTTCCAATAAGTCCCTCTTTTCCAACATTTTCTTTCATATTTGGGATCCTCATTTCCATTGAATAGGTGTAGAAATTTGTTTTCTACGAAACTTAGTCCACATAAAATTAGACCACATTATATTCTGAGTTCTGAAATTCTACCAAAACTTTGCACACATAGCCCATGATACATCAAACATGGAACTAAAACCAAGGCCCCCTTCTTTTTTAGGAAGACACGCATCCGCCCATTTAGACCAGGGTTTATTTCTGCTATCCTCCTTATTGCTACAAAAGAATTTAGCACAGATTCTATGAATTTATTTTATTACACACTTTGGAGAAGTAATAGCCGAAAGTACATACATAGGAATTCTTTGCAGAACACTTGTAGGAAGGACTTGCTTACCACCATATGACAATATTTTACCTTTCCAACTCTGCAATCTTCCTTTAATATTATCAAATAATTCAGAATAATGCTCCTTTCTCTTTCTAGCATGAGTAATAGGACACCCAAAGTATTTCATAGGAAAAAATCCTCTCACCATCCCCGTGATTTGCTCCATCTGATTAGCAGTGGTTGTTGTTGCATTCTGGTGAAGATAATAGGAGTTCTTATCCTTGTTAATCTTCTAACATGATTGTTTCTCATAATACTGCAGAATAGACATAATTTTCCCTTGGAATAGTCATTAGAAGAAGAGAAAATAATTGTGACATCAGCAAATGCTAAGTGATTAAAATTAGCACTCCACTTTGGCATTTCATACCCCACATTATAAGGATTTTCAAAGAGTTCATTCAGTGCTCTGGAAATTACCTCAACCTAGATGATAAACAAAGCTAGAGATAAGGGATTGCCCTATTTAACACCCCTAGTTGAATGGAAAAATCCATGAGATTGAACATTAAGAAGGACAAAGTAGTAATTATTAGTTAGAAGTCTCCAAATTAAATCCACCACTCTATCAGCGAAACCCATTTTCCTTAGTACTTTCATAAGAAGAACTAGGATACCCTATCATACGCCTTAGATATATCCATCTTAATGATCATATTTTCAGTTTTGCCTCTCTTAGCAATATCTGTAACAATCTCTTGCAGCAATAGTATACTTTCAACAATGCTTCTGCCCTTAACAAAACCCAATTGATTAGGAGATATTATGTTTAGAAGAAACTTTTACAGCATTTCATGAATAATTCTGGAAAGGATCTTATTGATAAATTTACTTAGACTAATAGGTTTCATCAGCAATTTACTTAGACTAATATTCATTTTAGCCAAAACACATTTTTCGTCCTTTTCACATAACTCTTTTCAAACCTTTTCTTTTCATGTTTTTCTTTTCTCATATGCCTTATCTTCTTGCTTTTCTCTCATAGTAACCACCCTCAACTTAGTATTTTGGCTTGAGTTGAGGTGCACATTATCCTAGGAGGGACCAGAGCCAAAATAAGAGATTACAATTACGATTATGGATATTTGGAACACACATTTATTTGATCAAAAAATTCTTTTAAAAGCTTTGGTTTAAAAGGTAAAACAATATATGCTTAGTTCTTTTAAGGAAACGTGGACTAATTCAAATATGGCCTATAATCCTTTCCTAATCAAGAGATTAATTATCATAGTATGACTAATGGGGCAAGTTCTAGATTGACACAAATAGTATGAATACACAAATACCTCACACACTTTTGGCATCAAGTTTCATTATCAATCATCAATCTTTGGTTCATGTTTTAGTCTAAGTCATGTGTTATCATACCGGTTTACATCATATTACACAAATATCCTACATAGTCAATATATCAAAGAAACAGTCACAATAATTCAAGTCAATTTTGGAGGGGTCTATTTGTTTCCCTTTAAAACCTTCTAGACATCATGCCCTAGATAACTACTCTTATTTCACATTTACATCCTAAACATGTCGGTTCAACATAAATTAAATAGGTTCTATGGGGAAAAAGAACACATGAAAGAAAACCCCAAGGATTAATCGAGTGTCTTGGGTACTCAGACTTCGCATAGATACTTATACATTCATAACCACCTCACCCCTACTTAAAAAATCCTTGCATTGTCCTCAATGCAATACAATAAAAAGTAAAAAATACAGGGGAAAAGAAAAGGAACCTGTGGTGCATAAGCTTCAAAGTCTATATGGTGGCATCTGGGTCCCTAGGTGTGGATATCGATACAAAAGAATGTGGCACTATGGCAGTCTATGCTTCATCATGAGCATCAAATCATGTGGTCGAAGTGCCAAAAGCAATGACTCTCCTCATTACGTCGTATCTCCTCGGACAGTTCAAAGGCTTGTATGGCCTCTTGTAGATCTTGACGCTCCTTTCTATTTCTTTTCCTTTCCCCATCCCTGTCCAAAGTTTTATCACTAGTATGGGGTTGTTTTTCTCTTATCACCTCTGTGTCATCATTCGTAAATAGATCAAACAAGTATGGTGGCAAAACAACAGGCAAAGCAAATAGTATAGGGGTTGGTGTAGCCAAAGACGTGAGCTCTGAACTTATTACTCCAAGCTCAATCCAAATAGTAGCAATGTCAGAACTAGATGAGGACTGCAACCGCACATTCACCCTCGGCTCAAAATCATCAATACGCGCCTGAATTTATCACTCTTGTTCAACCAATGCATCTTGAAACTTTGCTGCCACGTACTCCTCTAATTCATTAATGGCTTTTCGGACCCAAGGCTTGAACTACTGAATCAAATGACCCAATTGGGCCTCAATTTGTGCTTGCCGCTGTATCAAGATGTGTAAAGCTTCGATCGATATAGTGATCAAGCATGTGTGATATGGACGCAACATACTCATAGATGGGACTGCTAAGGTGATCGAGGCAGTCTCTTAAGCTCTATGGGTGGTGTTTCGAGGTCTAGAGCATCTATCGAATCATCTTGCATAGTAGGCTGAACAGTCTAAAACTCAGGTAGCTGTAATTTTTGATGAGAGCATGATGTTGTCCGACTAGGTTTAAATCATCTTTACTAAGCCCCGATTCTATATTCCTGTTCACTCTAATTTGTGGGTCAACCCGTGCCATCAATGGAATTATGGAATATCGACAAAATGCAAACATAAGGCAAGAAAACGTTATTGTAGTGTTCTCCCAAATAGCCCACTCATGAATCTCAGAAATAATGATCTTTACACAATCGAATTCATATCTAGCCATTAATCTGTCCACAATCATAGCTCAATTTGGAGCCAAATGGTTTTCTGTATTTTTTGGGTAGAGACGGTGTTGGACAATGGTCATCCAAAACTTTGTCGCGAAGTTCAGTGGTGCTTTCTTAATTGGTGCGAGTGTGATACCTAATACACTGTGATTCCATGCTCAGCTATATATCCCTCTACCCATCTAAGTACATCTCCATGTTGCACTGGGTCTCTCATAGTATTCTTATCGTGCACCACTTTTATTTTCTGATCAAACTCGGCCATGAAGGCTGCCGGTGGAAAGTTTGGGTTATAGAGGGCCCGTCGGACTATCTCCTCTGATAAACTAAATGGGATCTCCTGGACCAGTGTGTACAAGAGTACCGATTTCTCCATCTTCTTCACCTTGGAAAGAGCCATCTAATTGATCATAGCTGCGTACGAAGCATAGAACTCACCTACCATGTTGTTGCTGCAATTCCTGGGGTGCTCTGCCATCCACTCTAGTTTCTGTCGATGAAAAAAATCATGAATATCCAGGAGTGCCTCTAATCCAGGTATGATCACACGCAGTTCCTCAGTAATAGGCCATTGTAAGTTATGGCAATTGTTCCTCTCCTACCCTATCCTGCAGAAGTAAAGTAGCCTGGAACATACCACCGCTTTGGTTTTCCTCCTATATTGATTGGTATGGAGGTATGCTCGCGTGTTGACTTTCCCTCGGGATGGATACTAAAGTGGATTAGGGAACTGAGTCATCATTTCTCCCCTCCACTTCTACTAAATCCCTCTCTCTAGACTAGAAGGGTGTAGATGCTGCTAATGTGTAGGGAGGGGAAGAGTCTCCACTAGATTTTGGTGATGAGGTGACTTGCTTGGAATACTTTGATTTGGGACGTCGAACAAGTGGCATCTCAAAATCATTTGAGTGTTCCTCCTCATACTCAGTATTATCAACGTCAGTTTTTTCATCCTATATTCGTTACTTGTGGAGGAAGAGTTAGTCCATAAATATAACATGAAAAAAAAAGAAAAGAAAGAAAGAAGATAGAAAATTTTAACTAGGAAACTGTAATGTTTTTTGTTCTACGAGGGGTATCTATAGGTCGTAGACTAGTATTCGACTCATTGAATTAGGCCTTCAGGTATTAGTCTCTGAATCTCTTCTGCGGATGAACCTTATGACTCGTAGAATATTCTACGGGTCATAATGATCATTCATAGACTCAGTTTTATGCCACTGAGTTTTGGTACTTGACTTGTATGAGTCAACCCTATGACTCATAGATAAGTCTACGACACTTAAGATCTACCCGTACAAGTGTCAAAATACTGAAGTACTGAAATTTTCCCATTTAGTTTTGACGAGCCATAGAAGATACTACGACTCGTAATTAGACTCATAACATTTGTTTGTTTGTGAACACTGATCTTGAGGTCGTCGCTTATGAGGGGTAACTATGACTTGTAGACTCATCTATGACTTCTAGAAACCCTCATTTGAAAAAAACTTCAAGACCACTAATCATCTCAATATTAGCACAACAACACAAGTGAAAGTACTTCAAACTATTGCTTTTAAATAATAATTTAAGAAAAGCCCTAGCTTCCCACTCCCAAATTAGTTCAGCAAGTTAGGTGCACGAGTAATTAAACTAGTCAGGCTCATTGCTTATGAAGGTATTAACCACTGATTCTGGAGGCCCCTTTTTACGAGGGGTAACTACAACCTGTAGAATGATCTACAACTTGTAGAAAACCCTCATTTTGAAAAGGCTGCAAATTTAATGATAACCTTACAAATGGAGTTCAACAACAAATTATTATCCCATTGTTCATTTAAATTAAACAACAATTTCATCAAAAACCCAGTACCTCTATTTCACATATTAATTCAATGATCTTAATTTATTATCACAAAAGCCCTAATTCCGTTCTTACTAGTTCTTCAGTCCCACTATACTATAAAGTTCCGACGGTTTGAAGCTTTAATGGTGTGGACTTAGGATTTAATTTGGGAAGGTTGATTTAGAGGAGAAGAGGAACAGGGTCATTTGATTTTTGTATGATAACTGGAAGTGAACGTTTCAAATTTCACTTATTTTATGTAATGGCTATGCAAGTCGAGAAAGTACATTACTAAGTCTATGGAGTAGGTAAGTTACGACTCGTAATAAGTATTACAAGTCGTGGACTTGCATCCTAGATTGTCTCAACACTTAGGCTAAGGAAAGGAAACATACCTGGAGTCCACGAGTGTAGGCTACGAGTTGTAGAAATTTTGACTAGTCATTGGTACATTCGTAGACTTAAAGCTGCTTTATGTATTGAATCTAGAGTTTAACGAGCCAAGTTTACGAGCCACGGAAGTTTCTACGACCCATAAAAATGACTCATTTTTCTCTCTGTCTTTTTCAATTACCAGTAATTTTAATTCGACATGGGCACGTAATAACCTTTGGCCTATTTGTTTGTGCGTTTTGTGACTCTAATTTGACACGGACCCTAACAAAGTCTATGCTATCCTAAAAAATGAGAATACGTTAAAACAAAATTAAACTAAATAAAATAAATAGCAAAAGTGGATTGGGTTGCCTCTCAATTAGCACTTGATTTAACGTCGCGGCACGAAGTAGATATGCTTAGTTACTCAGGCTTCACTAAGCTTTCATGATTCCACGATTTTGATTTCATCCTCTATTCCCATGTATGCTTTGTTACATTGACCATTAACTTTGAACTTCGTACCATCCTTCTTTTCTATCTTGACTGCACCATGTGGAAAGACTTGACTCACTCTAAGGGGTCCTAACCATTTTGATTTGAGTTTGCCGAGAAATAAACGCATCCTTGAGTTAAAAAGAAAGACTAAATCTCCATGCGCAAATGTTCTCTTTTCAATCTTTTGGTTGTGATACTTCTTCATTCACTCTTTGTACATGGATGTGCTCTCATATGCATTTAGGAAACACTCATCGAACTTGTTTAATTGATTCATCATTTGCTTTGTTATGGCATCCCAATCCATGTTCAATTTCTTCAACACCCATATAGCTTTGTGTTCTAACTCTACATGCAGATGACAAGATTTCCCAAAGACAATTTGATAAGGCGACATACCTATGGGAGTCTTGAATGCAGTACAGCCATAGAGCATCATCAAGCATTCTTGACCAATCCTTTCTAGTTGCGCTCGCCGTCTTTGTAAGTATTTTCTTGATTTCACGATTGGAGACTTTAACTTATCCACTAGTTTGTGGATGATAAGGATTTTCTACACTATGTTGAACTCCATACTTTTCAAGTAACACTTTGAAAAATCGATTGCAAAAATGGGAACCTCCATTGCTAATGATAGCCCTTGGTGTACCAAATCTTGAGAAGATGTTACGCTTGAGGAAGGTGGTGACACTACTTGCTTCATTGTTGGGAAGTGCAATAGCTTCTACCCATTTAGATACATAGTCAACTGCAACAAGGATGTACTTCATTCCACTTAAACTCACAAAAAGACCTATGAAGTCAATTCCCCATACATCAAATAGCTCAATGACAAGGATAGGTGTGAGTCTCCCATGTTTCCTTGAGATTCCTCCTTCTCTTTGACAACAATCACGAGATTTGGTGAAATCATGAGCGTCTTGATGAATTGTTGACCAGTAGTACCCGCATTGATTAATTTTATAAGTTGTTCGAATACAACTATGATGACCTCCAACAAGCGATGAATAGCATGCTTCTAAGATACTCATCATCTCGACTTCGAGTACGCAGTGATGAATAATCCCATCGGCACAAACTCAAAAAAAGTATGGTTTCTCCTAATATAACTTCTTCACATCAGACATGAATTTATGGCATTGGTGAACATTTAATTCGGATGGCACTATATCACTTACCAAATAGTTAGCAACATCGACAAACCATGGAATTAAGTCATCTGATGCTGTCAATACTTGTTCATCCTGGAAGGTGTCATCTATCTCAAATCAATCTTCCAACTTTAACATCGCCTCTTTTTCAAGCCTAGAAATATGGTCAGCAACTTGATTTTCAGTTCCTTTTTGGTCTTTCACTCTAAAGTCAAACTCTTTTAACAATAATACCCAATGAATAAGTCTCGACTTAGCATATTTCTTTGCCATGAGATTTCTCAATGTTGCATGGTCTGTGTGTACAATGAATTTGGTGCTCAACAAGTAGGATCTAAACTTCTTTAAAGCGAACACAATGGCAAAAAACTCTTATTTGGTCATGGTATAGTTTCTTTGAGCAACATTAAGAGCTTTTCTAGCATAGTATATTGGATGTAGAATCTTCTTGTGCCTTTTTCCTAATAATATGCCAAGTGCTACTCCACTTGTATCACACATGATTTTGAATGGCTACTCCCAATTCGGTGCAATAATGATTGGAGGTGATACTAACCTTTTCTTTGACTCCTCTATCATGACTCAATCCCGTAGGCTGCGAATAGAGCCCGACCTGGACCATATCTACATAACTATCAAATATAAGAACTATACACCAGAATACCCATGGGTGATAGCATATTTAAATACATATAGTCTCTTTCATTTATATCATGTCATGAAAGGGCACGTGAGACGATCGGGTTGCCTCAACATAATAACATTTACAATATGTCGTATAGGCACCACTGAAATAAAGTCGTAACCAACCCACATACATATGTCTAAAGACCTTTAATAATAGCAACGGTAACATATGGTGGGACAGGGCCCCTGCCGTACCCGTGACTAAGCAAAATCAAGCATATACATCAAGGATTAACACCAAAACTAGGCTCCAATACAATAGAGCTTCTTTCAAACTAGTTGAGCGGAATCCTAAGTTGGCAGACTCCCAAACCTTTGTCTGTACCTGCGGGCATGAAACGCAGCCCCTCGAAGAAAGAGGGGTAAGTACGATATATGCACTAAGTATGATAAGTATAAAACATCATAAGGAAATTATAGTTTCCATAGGGACGCAGGGGATAAGTATAACATTTAACAGTGTACTATACCTGCACCTTACACAATAAGGTCATGTATACTATTATCACATACCATATCCGGCCTGCTCGGGGGCTCGGTGTTATAAATGTTCCATCAGGTCATCATATACATGTATGTGCCGTACTTGGCACTCTAGTGAGGGACTCGATAAACAATCATACTATCATAACAATCATACCATCATATATCATGCCCGAATTTTTATGGGACTCGATCGTACCCAGCCCTCTATGGGATTCGGTGAATGCTTATATCATCATATATTATACCCGACCCTTTATAGGACTCGATCATACCTGGCCCTTCGTGGGACTCGGTGAGTAATCATGTCATTATATATTGTACTCGGCCCTTTATGAAACTCGGTCATACCTGACCCTTTTATGGGACTCCATGAAAGATATATTAACAACATGCACGAGTAGAGTAGTGAGGAACCATATGCAATTTAACTCATCATCTGAGACTCAATCAAATAACCAAGTAAACCGTCACTTGAAAACCAGAGCAATAATTGTCTAAAGTACCCTATGAAATATCGTTAGGGGTCATAACTACTGGAGTCTCAGGAATATTAGACGTATGTCCAGTCAAGGCTAAACAGCTCATAGAATAAGAGACGTTTATCATCACAGAGACCTTAGGTGTAGGAGCTTATACATTCAGGTAATATTCAGCATATAGGAGACTCGAGAACTTTACGTTCAGACGTGACTAAGAGTCATGGATCATGTCTTTGCATATAGAAGGCTCGAGGGTGATAGCTCAACTACCTTAAGAGCCTTAGCATTTAGAAGTGAACATAGGTCACGTGTTATACTCAGATCTTACAACTGGAACTACTTCCACACTCATATAATATCTCATTTCATTTACCTTTAATACATCCCAAAGGAAAGGAGCAATAGGCTCTACATATATTACCTAAAAGCCTTAAAAAGGCAATAGCTCAACTATTACAAAAGTTTACCATCACGAAGTGGATACGAATTATGAAATATACTTGGAGCTTTATGAATGTAATTATCCCCATTTTTCATATAAAAACCATTTATAACTTATATCTAAGACATGCCAAAAGAAAGAAGAATAGCTTCACATACCTGTAGTAGCTCGATTGTAGTCCAGCTTGTTTGGTTTATCCTTCAACCTATTTAACATGAGAGTAATACCAAAATTACTAAATTTTAACTTTCCAGCTACCAAATTTATACTCAAGTATCTATAGTCACCATTTCCTTACTCGCCTTCCTCGACCAGTCTATTGGCTAGCTCCGAAGTTAACGGAAATCGGACAACGTCTCCTCTATTACTTGCCCTATACGAATTTCCAATTTTAAACTCTAACCTTAGAATCCATATAAACAACAACAAGCATCATCCATAAACCATCAAATCATTACCATATCACGTAACACAAGTTCCACACAACTTACCCAAAACTATGACGCCAAAGTAGGATTTTAGCTCTTTATTTTGCAAAATCTTTAACCATACGAAATAGAGTATTAAGAAGCTGCAACCAGAGGCATATATACTCATATTTAACCATTTTCCATCCCTGCAACATAGATAAACCACCTCCAAATACAACACCATGCTAACGACAACACTAGCCAAACTTTAACTTGCTAGAATAGCGTTGAAACAGTCCCTACATGACCTTCAACATCCTTCATCAGTAATATGCATATTTTCACGTTTCCAACTCATATTTATATACCCACAATATGTCTAAACACTTTCCCAAAAGTGGGAGAAGAGAATCGATCCATACCTTAACAACCAACTTTCCCAAACTTGCTGAAAATTGACTTTGAGAGCTCTCAATGTGGCTGAAAAGTTGGTGGCTGCTCGTTGCACTCTTTCACTGCCCCAACTATAAATTCACGTTGTTAACACCTTTATCTATTTGAAGAATACCTTAGATAATTAATTGGCAAAATAAAATTGAGGGCCTTACCTTGCTGCTATGGTCATTTCTCTCTTGCTCTTGTTCTCTTCAAGTTGCTCTCACTAGTTCTAAGTAACAAGCTGAAAATATGTCTAAGTACAAAGCTGAAAATAAGATCCCTTAGTCATGACTTAGGGTTTTATACCCTTACTTTAGGAGTGACACATGGCATCCCCTAGGGGTGATACATGGCAGCCCCCTAGGGCGCCACCTCATCCATGCATCCAATCCAAAGCTGCCACATAGCAGCGTGGGGCCCACCCCAAGTAGGTGTTTCACCTACTTAGTCCAAGTAGGTGCATCACCTACTTGTCACCTACTTGCTTCTTTTTGTAAGTTCAGAATCTAGTTTTTGCTCTTTTTCATAGGTTCGTAGCCTCGTCTCACTTTAAGAACCCATATAATCTTTGCTACTTAAGCTCGACGTGTACTCAAGTAGCTTAATTTTATAATCCATCCAAGTTTGTAGCTTACGCAAGTAGGTTGAGTACCATGACTCCTTATTTGGCATCTAACTCCTTCTAAAGTCTTCTAGATCTATTTTCAACCATCACTACTCACGTAGAACTTCATAGATAACATGGACCACATAGCAATCTTTTTAAAAAGATATGCTCCAATGTACCAAGGTGTGGGGTATAACATTCTCAAACGCTATTAGAGAGGCCTTATCAAAAATAAACTTCATCTCCTTCTCTAGTAATTTACATAAGGGATGAGTTATTTTGGAGAAGTCTTTGATGAAGAGATGATAAAATTTAGCTTTTCCCAAGAAGCTTTGAATGCCTTTGACGTAGATGGGAGGGGGTAAATTTTCCATAACATCAATCTTAACTCGATCTACCTCAATGCCTTTTTTTGAAATCTTATGACCCAGCACTATGCCCTCTTTCACCATAAAGTGACACTTCTCCCAATTGAGCACAAGGTTGCACTCTTCATACCTTTTTAGTACATCTTGGAGATGAGTCAAACAATCATCGAATAAGTCATAAACCACTAAAAAATCATCCATGAAAACTTCAATTGTATCCTCCACCATATCTGAAAAGATAGACACCATACAACATTTAAAGGTTATCGGTGCATTACACAATCCGAAAGGCATCCTTTTGAAGGTGAAGGTCCCATATTGGCATGTGAACGTGGTCTTTCTTGGTCACTAGGTGCTATGGAAATCGTATTGTAACCCAAATATCCATCAAGAAAATAGTACCATCCTTTGCCACCGAGACAGTATAGCATTTGATCCATGAAAGGAATTAGAAAGTGATCTTTTTCTATCCATGAGTTTATCTTGCGATAATCTATACATACCCTCCAACCACTGACAAGCCTCATTGGAATGAGCTCGTTCATTGTGTTTGGCACCATCATAATACCTCCCTTCTTTGGAACAAATTGGACAGGACTTACCCATTTTCTATCTGTGATTGGATACACAACTCCAGCATCTAACCACTTAATGATCTCTTTTTTGACTACCTCTTGCATAGGTGGACTAAGACGCCGTTGGTGTTCAATTCTTAGTTTGAAATCTGACATGAATTAGATTTTATGCGTATATATTCTCAGTGGTATGCCTATGATATCGCCTATGGACCATCCTATTGCTCTTTTGAAATGCCTCAAGACAGATGTAAGAGTTTCCACTTGCTTTTAGTGAAGATCAGCAGCTATTATGACCAGCAACATTTTGTGAGGTCCCAAGAATGCATATTGCAAGTGAGATGGTAGTGCTTTGAGTTCTAAAGTTGGAGGTTCCTCGATGGATGGTTTTGCGGGCAGAGTTTCTCTATTCTTCAAGTCTAAGTTGAGTCTTTTTTCTGTGTGATTAAAAGTACTAAGGCCATTTAGTGAACACACTATCTTATTATATTCTCCAATGTGATCTTTATCAAAGTTTATGATGGCAGCAACAAGAGCTTTAACACCCAACCTCTCTTTAATAGGTATTTCTAGTTACAAATCATCAACAACATCAATCGCAGAAACAAATCATAGATCATTTTGATGCTTCATTGCTCGACATACATCAAAGATCGCCTCTTGATTCTTTAGTCGAAACTTTAGTTGGCCAATTTCCATGTCTACAAAGCACGTCTGGTTGCCAAGAATGGTCTACCCAAAGTAATGGGAACATCAAAGTCTACCTCGCAGTCAAGAATGACGAAGTCAGCAAGGAATATGAATGATTCGACCTTTACCAGAATATCATAAATAATTCTCACGGACTTCTTCACAGTACGATCTTCCATCAAGAGTGCAATTAACGTCGATTTAGGGGTTTCTAAGCCTAATTGTCAGAACACTTCTATCGGCATCAAGTTAATACTAGCACCTAAGTCCCATAATGCTTTTGCAAAGTTGAATACCCCAATGGTACATGGTATGGTGAATACGCGTGGGTCTTCTTTTTTTTGCACAAAAAGTGAGTGGCGATTGCACTACAATGATACAAGTTATCGGCTGGTTCAAAGCTTACCGTTCTCTTCTTTATGATAAGACCTTTGGTAAAATTAGCATATCTCGGCATTTGTTCTAGTGCCTCTATCAACAGAACATTCACCAAAAGTTATTTCAACATGGAAATAAACTTAAGGAACTCTCCATCATTGGCCTTCTTCTTCAATTTTTGTGGAAAAGAAGGAGGAGGTCTTGGCATTAGAATTCGAGTAGGAGTAGTATCTTTTGCATTGACTGCATTCTCACCATGTTTTGCATCTCTTTTTTCAGGTTTTTTGGTGCTTAGCTCTTCACCTACTGGTTCTTCCTAGGTTTTGTTTTTTGTTTATCCTCACTAACAACCACATCATATGCATCATCCTCAAGTTCTAGCATAAGTGGATCCACTGTTTGAATGCCACTTCGAGTGCTCACTGCCATTCATTGCCCATCATTCTTTGGGTTTTGAATTATATTACTTAGGAGAGTTCTTTCCTGGCGTGGATTCAAAGGTGACAAAATCTACCCCAATTATTGCTCAATAAATTTAATAGATGTAGAGTGTGACTCAATTTTTTGATTCATCCCAAAAAGATCATTGCCTATCTCTTTAAGATTATCCTCTATTGCATCATACTTTTTCATCATCTTTGTCATCATGTCTTTTATTTATGTAAGTCCAAATCCATCATCTCGATATCTAAGAGGGATGTATGCACCACTATTATTGTTATCTCTCCTTCTCCAATCACCTTCTCTATCTTGTACGCAGTTGCAATCATTGTATCCTTTCCGATTACAATTGTTCTCACAATTATAGTTTCTTTCACAATTGTAGTTGTTGTTGCGGTTGTAATGGACCTCTCAATTAAAGTTGTTATAGTTCTAACCTTGATTTCCTTGACCTTGGTTCCAAGAATCCTAATTGGATGCTTGGGCGTTAGTCTGAAAACCCCCCACTTGATCATTCACATAGTAAGCATCTTCCTTATATCCACAATTTTCATAACTTGGTGCCCTACCTTGATCGTCAATTGCATTACTTTTCTCTAGTCCCATGCTTTTGAATGCCAGGTAGATTTTGGTTTTTAATTGAGCGAGCTCTTGTAGTATCTCTTCGTTTTGTATGTTGGGACTTTGATTTATGCGAATAGAAAAAGAGTTTTCTGAAGTTTTTGTTTCCCTAGTGCTCTAAGCTCGGTTGGTCTTTGTAACATGATCAAGTCTCTCTGTAGCCTCTTGGAAGTTATTGGCCAAAAATGTTCCGCCAGTGATAATGTCTGTGATAGCCTTTCCATTATCATTAAGTGCGGGGTAGAATAGCTCAAGAAGTGAATCGGCTACTATTTTATGATTTGGCACGCATAGTAGATACTTTACGAATCTCTCACAAGCTCCACAAATTAACTCTCCAGGCAACTTTTGGAAATTGTTGATTTTGTCTATTAGTTTCAACTTCTTAGACAATGGGAAATACTTCTCCATGAATGCCTTGTGTAATTCATCCCAAGTTGTGATGGAGTTGTATAGAAGTTCAGACAGTCAAATTGAAGCTTCACCCATAAGTGATAATGGAAAAATGTGCAGTCCAATGACATCAATATTTAAGCCTGGATGACCAACACTACTTTGGTAAACGTACACCACATTCTGGAGATGAATGTGTAGACCTTCGGATGGTAATCGAGCAAACAGTCCTTCACTATGAAGCATTTGAATTAGCCCGCTTGTGAAACTAAACTTAGTTCTCGGCGGCAATGGAGGTAACACTATAACACCCGTAGTTCCGATGGTGTCAAGATTGACCCCATAGTTGTTCCATATGCTGTATTCAGGGCGTTGTCTAGGTGGAGGACGTTATCTTGCTATGTGTGGGTTTTTAAGGACATTCAATGGTTAATGTTGCGGAAGATGTTTCGGTGCATTATCGTGTTGCTCTCCAAGATGTTTTGCGCCATCACCAAGTTCGTGTCTCTCATTGTTATTGTTGTTGTTCACCATCCTATGTAACTCTCTTTCAATTTAGAGATTGAATGGAATTAAGGGAATGCCTTGACTTCTCATATTGGGGATGCACTAGGAATAAAAACTTATTTCAGCACAAACAATAAAAGAAAAATAACGTAAAATAAGGAAATAATGACTATAAATCAAATAATAAAAATTACTCTTAATCTAAAAGCTAAATTCTCCAGCAACGGCTCCAAAAATTTGATTTGCTCAAATTACACCTCTATAAAGAAGTATAAAGCTATCGTTAATTAAATATATAACCTAACAAAGGTTAGGGTCGATCCCATGAGGAATATGGTTTATACTTTAGATTAATCATTTATTATTTACTTTAGTAATCAATTTACTTTCGTAAAGAAAGGGGGGATTTCTATAAACTAATGAACAAATCAAAAAACAAGCATCAACAAACAAAAGTACGATTTAATATGATTTAAATCAATATGAAGTAAAACTAGGGTTTTATGTGTTCCCCATGAATCCTTAACTAAGTAGACTTTTCTATTAGTAATCCTCTCCTAGTGTGTTACATGTAGAATCGGTAAGTTAATTTCACCTAAGTCCTTGATTAAATAAATAGGTGAATTTCACTTCGCAACTTGATCCGTCTACGAGTATATGCTTTACTAACCCTTACCAATGATCCCAAATTTAGCTATCCCTTGATCCGTTCAAGCTAATTAGACGAGGTTGATTAGACCCAAATCTCATTGTTTAATTTCTTTTCTCATCCGTTACCTCCTTGATCCGGCAAGTAAGGATAAGGCGAGTTCTAACATTGGCCACTGTTAAAAAGTAATCAAAACAAAGGGTAAAATAATACATGCATGCACACTATTCAAGAATTACTTGATATTAAGTTCTACGTTGTTAATTTTTTATGGTTCCCATAACCCTAGTTGTGGAATTAGATACTCATAACTACGTGATCCCAATCAATAATATTTATGTTACAAGCAATCATGAACTTACAAAGTAACTTTGAAAATCCAAAATCTTCAATAAAATCCAAATGTAAAATATTGATAACAAAAATCAAAATTCAAGAATAAAAGCCCAAAAGTAGTTCAAGCTCAGTTCTCAAACCCAAAAACGTGCATAAAATAAACTAAATCTAAGAAGTGTATTTATAGACAAAAAATTCTTAAGTAAATATGAATTTGAAGAACATAGGAAACTTTAAGTCGGTTTGGGTCTACAGCTCGTTTCTACAGATCATAACAACTCTAACGAGTCATAGACCCAGCTCGTAATTCTTCACATTGCACTAAGGATCTTTTCTTCTTCACGACCGCTTTCTACGGCTTGTCAACTAGAGTCGTAGACTTCATCATTAGTAACTTCAAGCTAGAGTGTATTTTACGACTGGTAGGAATATGGACGACCCGTAGAACTGACTCATCTTCTTCACTTTTCCCTGAGTCTTTCACTTCTTCTTGACAACTTTACTTGATGACCTGTAAAGCTGAAAACAAGTCGTTTACTTCACTCGTAATCTTCAGTTCAAATTTTATTTTTCTCTTCTATCTTTGACGATTGATACCTATGATCCGTATAAACAAAAACGAGTTGTAGGATGAGCTCATAAACATCAAATATTTCTTCCTTCAGTGTTGTGATTCCTCAACCAATTCTCTGACTTAGTTTCCTGCAAAAAAAAGTAAAACTAACATCAAATATGCTAACAAATACTAGAAAGACATGCACATTCTTAAGTTTAAAGAATTACAAGTACCATAAATCCACGGTACCTCACTAAGATTACGGACTTGTCTGTCAAGAATAGATATGGTCTCCTTCTCAAATGTCAAGTTTGGACCTAACTCCACTGAATCAAGGGAGATCACATGACACTTATCCGAAACATACTTTCGGAGAATAGAAACATGGAATACCAGAAGCACAACTGACAAGCTAGGTGGCAAGGGCAATCTGTAAGACACATCTCTCACTCGCCCTAAAATCTCATATAGGCCAATGAACCGAGGGCTAAGCTTTCCCTTCTTCCTAAAACGTATCACGCCCTTTATGGACGATACTTGAAGCCACACAAGGTCACCCTCCATGAACTACAAAGGTCGAACCCTCCTATCCGTATAGCTCTTTTGCCTACTCTGGGCTGTCAAGAGCTTACCCTGAACTATATAAACCTACTCCATAGCATCTCTAAGTAAGTTCATGTGTAATTAGTCAATATCGACTGAATCAAACCACCCAATTAGAAATCGACACTGCCTACCATATAGTGCCTCGAATGAGGCCATCTGAATGTTGGAGTGATAACTATTATTGTAGGAAAACTCTTCTAGGGTCAAATATTGATCCCACCTAGCACCGAAATCAATAACACAGGCTCGAAGCATATCATCTAACACCTGAATCTTATGTTCGGACTGTTCGTCAGTCTGTGGGTGAAAAGTATTACTCATATCAAGCCTAGTACCCAACCATGAAGTAATGCCTACCAAAAGTGCCAAGTAAATCCTGAACCTTGATCCGAAAAAAATAGATATTGGGACACCATAAAGCCGAATAATCTGACTGATATACAACTGGGCTAGCTTATCTATTGTGTACTTCACCTTAACTGGAATGAAATAGATAGAATTTCTTAGTCTATCAACAACTACCCATATAGAATTATAAACACCCACGATTGGAGGTAAACCAACAACAAAATCCATGGTGATCCTCTCCAACTTCCAAGTGGGAATGGGCATCTTTTAACTGACACCTCTAGCCCGCTGGTGCTCACACTTGACCAATTGGCAAGTCAAACACTTTGACACAAACTCTGCAATGTCCTTCTATATCCCACACCACCAATAGTGTTGCTATGATCATGATGCATCTTCTCCTCACCCGAGTGAATAGAATATCTGGAATAATGAATCTCCTCTAGAATCAATTTGATTAAGTCACCCACGTTGGGCACTCAAGTCCTACCTTCAATCCTCAAAACCATATTTGTATCTAGTTTAGCCTCCTTGGCCTCTTCCTTCATCACCTTGTCTCGAATCAGACACAACTTCTTACCATCCCACTGTCGCTCCCGAATTTGCTTAACTAGTGAAGATCAAACCTCAATGAAAGCAATAATGCCTCCACTCTCCTTAGATACCCGTAATCAAAAAAAACTATTTGCTAACCTTCGAACATCCCTAGCCAAGGGTATCATGTCAACACTAATTGCTGCAAGACTCCCCATACTAAGAGCCTTCCTACTCAAATAATCGCCCACCACATTGGCCTTCCTCGGATGGTAAAAGATAGTCATGTCATAGTCCTTCAGTAGCTCAAGCCATCTGCATTATCTCAATTTTAGATCCCTATGACTGAAGATGTACTGAAGACTTCGGTGATTGGTGAACACCTCATAATGCACCCCATATAAGTAATGATATCATAGCTTCAATACAAACACCACCACTGCCAACTCTAAGTCATTTGTCGGGTATTTCCTCTCAGAACCTTCAACTGTCTAGAAGCATAGGCAACTACCTTCCCTTTTTACATCAATACCCCTCCCAGACCAACTCCAGAAGCATCATAATATATAGTAAATTCCTCACCCTCCCCATCTAGGGTCAATATAGGAACTGAAGTCAACAAGGTCTTGAGCATTTGAAAGCTCGCCTCACACTTATCAGACCAATCAAAATCCACAACCTTCTGAGTCAATCTGGTCAAAAGAGTTGTGATAGTTGAAAAACCCTACACAAAACGCCAATAAAAACTAGCCAATCCTATAAAACTCTGGATATCGGTAGGAGAAGTAGGTCTAGTCTAGCCTCTAATTGCCTCAATCTCAGCCTAATCCACCCTAATACCCTCCTTAAACACCACGTGCCTCAAAATTGCCACATAATCAAGCCAAAACTCACGTTTAGAGAACTTTGCATATAACTTCTTCTTTCTTAATTTCTGAAGCAACAATCTTAAATGAAAAGCATGATCCTCCTCTGTCTTAGAATATACCAAGATATCATCAATAAACACTATCACAAAGGAGTTTAGATATGGCAAAAACACCCATTCATCAACTCTATGAGCGTTGTAGAGATATTAATCAGCACAAAAGACATATCTAAAAACTCATAATTTTCATAACGGGTCCAGAAAGCTATCTTAGGAATATCCAATGGCCTAATCCTCAACTAATGGTACCAAGATCTCAAGTCAATCTTAGAGAACAAGGTTGCTCCCTGAAGCTAGTCAAACAAATCATCTATGCGAGGAAGATGATACTTGTTCTTGACAGTCACTTTGTTCAACTGCCTATAGTCAATACACATCCTCAAAAACCAATTCTTCTTCTTCACAAATAAAATTGGTGCATCCCAAGGCGACACACTAGGGCGAATAAATCCCTTACTCAATAAATTCTGTAACTGATCCTTCAATTCCTTCAACTCTGTCAGAGCCATGCGATAAGGTGCAACAGATATGGGCTTATTTCTCGGCTCCAAGTTAATGGCAAAGTCAATATCCCTATCCAGAGGAACTGATAAAAGATTTGTAGGGAAAACATCGACAAACTCATTAACCACGGGAATAGACTCCTTGGGAGGTGACTCAATGCTAGTATTCTGAATAAAGGCTAAATAAGACATACATCCCCGATCGATCAATCTCTGAGCGCGAAGATAGGAGATCATCATGCTAGGATAGGAACCACTAGTGCCTTTCCACTCAACTCTTGGGGCACTAGGTATCGCTAAAGTCACAATCTTAGCATAGTAATAAAGAATAACACAATAAGGAGAAATCAAATTCATACCCTATATCACATCAAAGTCTACCATCCCCAAAAAGATCATGTCTACCCAAGTGTCATACCGGCTAAAGAAACCAGACAAGATTGATACACTTGATCCATCAGTAAAGGCTCACCTACAGGTGTAGAAACATAGATACACACGGGCATGCGATCACAAGTCAAATCAAAACTAGATGCAAAATAGGCAGACACATAGGAGAATATAGATTCGGGATCAAACAACACAGATACAGGTCAATGGAAAACTGGGACGACTGCATCAGAAGCCTCGACCTAGGGTCTCCCTAAAAAAGTATAACATTGAGCTCCCCTACCACCGTTAGCCTGCACAATGCCTCTACCTCTACCCAGCGGTACTATAGCCCCACCAACACCCCTACCAGGAGTGAGACCACCTCTATCTGCTTGAGCCCTGCCTCGCCCCCCGGCCGGAGGCGCTGGTGCTCTCGCTGGAGTAGAATAGGTGCGTTGTGGACCATATGAACCTGTAGCATGCAATAATACATTAGATGGTCAGGATCCCCACAACCATAGAAGAATTTCAGAACCAAATATTGTTCTGATGGATCTGATGAACTCATTGGACTAACCCGACCCATCGGCCTTTTTTATGATCCCTAGTGACCCTAATCTGCATTATATGATCCATGCAGTGCCTGACTACCCTCATGAGCTGGTATAGAAGTATGAACTGACCTTTTATAATGAAAGGATCCACCTTCTCTATAAGAACCTCTACCTCCAGATGAGGTATCCAAAAACTTACCAAAAGCACGAAGCCTCTCGGGGTCCCCGAACTCCTCTTTTTTCATCAACTCCACCTCCTTAGCGGCACCCATAATAGACTGGAAGGAATCCCCCTTAGGGAAGCTCGAAACATTGATGTACAGATAAAATAATCCAATCCTCACACAAATCTACAAACCCGCTCTGTCTCATCAGAAAGGATGGCCATATCATGTCTCAACAATTGGTAGAAACGGGTCTCATACTTAGCAATAGTGAGGCTATCTTGCCTCAAATTCTCAAACCTTAACCAACTATCCTCCCTTACGCCAAGAGACAAAATGGTCATAAAAGGCAGTAGAAAACTCATCCCAAGAAACATTTTACGGCCCCACAGGCCTAGCAATCAAATACACCCTCCACCACTCTCAAGCTGGCCCACACAGTTGAAGTGTAGCATAGCGAACCCCATGTGTCTCAGCCAACCCCACTATCTATAACAACTCCCTACACATAGTTAAAAACTTGTGTGCATCCTAAGTCTTCCCACCTTGAAACTGTGATGGGTCCATTTTTCTAAACCTCTCATATCGACATTGATCATTATCTGTCATCGTGACTGCAGGTGCATCCTAAGCTCTCTATCGCTGTATTCTACCCTCATCAACTATAGGACCCGTGAGTGGATGACCCATCGAACCCTGTGGTGTGCATGCAACACCCTGAGTAAGGCACTCTAATACTCCCAATATCCTCAACAAAGTATCTTGAAACAATGGCACTGTGACCTCGAGAAGGATTTGGTCCCCTCCAATCTCAATATGTGGCTCTGGAGAAGCCTCTCTAGCCTGACCTCAGGCTGGCTTTGCTCCATGGGCACTGCCTCAACCTGCAACCTGTCCACGCCGATGGCCCCTAGTTTGGCCTCTACCTCTACCCTTAGCTGGGGTCCCAATGTCAACCTCGGGGACTACCTCCCCTCTACCAACAGCTGTAGATCTGGTCCTTAGAATATGCCAAAACAATATGTGACTCTTAGTAGTATGATAACAACCCCGCACGATAAGAAAGAGTGAATAATAGGAGTTTCCTAACAATCTTCATAGCCTCTCGAAGATAAGTATAGATGTCTCTATATCGATCCTCGAGACTCTACTTAGACTTGGCTTGTACTTGTGAGACCTATGAACCTAAGGATTTGATACAATTTATCATAACCCAAAATCTGGGTATGATAGCACTTATTATTTCCCATCGGACAAGTCAGCTTAACCCACTAAATACAAAAATAAAAGTGAACACAGTTTGAAAATAAACAATTTAAATGATAAAGGAAAAAAATCTTAATCATTACAAAATCCCCCACGAATTGGTTGTCAGATATACAAGCCTTCTAATATAAGATATTGAAATAAATACAAGTCTCAATCTTTGTATCTCGAATAAAACAAAGTAAAGATAAAGAGGAATAGAACAGATGGCCCGCATCAACAGTAACCTCTTGAATCCTCAGAAAGCCTCAGATGGAATGTGAGAGAACTAGGTCACTGTCCGGGCTTAGAACCTACACAAGTGTAGATATCAAGAGTGAGGACCACCGATATGGTAGCCAGCAAATGAATGACCAAGACTAAGCTAAGCTAATAAGACACACGTACTCTTATCATACCATCCAACTTTCAGACTATAGCCTGCATAAGTACACAAATACATATACATCTCCACAATGATGCAGATCTTATCAGTTAATAATACAGATTAGAGGGAAATGTCAAAAGAAGTATCATGCAATGTAATGCGATGCAATGTCAAATATAGTGATGCATGTCTGTCCTAAATGATACACATCCGCTGACTAGCAAGCCAGAACCCATGGGGGCTACATGTGGACCATGTATCCATCAAAATTATTTCCCTTTGGCATAAATCATCTCTCATAGGAACCATTTCCCTTCGGCACTGCTGGAACCATTTTCCTTCGGCATAAATCATCACTCGCCGAAACCATTTTTCTTTGGCATAAATCCTCGAATCAAATTCCATCTCAAAGTAGAGGAACCAATGGAATAAGGCAATGTACATGTAAAATGCAATAATGGAATGATAATATCAATAAGTCACAACTCATATCATAACAACATATTCAATATTCACAATAAGCTAAGTATCAACCCATATCAAACACAACATGCTAAATCTTCTTATTTGTCATCTATTACCCCCCTTATTCATTATCAAGTCCGATTTAACATCACCCCAAAATCACTTCTCATTACTTCCAAACATGTAAAACACAAATACATGATCCTACGAGCTTAAGCAAATGTTTAGAAATTCACTTGTCTCGATTTCAATCCCGAACTACTCCATAATCTGAGCTTTACTGTTATGGCGATGTTTCAAATCAAGATAATCTATTCAAATGTATAATCCCAATAAGAATACGAGTTTAATGATACTCAAATAGACATTTTAAAAAACCATACTGAAACATACCCAAAAAACATGATCTCAAAAGTGAATAGCTAATCCAGAAATTTTTACATGAAAATGATCCTTTAAGAATTTGGAATCGATTAGAGAAAACGGAAATGAATTTGAACTTAAACCTATTTCAAAATCATCAAAACACTAAAATATTTGGTTCTTGAAAACTCCAAGTTTTCCCCAATTTAAAATCCTCAATTAGAGCTAAGAAATCAGAAATTATCGATGTTTAAAAATGAATTCGTGATAAAGAAAGTTACCCCGATGATTTCCCCCAAAAATCCCTCAAAAAATTGCCTCCCCCAAGCTTTTCAAGCTCCAAAAATGGTGAAATGAGGTCTAAATCATGTTAAGGGTTTAAACACTATTTAGGGGTAAATTTTCCCTCCACGAATGCGGCCTAAGCTCCGCGAACGCGAAGGAGAGATATTGGTCCCTCTGTGAACGCGAACCTTATTCCATGAATGTAGAGAAGTAAATACATACCCTCTACGAATGTGGACAAGGATCCACAAAAGTGGAGTATAAACCTTCAGGCACCAGAAACCCGCAATACAAGAAATTCAAATCCCGGAATCGACCCTCGAGATTTGTTCGGAATCCCGAGCACATAAAATTTATATGCTATCATGCTAATTTCGATGTTTCAGACTCAATAGAATTATCAAATTTTGAATTTGAGGTCTCCTTGACCCAAAACTCGAAAACTCGCAACTAAATTAGCTTAGGCCTCCAAAATACA
Organism: Solanum dulcamara; assembly: GCF_947179165.1. Classification (NCBI taxonomy): domain Eukaryota; kingdom Viridiplantae; phylum Streptophyta; class Magnoliopsida; order Solanales; family Solanaceae; genus Solanum; species Solanum dulcamara. Next base: position 48,903,534 of record NC_077241.1, read on the forward strand.
AAAACGAGTTGGGAACCTCTAAGAATTCAACCAGCGCTTCTCCTAGACCAAACACCATCCCCCAAATCCAACGGAGTTATCAAAATTCCATTTCGAGTATCAAAACTCCAAAAGTTGACCAAAGTCAAATCTTGGCCTAAAATTCATCAAATTTCCAACTCAATACCTCAAATCTTCGTTACAACTCCAATTTTGATTCCTTAAAATCTTTTAGACCAATGTCCACATTTTGAAGAGGCTCGAATTGATACAATTCTATTCCAAGACTCGTAGCATCTGTTGGCCCAAAATACCACTTTTGAACACTTGAAGCTTATGAAAATTCAAAATTTCCAAATGTAATATCCATCAAAATGCTCATAAGTGCCTTAAGAATTCCTTGGGATTAGACTGCTCATGTAATGCATTATCCTTAATCTTTTTGAAAAATTTGAGTTTGGGATATCGATGAGGGGGTCAAACCTGCAGGAAAATAGTTTCGGTGGATTTTTAGGACCCATACATCGAAAGATAGATTTTTTAAGAAACTACGCAAACCAGTAAGGTGCGCGACAATTCCGCATCGCAGACTTGCTTGCCTCCGCGTCGCGGACCTGGCAAGGGTTTTCTGGCCAAATTTAGTTTTTAGCAAGGTACTTTAGACTTTTCCCTAAATTGTTAGCTAATGAACCTAGACGTTTTTAGGACCTAATTCAACTCTATAAATTGACTTAAACCTCTAATTATATTTATTCTACAATTCACCTACTCAAATATTTCTGTCTCTATAAAAGACTCTCAACGACTCCATTGAATACTTCTAGTAAATTTACTCAAGCTCTCCATCAAAATTCTCAAGTTCTTCTAAATTATTTGGTTTTCTCACTTAAGGTATGTGGGTATTGATTCATGGATCCTTTCATCTATGAAGCCCAATTAATTTCTCAAGTTTTCTACCAATTTAAAGTATAGTATTTTATAGGTTTTATGATCTCTATTCCTATTGCATGAATAATGATTCAAAGATTTCATCGATACGAACGCAACACAAATTGTATCATCTCCAAACTCTAACTATAACTCCTCCAATCATCAAAAATCAGAAGCGAACACTATTCATATATCTGAGGAGGAGCTGATGAATGTTCAACGAATTATTAATTTGCAGAAGAATGGATTGCTGCGAGTTAAACTAAATACATGAATTGTATCTACATCCTATGAACTAAATTCAGGACAAAAATCACATATATTCACCGGCCAAATTGAACACACTGTTCAAGTGATTTCTGCGCACAAAGCCACAGTGCTGCCGAAATCGCGATCTCAAAATCGAAGGGGCTCAGGTGTTATTCGAGCCAATATACACACTGGGGTTTATCCCCTAGGTCATGGAGCCATTGATGGTATAGTTTTCACTGGAGGAACAAACTTCGGTGAAGAAATTGGTAGCGGTGTCGGAGGTCCGGTGAGGATAATGGATCAAGGTCAATGTCAAATTATTCCTCATGATATGGAGAAGCTTCAGAACACCAAACGCGACCTAGAATCCTCACCAAAACACTTGAATGTCGCCTGCAACACTGTCAATAGTGGTGGCGCCGGAGCTCTAGCCAACTATGGGGTGCGAGACCAATGTCAAAAGGACCACAATAGTGGTGTGCACCTTCCCAGCCACCTAAGGTACTTCGAATCTTCACAAATAAGCTCAAATTCAAAAATTCATCAAGAGGACCGTGGTGGTGCCGGAGCTCCTGGTACTGCTATCAATATGTTGAAATCTAGTGAAGGTCCTTTGCAACTTCTTGCAAATAAGCTTCCTGGTACTGCTATTAGTAAATCCCTGCAGGGCTTAGTTCATGATCCTCTTAATGATAATAATATGGATCACAATGTGAAGAAACAAAATCATCACATAAGTGGTGCACATGCAGCTGCAGGTATTTCTACTCCTTCTAATTTGATTACTGATGATGATAATATGTTGAAATCCAGTGGTGATCATGCAAATGAATACCTTGGTACTGCTGGTAATACTTCTATGCAAAATGATGTTGTCCCTTCCACAAGTAGTATGCTGAAATCCATTGGAACTCAATTAGAATCTAATGCAAATGAGAACCATAGTGCTGTGATAGATTGTTCAATATAGGGGAAGGAAGGTTATATTCAAAATGATGCTAGCAATATGTTTAAGTATAGTAATGATGTACCTACTACTACTCAGGAGAGGGAAGGTTATATTCAAAATGATGCTGGCAATAAGTTTAAGTCCAATAATATTGTACTTACTGCTATTCAGAACCAAGGCACTGACACTCCCAACCTTATAGCAGCTCATAAGAAGAACACTCCAAACCAACACAATTTTCTTAAAATCTCTAGTAACTTTGATAAGCCAAATCAAAACCACCAAGCAACTAAGTTAGTGCCTAATCAATCCCAACCAAATGAACACAACTTAGTTACCAACTCTGACCCATTGAGAGTTTCTAACAACTTTGAGGTTTTTAATCCTAACAATCATAAAAGAGATCAAAACAACCATCCACCAAGTAGGAACGATCCTGTCCCCAAAAATAATAACCAAATCAGAGCTCCTAATCCAAATACTCCCAATCCTCCAAATCCTATTATGACTCATACACTTGTGACCAGACTTAGAGCCCAAGAGGCTGTACAAAATACTCCTATAGGTATCTCTCCTCCTACAATCACCACAAAGCAAGGATACCCTGCAGTTTTGTTTGCTGAGGAAGATTTCATGGTTAATTTAGCAGTTAGGTGTAAATACACACTTATTGGGAAGTTTACACATACTATGCCAAGAATGGAGGTTATTAGAAAGGAGTTCATTCTCCAAACAGAACTTAAAGGGTGGGTTAAACTGACTCACTTCAACTCTAGACACTTATACATTGATTTAGATAATGAGTTTGATCACATAACAGTGTGGACAAAAGGAAAAATATTCATCCAAGGCCAGCTCATGAGATTACAGCTCTGGACTCCCATATTTAAACCAGAGGAGGAAACTCCTTTGATCCCTATATGGGCAATCCTACCAGAACTTCCTTGGCATTATTATTGTATGAAAGTGGTCACACCTCTACTGTCTCCAGTTAGGAAAGTGTTGTTCCTGGACTTGGCAACATATAAGAAAACTAGAGGTAGTGTTGCTAAAGTAAAGGTCCAAATTGATATTACCAAGCAAAGACCTCAACATGTCTGGATGGGATTTGAAAAAGATGTGAATGGCAAAGGTAGATGGCAACCAATTCAATATGAAGGAGTGCCTGAATATTTCCAGCATTGTAAGCACCAGGGCCACAACCATACTGCTTTTACTGTGAAGAGAAGAGAAGAGGAAAATAGGCAAAAGAACTCTCAAGAAGAAACTGCAGCAGCCAAGCAAAAAACTAGCACTGGTAAGGCTAATGAAGAACAAATCCAAGAGAAAAACAACACCAAGGAACAATAGGCAAATAAGACTAATGAAGAATCTGAAGGTAAGCAAGAAAAAGAGGAATGGCAAACTCAAAAGAAAAAAACCAAGAAAAATGGCCAATCCCACAAACAAGGAATTCTTCAACACACTAAAAAAGCAGAATGCATCAAGGAGAAAGCTCAAAAATGCCTCAACCACTCACCAGTGATAATCAGCAACCAAAGAACATGCAGCCAACAGGTACCTTCTTTAATATTAATAATGATAATATCCAAAAATGTAATATTGCATCTAGATTCCAGAGTCAGCAACCCCTTCCCCATAGAATATTGGTTCCTAATCCCCACAGGCCCATTCAACAGGTTTTTAAAAGGAAGGCCACTAACAAACCTGTAGATAACCCTATGGCTGCCAATTTTGAACTTAATAATAATGTGGAAGCTGTGGAGTACAACAATGCCAAAGGCCCAGGTATTGACTCAGCTCTCCCTAGATCGCTGAAATTCCCATTGTATATTTCTGTTGCTACTGATTCAGAAGTTGATGGAGGTATGGATGGAAAAGTACAGGAGATATCCACTAACCTGCAGGATGGGGAATCCATAGGGGGTGGGAGACTGTCTCATGTTTTGCATGAGAACCAAAATACTAACCCTAGGTATGACTTTAGAACCACTGCTACCACTAAACTCAATGATCAAATTATCACAGCAACTCCAGAACTCAGGCAAGCAGAGGACGCTACAGATATTTCTATCTTGCAAGCAAATAAAGGTTTTATGGCCAAAGACATGGGATCATTTGAAAGTACTAGTGGTAAAGCCTCTACTGATAAAAGAAATAAGTTGAGCAAGAAAAGAAGAGGCACTTAAAAATAAGATTCAGGAGAAAAACTATATTGAAAAAAGACCTCTTACTAAGGTATTTGACATAGCAGAAAAGGAGGCTGAGGTTCCTTCAGGATGTCAGCAGTTTGTGTTGGATGATGATCAAATAGGCATTGATATTTCTCCCCTACAAGCTCATTATAATCATACACCAACTCAACAAATAGCTGAGAAAACTCCTGATCAGAGCACAAAGTCTTAGTTGGAAAGTATATTGAATACTAACATAAAAGTCCCTCCAGACATTGATGAATATATTGTAGATGAGTATGAAGCTGAGGATGACAATGATATCCAATCCATGCAGGGTCAGGATGAAGATGAAAATGCCAGTGAACACCTGCTCACAGCTTTCAGTCCAACCACTGAGAATGATAGGGACTTAGAGGATAAAATTCAGCAGCTTACCAAATCTCAAGGATTATCCCCTAGAAAAGTGCAAAAAACTATGTATAATGTCAAGCCAAATAGCCCCACTAACTCTGTAATAACAGGCAGACCACATACTAGACTATTTACCTCCAAAATATCCCAATGATTAATATACTCAGTTGGAATGTAAGAGGTATCAATACCCAAGGAGCCATGGAAAGACTTAAGTCCCTTAAGAGTATCCATCAAATATCTATTATTGCCATTTTGGAGCCATTCTCAGATAGTTCTCAAATTCAACAATTTAGAAATCAACTTAGCATGGACCATGCCATCAGCAATCCAAATGGTAAGATTTGGATTTTTTGGACTAAGGATATTGACTGCAGGATATTGGAAAATGGGGAGCAGTTAATTACTTGTGAATTGAACCATGTAATGTCCCCCAATCAGTACATTGATACTTTTGTATATGCAAAATATAAGGACCATCTCAGAAGACCCCTGTGGAACAGCATGCTACAGTAGTCAAATACATCCCTTCCATGGTGCACTCTAGGGGACTTCAATGTTATTACAGATCCTGAAGAGAAACTAGGGGGTGTAACCTACAACATGAGAAAGAGTTTGGAATTTATTAGCACCATTGAAGCCTGTGGTTTGTAGGATTTGGGGTTCTCAGGACAAAAATATACCTGGTCTAATCTGAGAGGTATAATGTTCAGAATATGGAAGAGATTAGATAGAGGTATGTGCAATGACAAATGGCTAGAGGTGATGCCTCAGACTACCATTACTCACCTACCTATAGTGGGGTCAGATCATTGTCCTTTACTCTTGGAAATGACTGAACACAATCATCATTATATCAAATACTTCAAATTCCTAAACTGTTGGACAGACCACCCATCTTTTATAGAGATAGTTAGTAGATGCTGGAGTAGGGATACAGAGGGTAATATAATGTGGTGATTCCATCAAAAAATAAAGAGGCTATCTTCCACTCTTAGTAGCTGGTCCAAGTTACAGTTTGGGGATATCTATGCCAAAGTGAAAGAATATGAGGAAAAATCTAAACAAGCTGAAGAGGAACTGATCTCTGTCAACAATGAGGAGTGCAGAACCAAACTTCATTCCATTAATACTGAGTATATTAGATACTTAAAAATGGAGGAATCCATGCTCAAGCAAAAAACTCAGTTGCAATGGTTCAAAGAAGGTGATATGAACTCTAAATATTTTCATGCTTCGATAAGAGGAAGGAGGAAGAAACTTCATATCCATAGCATTCAAAATGAGAAGGGTACCTGGCTGCAGGGAGATGATGAGATAGCCAGGGCTACATGTGACCATTTCCAATACATTTTCACGGGTAAAGATTAACATATTCAGGAGGATGCACTTCAATGTATCCCAAGGATGGTCAGTGCTGAACATAATAGAGATCTTTAAGCTATCCCTACTATGGAAGAGCTAAGGACTGTTGTCTTCTCCATAAATCCCAATTCAGCTGTAGGCCCTGATGGGATGAATGGGAAGTTCTTCCAAGTGTGCTGGGATATTATAAAAGAGGATATACTCAAAGTGGTCCATGCCTTCTTCAGTGGACAAACCTTACCTAAATATTATACCCATACCTGTTTGGTTTTACTCCCAAAAGTAAACCATCCTAACAAATTATCAGCATTTAGGCCTATAAGCCTTAGCAACTTCACAAACAAAATTATCTCCAAACTTCTCACATACAGATTAGCTCCCATTCTGCCCAGTCTCATATCTCTTAACCAATCTGGTTTTGTTAAGAACAGGAGCATCTTAGAGAATATAATACTTGCCCAAGAGATCATCCACCAAATCAAGAAGCCTAATGTGGGAGGTAATGTTGTTATCAAACTAGACATGGCCAAGGCATATGATAGAGTCTCTTGGTCCTATATATGCTTGGTCTTGAGGAGAATGGGCTTTGGGGAATAGTTCATTGACATGGTATGGAGACTTATGTCACATAACTAGTACTCCACCATCATTAATGGCTCAAGACATGGCTTCTTTCACTCCACAAGAGGCCTTAAACAAGGGGACCCTCTTTCCCCAGCCCTATTCATTCTTGGTGCTGAAGTCCTATCTAGACTCTTGAACAATCTCCATCAGCAACCACAATATCATGGCTTTTTTATGGCAAAGAGAGGACCTCAGATTAATTATCTCAGCTTTGTAGAGGATATAATTATTTTCTCATCTGGGAGGTCTCAGACTTCGCAGCTCATTATGGAGACCTTACATACCTATGAGAACATGTCAACTGATAAATAGAGACAAGAGTCACTACATGCTGCCTCTTAATGCCTTCAACTCTACTGTGAGAAGAATCAAGAATGTTACAGGCTTCAAGCAGAAGAATAGCCCTATCACATACGTAGGGTGTCCTCTCTACATTGTTAGGCAAAGGATCATCTACTACTCTGATCTTATTGCTAAGGTTGTGGCTAGGATAAATGGATGGCAATCCAAGCTACTCAGCTATGGAGGAAGAGTTACTTTGATTAAACATGCCATCCAGGCACTTCCCATTCACTTGATGTCTGCTAGTTCCCCACCTGCAACCACCATCAAGCAAATTCAGAGCATCATAGCCAACTTTTTCTGGGGATGGAAGAATGAAAAGAGGAAATATCATTGGTCCTCTTGGAAGAATCTAATCTATCCCTATTAAAAGGTGGTATTGGAGTAAGATTAATATCAGATGTACCTAAGTCTTTCTAATACAAACAATGGTGGATTTTCATAACCATGAACTCTCTATGGGGTGAGTTCCTCAAAGCCAAGTACTGTCAGAGATCAAATCCTATAACCAAAAAGTGGCATACAGGACAATCTCTGATATGGAAACAGTTAATGAAGAACAAACACAATGTTGAGCCTCATATCCAATGGCAACTACAATTAGGTTCTTGCCTTTTTTGGTGGGATAACTGGTTGGGAGTTAGCCCCTTAGCAAATTTTAGGTCTGTTAGTTGTAGACTGAATAATACTAAGGTGTCCTCTTTCATAATCAATGGTCAATGAAATGCAGAAATGGTCACTCATAAAGCCCCTGCATAGTTTGTACCTAGTATTCTAGCAGCTAAAATCAACTATCAACCTCACAAGCTTGATCAGGCCTCATGGAAGCCTAATAGCAATGGGGAATTTAGTTGCTCTTCTGCATGGGAACTTATTAGGGACAAAAGGAACAGGACAAGGATTAATTCTCAAATATGGCACAAGCACATACCTTTTAAATGTTCTTTTCTTCTCTGGAGAGCACTTAGAGGGAAACTCCCTACTAATTAAAAACTCATCAGCTTTGGAGAAGCCCCAGCCTAGTGTTACTACTGCTACAGACCTGGATTGCATACCATTGACCATGTATTTGTTTCTGGAAACTTTGCCAGGAAAGTTTGGAGTGTATTTGATGATTCTTTGGGGATTAACAAGGATTACACACCCCTTAGAAGTCTGATAATGAAGTGGTGGTCCACAAAATACAACAACAATGTCCATAAGCTTATCCTACAAGCTACTCCAATCTTCATATGTTGGAACCTATGGAAAATAGGTGTTCTATCAGATATGGGGGGAAGAATTCCAACATTACAAGAGTGATGTACTTAGTGTTCAAAGACAACTTCAACCTGCTGAGCACTACATACCCTTATATCAGCTGGCCAAATAACTGGAGGGAACTGGTCCCTCTTGTGGAAAAATATACTAATGAAGTCACTGTTAGTACTGTCTATTAGAAGAAACCTTCAGCTCACATGGTGAAGCTGAACACTAATAGTAGTGCACTTCACAACCCTGGAAAAATAGGAGGGGGAGGACTGCTAAGGAACCCTCAAGGTGATGTTCTATTTGCCTTTTCAGCCCCTTAGGGAGAAGGTACAAACAACCAATCTGAGATGCTGGCAGCCATCTTTGGTTTGACTTGGTGTCTCCAATTAGTATACACAAAAGTGATCCTAGAAGTAGACTTTGAGCTCCTAATCAAATGGATAAAATACTTATCCCAACCACCATGGAATGTCAAGGCACAACTTCAACAAGTGCAGGAAATCAACCATCAGTTCCAGGTTTTCAAATGCAGCCACACCTATAGAGAAACCAATTTTGTAGCTGATGTGTTGTCCAAACATAGTCACAAATACACTGCCCCACAGCTATATCTCACTAATCATGAGCTTCCTAAAGAGGCAAGAGTATACCTTGAACTTGATAAGCTGGAAATGGCCAACTTCAGAAGAAGAAGGCTTAAGAGAATCAAGAAACCTCCATGACCTTTCCATCCTTGTTGGTCCAGCTTAATCTTCAATTTGGCTTTTACTATGCATAGATAAAGTTATTTTGAAGGTTCTACAGTTAGGACCACTATAAAAGGGAACATCTCCCTTGATCCTTGCATTCATAGAATAACCATACTAACTCTACAAGTTAGGAGTAGATTAGAACTTTTCTTCCTTTTCTTGTTCTTTTTTGATTGTGTAGGCATTTATAGACATGCACCATGTCATCCAACCAGTGGAGGGCCAGTCAAGTTTAATTCCTGGTTCAGCAATGGCAAGATGCAATAATTGATAACTTGGACTAAGCTTGGGATAGATAAGTATGATGCTGAGCTAAAACAATGGAACCAACCTATTGATATGCAGACTGAGGAGGAGAATACACAGAAGCTGATTCAATTTAGCACTGACAAGTTCCACCTAGCAAATTGGACCACCAAGAGACCTTCACAATTGCAACATGACCTGCAATATGGAAAGAAAAACATGCACAGCCTTGCTTGTGTTTGGTGCAACAGATGCAATATGCAATAATTGACACCTAGGAGTCTAGTTGGAGATGCAAGACTATTACAAAGACTTGTTTTAGCTTGCAAGATACAAATCCCCCCACCAACATTTTCTAACACACTCTTGGAGAACCCAGAATACTTCATCATCAATAAGAACAAGAGGAATTACAGTCACAACAATTGGTCCAATACACAGCAAATCTTCATTAGCCACAGCAACTTGGGGAAGTCCTTTTCTGTTTGTATTTATTTGTGTTTGGTTTTGTTGGATTATCCTTATGAATTTGCAGGTACCTGGAGTTACAATACAGCATACACCATTTGTGAGCTTGGGAAGAATCAGCAGCAGCCAACACCACAGCTGCTTCAGTTGAATTTCCAAATAAACACAACCAATAACACACATCTAGTAGAAGTACAACAGTTGAACTTGTAGCTTTCCAGTTATATATCAACAACTTCAACAGCAATTGGATATGGAAACTCATGAATCAGGAACTATCAACAACATTAAGAACTACACCATTGCTTTTCTTGTGTGTTTCCTTGTTTGTTTGTGTAGGTTTCTAGAGATGTAGCCCTCAATAAAGCAACAAGTGGAGCTATAGCCCTCACCAGAAACAACACACAACTACAACAAAAACTACCAGCAATCATAGCAAACAAAATGGAATTGAAGCTTGGAGAAGAGAGGCTGTTTGGAAGCCAACAACAAGTAACAACCAACAACAACAACTCCAAATATTTTGGAAGCCATTAATAAGCAACAACTCCAGATTTCTTGGTTTATGCAGCAAATGTGGAACTACCCCCTGCCAAACAGTGGAATTCTTCCATGCAACCAAACTATTTACTAGGGAGGGCAAAAGTACAAACTCAAAGCCATAACAGCCTACAAGCTATAATTTATAACAATATCATCCTCCAATAACAACCTCACCAAACTGCAACACACACAAAACTACAAGTTTTTGCTTGTTTGTTTGGTTGTTTAATTGTGCAGATATAGGATGTGGCAGGAGCCTTGTTTTTTTGTTTGCCTGCTTGACATATAGGCTTGCAACAACTCCACCACTATCATATGTGCTTGTTCTTCTTTACATGTGCAGCTGTAGGTTGATGGACCATCCAACAACAACTGAATTCACAATACCTTGGCACACATTGAGAAGACAAAAAGATGCAACTCCAATAACTCCAAAAATTTCAGAAATTCAGAAGGCTTGTTTGGATGTTTGTTTTGTTATTTCTTGTTACCTTAGTCCTGCAGATTTTAGGGAGCTACAAAGACATATACAACATCTGTGGAGAGCCACAAATACTAAGTAGCTGCAACAATAATTTACAACAACTTCAAGGGAGAACATACAGGACTGTAGCAGCACATCCAAGAGCAGTTCACAACCTCAGCATCTTTCAAGAACATTCAACAATATGAACCACACACTAAAATGCCTCTTGGGGTTGTAGGATTATAGTAACTCCAAAAATAACAGAGCTCAAGAAGTTACAGCGCAAATGAATCATCGAAGACCTTAGTCGAGCGACCCTGAAAAAGCTAGTCTTTTCAATGAGGTACTCTTCTACATTCCAAAACTAGCAGCAGCACAATGCAACCCTTTTAATTGTCGCACTCGCATCATATGGACAAATTCGTTACGATAAGCCTAAGAAGGACAACGATGACAAGATTGATCTCAATCTATGGAAATCGGAAGGTTCATATACTTCACCTACTTTGATTTAGCTATGTTTTCTAATATAGCTTATTTGAATAGGACTAGTGTAGGTTTCTTTCTTGTATTTACATGGAAGGGGAGAGTCTCCCTCATTTATATTTTTTCTTAGTCGTATTGTATCGGGAGGAGTCCTCTCATAGATTTATCGCTTTCAATCTAGTATCGGGGATGAGTTGGCCGACCTTAGTAGGTTAGCCGACTTATGAACCAACTTAAGGTCGGAGGTAAGGTTTATGTCCCCCTTCGTATATTTTTATAATTTTATTTATGTTAAGGCTTGGGGGTGCAGCTCAACCCCGACTGTACACGAGAGGTGGGAGCCTCGTGTAGGGTCTGTTCCTGGGGAAAAAAAGTACGATCATGAGTCTATTTTTATATAAATTGATGGTTATTGCATTAAATTGAAGAGTTTTTCAATAAATTCGCCTATGTTGATCTCTAGGGTTCATAATGTAAATTATGAGTATTTCGAATTATACTTCCAAGGGATTTTATCTATATGAATTATGTATGGGCTGATATAAAGTTTATGATCATGCATGATTTCAAGTAAATTACATGATTTTCAAAGTCAATTGATTATGCAATTGAGTTCTACTCTAAGTTCAAGTTATGAAGTAAGGTGACTTAGGGCCATATGTGGTGACCTAAGGCCTAAAAGGTGACTTAGGGCCGTATATGGTGACCTAAGGCCTAACGATATGAATTATACAAATATGATTGTAATGATGAAAGAAAAATTCTCACGTTACAAGTATGTTATGAAAATGAGCTACTCTATGATTTCAAACCTATGATCATGACTATGATATATGTAATTATGATTTTTATGCTATGCATGTATTTTGTGAGATTTGACTTAGCACCTAGTGGACTTGAGGTGGGGTCCCTACTAAAAGCCTTAGTAGCAGCCTCATGTCCCATAAACTACGTACCACTGTAGGTTGCCTTCATGGCCTAGCTATTGGATCCACATATAGCGTATGTATGTCACGCTTAGCAGGATAGAGTCTACCTTAGCAAGTAGATTCCCCTTTTTCTTCGTTGTATGGGGAGACAACGGGATTCCATGTTATAGTTCGCATGGTCTTATTGCCAGTTATAGTTCCTATCCCACATATATATGATCTCTTATGTATGTTATGATTTTAAATTATGATTTTTAAATGCTTTGGCCAATATGATTTTCTCATGTCTTTACTTACCTCATCTTATCATGTGATTTACTTGACCATTGCATTCCATAATTTATGTTGCATGTCACGTCCTCATACTTAGTACATTCCAACGTACTAATACATACTTTTTTCCTATGTTGTCTCATAATGTAGGGGTTGAGGTCGAAGATCATACTCATCAATGTGGCTAGTTAAGCTTTCCTATCCAGCGGTGTTTGTGGTGAGTCCTCATTTATCGAGAACTAGTTATCGAGTTAGTTATTATTTTAAAGACTTTTGCTATGTTTTATAGGATGAGCTAGGAACATGTCTTAGCCCCCGCCCATATTCATGAGTAGAGGCATCTAGTTGAACAAATGTTTCGAGTTTATGTTGTCATGTGACGTTCTTAAATTTCTATTCATGGTTTGGACTCTTTTATTATGTTTCCAATTTTGCTTTACCTTATGTATGCTTATGATATGTACAAGAGGCTTGGTTGTAGCCTCTCGGGGTTTCAATCACCATGTTACGACTAGGCCCTAGGTCAGGTCATGACACCAAAACTCAACTTTTTCATAGAATTTTCTCAAAACCAACACTCAATACTAATCAGAAAGGACTCGAGGTAACTATAGGGAGGGTTAAAATGTTCATTTTACAAAAAATTCTAAAACTGACCTTCAGGGTCATTACATGAAGTTTCGCAGTACAAGCCATTTTTATTACCTCCTATTCAGTCCAATTGACTTGAGGGACTCCTTCCACAAATGTAACTTCTTTCAATAATGTTTTATTCTCAACAATTTTTGATTCATTATTAGCATTCGATGAATCTACAAAGGTTTTTTCATTACGTTAATTAGGGTTCACAACTGGGATATTTGATGGTTGGGTTGAAGGAAGAAGGGGAAAATCACTAGTTGAAAAATGAAGACCAATCCCAGATGGAGATTGGTTGTCACCTGTCATCACCATAAATTAGATTTTTTTAAGCTCCAATTTATTTTACCAATTAAATCATGTTGTAAATAATTCATTTTAACACATTTAGAACCACTAAATAGGAAAACGTTTTCAAGTGTTAGTAAGATAAAGGGGAGAAATCCAACTATTACAATCTCAAAATCTGAAATTAATCATAGTAGGACTCTAACTAATAATAAATAAGAGTGACTAATCAAGTATAATAATGTATGAAAAGAAATAAATATCTTTCATCAAGAAGACTTTTGGCAGTCTGGATAGGAGTAGCTCATCCTCGGATCGATCAACCAGCTACACTAGATATAGGGTCGTGTATATGATTTTGAGACATAGTCTACACTCAAAAGAGTGCAAAAGTAACATCAATCCAAACACTATGCATTGATAGACATCATATTCCAACTTAGATAAGTAATATATATATATATATATATATATTATAAAGTCAGTCAAACAAGCAGATATGTACAACAACACATAATCAATCAACTTTGCAATCCAAGCAATCAACACCAATCTGGTAAATAACTCCATTTATGATATATCACTGTCAAGCAATCACTGAACATATAAGTCACCAAAAACAGACAGAACAGTCATTACAAAACATTGAAATATAAAACAGTCACACACAATCATGAAATTATATTCACATCGAATCGCACTTCTATAGTCTTTGTATCTTATCAATCTCACACAATGCCATATTCCGCACTTATAATACTCAATCATTTATACATACATGCTAAAGAGACTTCAATCTTGTCCAACTATGACCTGCAGGGACCCTAGGTGTCTATGTACCGTACCAGCATGGTATTTGATCCATCATATAATCAGTGGTCTGTAAGCTGACATCAATCTCGAGTCGGTCATCATTACAATAGAAATATTCTCAGTTCTACCAATGTATCTCAATATGTTCTCTGTTCAGTTACCTCTCAGGATAACAACAATTAAATAATAAATATCACAAGTGCATATCACAATTGAAGTCATTTTATGAAAAATTTCAATAATTAACAGTTTATTCATACAAGCATTGTCAGACCATTTAACATACTTTATCGACTCATAACACATATAAGTGACTAGTCAAAGTCTAATTCAAATAAATCATAATCTACCTCAACCGAAGAACTTGAATAAGCAAGCTATCTCGTGTGAACCTTTCCTTTCCTCAGTGCCTCAAAATGCTCTTTAAAACAAGAAAAAAATACAAGAGTATTCCATCACCTACTCTTCAAACAATAAATTTGGAAATTCAAACCCACTTAATTCTATCATTTCTCAAGGTTTAATATGTTACCCAAGGGTTAAGTCATCACATTCTAATTTTTTTAATGATCCGATTAGCCTAATCCATAGAGCTTCTACTTCATTAACACTATTAAAGCTATTTTATGCTACAAGGATCCATAATTATTGGCTCTAGGTCCCCATAATATCATCATTATCATGTATTAGAGCATCAATTCTATCCTAAGAAGTGTTAATTAATAATTTAGAAGAAAGATAAACACTAATGACTTTAATCGGTAGATGTTCCCACGATATTCATGAATTCTAGGCTTCTAACCCATAATCCACTATTTAAATCAACCCTCAACATCATCCATCATCTTCTCCACCAATATGCAGCACACAAGGAGCAACTACAAGTCAATAGTACTAGTGACAGCAGCTTGCAGAATTGTTTGTTTGTGAGTTGCTCTGGGTTTGTTTGTCTGTGCAGGTATACATACATGCCAGCTACTATGCTTCATTATTTGCAGCAGTCCTATGACAGCCAAGCTACTTGGAGTCCTTGGTGGGTTACTTGTTTGAGTGCAGGCTCCTCTACTGGCTGGGTTGAACAACCACAGCAGCACTGGAACACTCCAATATGCAAGGCACCATCAGATGAGCTTCCAAGAAGCTACTCACGTCAGAGCTGCAACACCTTCAAAATGCAGCATGCAACAAGTCAGTGCCAATATTTCCTCAACAACAACCCCAAGGCTGCTGATTGTTACAGCTCAATATATTTCCTCTCCTATCATCCTCCCTAACTAATATATACATGATCTTGATGTGGATGCACCCTTCCATTTGGACTTACTTGGTATGACAAGACTAAAAAGGGCAACGATGAACAGAACTTCCTCACCCCATGCGAGATAGAAGGTTCATATACTTGTTCTTCTTCAATTTAGCTATGTATGATACGTAGCGTAGTTGAATAGGACTAGTGTAGTTACTTTCTTATTTTCTCATGGAAGGGGAGAGTCTTCCTCATTTATACTTTCTTAGTCGACTTGTACCGGGAGGAGTCCTCCCATAGGTTTATTGCTTTCCATCTAGTAATGGGGATGAGTAGGACGACCTGAGTAGGTCGGCCGACTCATGAACCATCCTAAGTTCGGAGGTAAGGTTTATGTCCCCCTCCGTGTATTTTTCTTTAATTTTATTTATGATAAGGCTTGGGGGTGTTGCTCAACCCCTGATTGTGCACGAGAGGTGGGAGCCTCGTGTAGGGTCTGTTCCCATAAAAAAAATAAAAAAAAAATCAACCCTCCGATCCTAGGCTGTTAGAGAATCAGTAGGTGGAATAGGTGCAGAGTATGAGTCCGTTTGGATGGGCTTTAAGTTGGTCAAAACCAACTTAAAGCCCATTTTTAGCTTTTGGACGTGTTTGCATAATGCTAACTTTAAGCCATAAAGTTCTTAAAGTCAGTCAAAAATGAAAAGTTAGGATTCCTAACTTTTTTTTTCTAAGTACTTAAAGTCATTTTATTTGATCATGGAAATTACTTTTATATCCCTTATATTTTAACTAAATTCTCAAACTACCCTTTTTATTCTTTTAACCCTAAAATTCACATTATTTTTCTCATTTAATCACTTTTATCCAAACACTCAACTGCTTATTTATAAAAATAATTTTTAGCACTTCAAAGTTCTAAAAACACTTCATACATAAAAGTTACTTTTTTTAAATCCATCCAAACGGGTTCTATATTTACCAATACACTTTGTTTTAATTTATTTGTCTTACTTTTCTTTTTAGTCCATTTAAAAAGAATGACTCTTTCCTTTTTTTAGCAACTCTTTACTTCAAACTTTCTTCATGTCATGTTTAAGACCACAAGATTAAAAGACATTTTGATACAATTTATATATTTTTAGTTTAAAATCACAAGATTCAAATGTCTTTTTTACTTTCTTAAATTTTGTGCCAAATTAAAATTAAACAAACTGAAATTGAGGGGGTACTATTTTTCAACTTCAACTTTAATATGAGTTCTATTTTTTTCTCTTTAAATCTCACTCAATTTATGTGGGGTTCGGATGAACTCAATAGCTTTTGTTTAAATCTTATATTTATATTAGAAAATCTATTAAACATGTAATATCCAAAAACTTTTGCTTGGCCAGGTTTTATCCTTTGAAGGTACTTCTAATTAAATTTTCAATATTTACATGACAAATTATGATATTGAGAGTTTTATCTTAAAATATTATGTTTTTTATTCCTTCAAAATCGATCAAAGCTAAAGTATAGCAAGAAGATTTAGTTTCTCTAGTGCATGATTATTACTATGTAGAAAAAAGAAAAAACCAATAAAATATAAGTTAGCATGAAAAACATTTTTATAAAAGTCAAGGAAACATCTTTCAAACAGAGAGGATACGTTAATGAACAAAACAATTATCATGCCTCAATTCTAATCTAATTGAATTATTCATTTCAATTATTATAGTCCACATTGCTTCATTCTCTTTAACAAAACTATTAAAAATCTAAAGAGGAAATTAATACCCAAAATCTCAAAGACATTTCTTTATTTTTTATACCAAATGGTTCAATAAAATATGTTAACTTTTCCAACTGAATAAATATTATGGTAACTATTTACGGAACACTATCTTCTTGGCTGTCATCACCTATATAACATAAGAAGATTGCATTGGCAACCCTAGTTCTTTTAGTATTTATTAATACTCTATTATTATTTTATCTGCAAACATAGTTTTTAGTTCATTTTCTTGGAATTTCTTGTTTACATGTCACAATTATTACTTGTGTTTGTAATTTTTTTGTCCTCTTTTATTATACGACTTGCTTTACTTTAAGGACTCGAGTTTATGTTATGTTGATGTTTATATGGGTGTGCAAAAATTGAACCGAAAAAAGTGTTATTGGTTTATTGTTATTGGATTATTGGATTAACGGTTATTTAATAGTTTTACAAAAAAAAATTATTGGGTTATCAGTTCTTTATTATTTTTTTAATATTGGCTATAATTTACTATTTTAATTTGTACTCATACATGAATATCAAAGTATCAAACAAAAGATATAAATATAATCACTATATCATATCAATACCCTACACAATTCACAGTTCACACTATTTCACTGTTCACACTGTATTTACCCTTTTATGTTTTAGTATTACTCTAGGTTCACAATGTCAAAATCAAAAGAACTAAGAACGGCGGCTGCGATTTGCAACAAAAACGGCAAGGGTTAGGCGACAGCTATGGTTGTGAATTGTGAGTATTCACAACAAGAACGTCTCATTTGCTTGTTTTGTTGTATGCTTGTATTGCGTCAAATTATTGGAGAAGTTGTATATTTATTTTGAAAGCATTTTCTTATTGGTTAAACCAAAACCTAAACCGTTAAAGACCCAAAATCGATAAATCAAAAATCAATAACAAATATCTTATTGATTTGGTTAACTATTTAGCGTATCTAAAAACCGAAAATCGATAATACTTAAAACCAAACGATCGATTTATGATCATGTTATGGCACAACCAACCTCTATAAGGAAAATAAAAACTACTTGTCTAATATAGGGGAGGGCTTATTGCACTTGGCACCTTTGATGCATATACATTTCTACACTTTTCACAATATTCTAGTTAATGTATCATAATTTCTTGTAAATTTATTTGTACAAAAAAATTATATGTTGACTAAAATAAGTATGTATAGTATATCTGATGAATTCGACTCGTGTATATATATATATATATATATATATATGGGAGTGGACAATGAAATATTGTGATTTTTATGAAAATTTGTGCATTTTTCAAAGGGTTGTGATTTTTCAAAAGGTTGTGAATTTTTCAAAGGGTTGTGACCATTTCGAAAGGTTGTGATTTTTTCAAAAAAAAATTGTAACTTTTTTGAAGAGTTGCGACTTTTCTAAAAGGTTGTGACTTTTTCGATAAGACACAATAAGCACATGTTCACACTACCCTTTCTATAAATAAAATCCTCTATTTCTATAAATAGAGGATTTTTCTCTCATTTTTAAAAGATCGAATTTCTCCCTCTTCTGCATATATATTTTCTTACAAACAAAGTTGAGTCTTTGTGTGATTTTGTTGTTAGCTTTTGAGTTCGCTGAAATTATTGAAGTTTAAGGTACCACTACTTCTTTAATAGTTTATCCGTTTCATCTTGGGAGAAAATAATTTATAACCTCGGGTACAATGAGGGGATTAAATTCTTTAAGGATACACGGTGGATTCTGTGGACTCGAATATTTTTTTTATTTTCATCTTTATTGTTTCTGGTTTGCTAACTTTGATATAGGAATAACAACTTAAGGAATTTTTTTTTCTATAGCTGAGATTTTTGGATTGGGTCACGATAGATCTTAGAAGTCATTGTCATGGTATTTATATGATTCTGCTATGTCTAAGTAAGTACATTATGAAGGAATCTTAGACTTGATACTACAAAGTAGTATTATTTTTTCTTATCATAATTTTGGTCAAATTAAAGATGATTAAATTAAATAATGTGTTGTTGTCTTAATAGTTTTCACAAACTATTTTCAAAGATTTATTATCTGTTATGATAAAATTGGGTAGAAAAATACTTTTATGTGTATTGCATTTAATATTGGAGGCAACTTTCAAGAATCTTAATCTAAAAACGTAGATGGCACGGCATTCTTTTTTCCATAAAAGAAGAAAAAAAAGGTTAATTTTCGATTTGAAGTAACAATATTTTCTTATAGTAATCATTATTATATGGTGTCAAAAATGGCATCTTAATAATTTTGCAGGAACACTATCGGCTAAGGGCCAAAAACAAAAATACAGCTAAGGTATAAATTATTAAGAAACAGAAAATAGTGAATAATTTAGCATAAATATTTATATCAAAACAAACAATTTAATTTTACCAATTTAAGAATTTAAAATACATTTCATTCAATCATATTCAAGCGGTAGATATATGTATGAAAAATATATACCTAGAATTTATAAATTTAATATAAATATCATTTGCACGTAGAATTTAATTATAATTTAGGGATGCAAAATGAAAGAACTCAACAAATCAAAGTTCATCGTAGTGATGCTCATGATCATCTATTTACAATGGCCTCTCCACTTTCGCTCCTATTCTAGAATTATCTTCATCGTTCATATACTGAAAATTCGTTAAAAAATAAAATATTTTTGTGATAATTTAGAGTACACCAACAATATCATTTATAACATAACTAGGGAAGCAGTCCGCGCTTTGCGCGATTTATATTTGTGACTATAAATATATAATTAGTATTGCTGTAAACATTTTAAATATAAATATTTTATTAGAAGTAGAATTTAGATGGTATATCAAAATAGTATTTCAATCAAGAAGATATCTATAACACCAATCGGAGAGATATTTTTCTATTTGGGTGGAAACACACGGGTATATAAGCTGATTTAGCACCATTTTTTAAAGGAAAAATTATTTAAATTGTACACTCTTTTTTATCATATTTTCTTAATTTTTCTACCGTTTTAAAAAATATCAAAAATTCTATCTTTTGCTCCCATTATTCCCTTTTCTGGATACATTAGTTCGAAATTCAATATCTATAATTTTCCTTCTATTTTTCATGCCACAAATCTCTCCACAGTTACATCCATTAATCTATTTTTGAATTTTAAATATTTTCTCTTTCGAGTTAATGATTTCAAGTTATTTAACAGGTAGATCTCTTTCCATCACTTCAAGTTTTTGATTTTTTAAATTTATGTTTTAGTTTTTTCATCTGAAAAAATTGTTAATCCGTACTGTGTGGTAGTCGCTATGTATCTGATACATTTAATATAAATTCGAATTTATGTATCATGCCCAAAAAATTAGTACATGATATATTACTTTTATGTATATCGTTTTATTTGAGAAATACCGTATTTTATAAAAGATACATTATACATGCTATTGTTTTCAATAATATCTTTTGCAAACTTACAGGCTGGTTCCTCTTCCTATTCAGTTGCTGATCTGCTTGTTTCATAAGTTGTTTTGATGACATATTTTTTCTTGTTTATTTAAGTTACTCTCTTCTTCCTCGTTTTTTTCTAACATCTTCTTTATCTTCATCTTCTGAACGCACACCAAGTGTTTGATTAATTGTTTGTGTGAAGAGAACATACGGTATTCGGTATAGTATTTGAACCTAAAACTCAGATCATTATAGATCTAGATCTAAATATCAAATTCCGGCGAAGCTCCAATTTTTCCGGCGAAACCTTTTTTTTTCCAGGTGTACAGATCTGGATTTCCGGTGACGAACAACCGCTACAACCGCTGTAACTCAACTTCTTACGCCAACATGAACAGTACTCCGACGTGAGCAGTATTTTCTGGCGGCAACCAGGTTCATTTCTACCGGAGTTGGTACCTCCGGTTTTTATATCTTTATATATCTATTCTTTGTTCATATACTTGTCGTTACATTTTGCCGACTTTAGACCCCCGAATAATTTATTAGTTCATACGCATTTTCGTGGCTTTGGATAGTGATGGTAGACTAGAGTCATGTTCTCGCTCTTGGACGAGGACGAGGGTAAGGAAGGGTAAGTGGGTTAAAGGAGCGTCTAGACTGAGAATAGGTTCTTGGAACATTGGGACGTTAACGGGTAAATCCATAGAACTGGTTAAGATTCTAAAGAAGAGGAAGATTAATATAGCCTGTGTCCAGGAGACAAAATGGGTAGGCTCTAAAGCTAAGGAGGTAGACGGGTATAAGCTTTGGTTTTCTGGTAAATCGAAGTATAGGAATGGGGTAGGCATTTTAATAGACAGTGATTTAAGGGATCAGGTGGTGGAGGTTAGGAGAGTCAATGATAGGATGATGTCGATTAAAATAGTCGTTGAAGGAATCACGTTGAACGTTATTAGTGCTTATGCGCCGCAAGCGGGCTTACGCGAGGAGGATAAGAGGCGCTTTTGGGAGGATTTGGAAGAGTTAGTGGTAGGCATACCACCTACTGAGAAGCTTTTCGTGGGAGGGGATTTCAATGGGCACATCGGGTCTATTTCAGGAGGGTATGATGATGTGCATGGGAGCTTTGGCTTCGGGGACAGAAATGGAGAAGGAATCTCACTTTTGGATTTCGCAATAGCTTTCGGGTTGGTGATAGCCAACTCGAGTTTCCCAAAGAAGGAGGACCACTTGGTAACCTTCCGTAGCTCAGTGGATAAAACTCAGATAGATTTTTTACTCCTTAAGAAGGATGATAAAGGTTTGTGCAAAGACTGTAAGGTCATCCCGATCGACAACCTTACAACCCGACATAAGCTCTTAGTGATGGATTTAGGGATTAAGATGACGAGGACGAAGAGGGTCGGGGAAGAACGACCTAGGATAAGATGCGGGAGTTTGACAATGGTTAGTGCCCTAGAGATAGGACAGAAATTAAAGGGTATGGGGGCCTGGGATAGTAGTGGGGATGCGAACGGTATGTGGGATAGGACAGCTAGTTGTATTAGGGCTGTAGCAAGGGAAGTGTTAGGAGTCTCGATAGGTAGTCGTAGACGGCATCGAGGGGACTGGTGGTGGAATGGAGAAGTGCAAGGGAAAGTGGAAGCAAAGAAGGTGGCGTATGCTAAGTTGATGGTGAGCAAGGATGAGGTGGAGAAGTGGACGAATAGGGAACTGTATAAGATAGCGAGGAAGGAGGTGAATTCGGCGGTTGCAACGGCAAAAATAGCAGCTTTTGAATGCCTTTATGCTGAACTAGAAGAGAAAGGCGGGGACAGGAAATAATTTAGGTTAGCCAGGGACCTGGAGAGAAGGGCACGCGATGTGGATCAAGTGAAGTGCATTAAATACGAGCACGGAAAAGTATTGGTAGAGGAGACCCTTATCAAATAAAGATGGCAATCATACTTCCATAAACTTTTGAATGACAGAGGGGACAGAGAAATTATGTTGGGAGATTTGGAACATACAGGAAGGAGTCACGATATTGGGGGTTGTAGGAGTATTACGGTCAATGAGGTTAAAGGTGCTGTTCGTAGGATGCGCTGGGGAAGAGCGACCGGACCTGACGAGATCCCTAGAGAATTTTGGAAGAGTGCGGGCTCGGTAGGTTTGAAATGGCTGACTAGGTTATTTAATGTCATCTTTACGACTGCTACAATGCCCGTAGAATGAAGGTCGAGCATCATGATCCCTCTATACAAAAACAAGGGGGATAGCCAGAGTTGCGACAACTATAGAGGTATCAAGCTTCTAAGCCACACTATGAAAGTGTGAGAAAGAGTGGTGGAGATGAGGGTGAGGAGAGGCGTGTCTATTTCAGAGAACCAGTTGGGATTTATGTCGGAACGCTCAACTACGGAAGCCATCCATCTTATGAGGAGACTAATAGAGCAATATAGGGAGAGGAAGAGAGACTTGCATATGGTATTCATCGACTTAGAAAAGGCTTATGATAAAGTCCCACAAGAGATACTATGGAGATGTTTGGAGGCTAAAGGTGTACCGGTAGCGTACATAAAGGTGATCAAGGACATGTACGAGGGTACCAAAACCAGGGTAAGGACAGTAGGAGGGGACTCATAACACTTCCCAGTTGTGATGGGGTTGCATCAAGGAATAGCTCTTAGTCCATTTCTATTTGCCTTGGTGATGGATGTATTGATGCGACAAATTCAAGGTGAGGTGCCATGGTGTATGCTTTTTATGGACGACATAGTCCTCATCAATGAGACTCATAGCGGAGTTAACGCTAAGCTAGAAGATTGGAGACGCACCTTGGAGTCTAAAGGGTTTAAGCTGAGTAGGACCAAGACAGAGTACCTAGAGTGCTAGTTCAGTGAGACACCTCAGAAGGTTGGCACGGAAGTTAGGCTCGGGGACCAAGCCATCCAAAAGAAAAGTAGTTTTAAGTACCTTGGTTCTATAATGCAAGACAGCGGGGAGATCAACGAGGATGTAACATATCGTATTGGGGCAGGATGGAGGAAATGGAGGCTCGCCTCCAGTGTGTTGTGTGACAAGAAGGTGCCACCACAACTTAAGGGCAAGTTCTACAAAGTGGTGGTTAGACCAGCTATGTTATACGGGGCGGAGTGTTGGCCAGTTAAGGTCTCCCACGTGCAAAAGATGAAAGTTGCCGAGATGAGAATGTTGAGATGGATGTGTGGGCATACCAAGAGCGACAGGATTAGAAATGAGGCTATTCGAGACAAGGTAGGAGTGGCCTCGATGGAAGACAAGATGCGGGAGACGCGACTGAGATGGTTTGGGCATGTGAAGAGGAGAGTCCTAGATGCACCAGTGCGGATATATGAGAGGTTGGCCATGGATGGTTTCAGAAGAGGTAGGGGTAGGCCGAAGAAATATTGGGGAGAGGTGATCAGACAGGACATGACGCATTTACGACTTACCGAGGATATGACCTTAGATAGGAGGGTGTGAAGGACACACATTAGGGTAGAAGGCTAGTACATAGTGGCATTATTCTCCCTTATCCGTAGGCGTATTAATGCACTATGATTTTTTGTACTCTGATTTATGGTATTTATGTTATTATCTAATAATACCTACTGTTTTTTGTGCTTTGATTATTTCGTTATCTACTTATCTACTTTTAATATTCTTGTCTGATCTTTTTTTATGCTTCTATTGAGCCGAGGGTCTTTCGGAAACAACCATCCTACATTGGTAGGAGTCAGGTTTGTGTACACTTTACCCTTTCCAGACCCCATGATGTGGGATTTCACTAGGTTGTTGTTGTTGTTGTTGTTGTTGTACGTATCAATTAATTTGATACACAATGTTTTAGCTATAGAACATTAGGGTTTATGCATCAAGTGTATTTATTGGGTAATGTGCAGAGACACATAACCTTCTAATTTGAATAAGCCTGAACAAAAATTAAAGATTGCAGATACATAACAACAACCTATACATGATAGATTAAACAATTTGTAATAATTATGTATTAGATAAATAATTAAAGGCAAGAGACACATAAATTTAGATATGAAAATAGACCGAAACTCATATGTATCAGAAAAAGATTAACAACAAAAACTAAAAATCAACCAGTTCCTCTATCAATGTTGTGTCATATATATAACTATGACTACTATACAAACTGATATTGTTATGAAAATATTAGTGTTTATGTATCAAATAATAACATTTGATAATGTCTACAAATACATAACTTTCTAGTTGAATAAGTGTGGGTGTATGTATCTGGTAATAGCTATGTATTTGATATATAACTATGAACAAAATACATACTAATTTGTGTTTTAATAAATTAAGATTATGTATCAAAACTAATATTCGAACACGATGTGTTGTGCATAATAAAAATGTAATGTATCACAATGTTGAATAAAAGGCATTATACATTATTTAAGAAACAAAACAACTAGATACATTAAAAATCTGAACCAATATGTATCACAAAAGATGAACAACAAAAAATCAAAAAACAATAATCAACAATCTGATCTGCTGAAATCAAAAAAGAATGATGAAGAAATCCTTCTACATTTTCTCCTTTGCTCTTTATTAACTCTGGTAGCTTTTCTTCACTTTCAACAATGGAGTTACCCATGAATCTAGACCCAAAATCCTTACCTAAGCCACCAACAATTTGACCTTTTCCTCCTTTTTATGAGCGATCAATTTTAAATTCGAAGAGGCGTCCCTCTTCAACTAATTAGGTAATCACAATACTAAAAGATAGAGTATCATCCATATGTATCAGAAATTTATAGATTAAAAAGCTTTAAAAAATTAAAAATATTTATAGCCGATGAACTGGAAAGAAAAAAAATGGATGATGAAGAAGAAAATTTGTTACAATTTGGGATAACTTGAGATGAAGAAAATTTAAAATTTGAATTGTTTGAAGTTGTTAGTATTTTGGAAGAGATTGATATCAATTTATTTTGCGTAATTTGTGAAACTGACGTTTAATTTGATATTTTTTTTCCCTTTTAGTGCAATAGTAAATAAGGTAATGTATTGACGAGCTATGTATCAAACAATATAGTGATGTATCTGAAATACATCAATTTCAAGAGATTTTTGTAATTTGGAAAACAATAGGGATAAAATGTAATTGGCTCTTAACACTATGGGATTTATGTAAGTTAGCAAAAAAAACAAAAAGATAAGTTGAATAAAATCTGATTTGAACAAATATGGACATAAGTAGGACTTAAAATAAACCATAATAGAATCCCAGTAAATGCATTATAAAACGAACCTACTGAATTAGCTGCAATATAGCTTTGATAAGATATATTGAACAATTAAATCAACAGATAAACACATACTATAAAGCAAGTAAAAGAAGGAAAGTGAGGAGACCATTTGGCATTTTCAGAAAGTGAAATTTTCGTAATATATAGACTTATGTTGACGCTTATCAGCTTCTATTTTGACATGTTATTCAAAAATAAATGGAATTGAAAAATAGATAAAAACAAAAAATAAGACACATATCAAGAAAACCTATGAGAGATTGGTAAAACAGACACAAAATTGATATAGAATTAGTATTAGGTAGGGTCAAAGGTTCATCCGAATATCGTTCGGTGGAAAATTACAATATTTATATATGATTAAAACTATTTATATATATATAAAATAGATATTAAACTTTATTTGGTTTCTTCATGTGGTTACTTCTTCATATTTTGAGCCCACAGTGAAAATTCTGACTCGACCACTGTAGCATATCTCTTATCTAATTTGTTTTGTTCATTTTAGAATTCTTGATAATTTGTGTTGTTGTGTCTGTCAAGATTATGAAATAGGTTATGTAGAATTCTAAAAAGAACAAAACAAATTATGAGATATGAATAGTTTGAATACCAAATCTGAGTGAAAAAGAAAGAGCGGGTGAACTGTGAAGTGATCACATATCTACAGAAAATTGCAACAAAATAGCCGCCCTTCAGACACCATACCCTTGAGGCGTCAACTTTAATTATATTATCCTTATAATTTGTTTTTCCAAGGCAAAGTAAGGGGAAAAAACCCAAGAGTCCCGGAATCAATAAACCCATATGATGAATTATAATTATAGTTCAAAAGAAGAACTTTTGCTTGACTCAATAGCATAATAGGTAAGTGTCACCGAGAACAAGTTCAGATTTCTAAAGCCAAACTTCATAGAGAGACGTTTTTCATTTAGTTATCATATGTAAATTGAATAACTATAACTTATTCAATGTAATCCTACAAGTGAAGTCTCGAGAAGGTAGGATGTACGTAGACCTTATAAAATAAGAATATTAACAATGAAAATATTCAATGAAGAAATATAATATAAAGTTAGAATAATATAATCTGACTCAAAATTTAAAAAGTTTATATAATGATACTATTATGAATTTGTTGAATACATCAAAAATAACTTTAGTCTTTTTATAAACACAAAACAATAGATTTTATATAATGTAAAAGATTTGAGTGTTTGGTAGACGTTAGAATATTCAATAATGAGCTAATAAAAATTGATTAGGGAATAAAAAAGGTAAATGTAAGAATTATAATGTGGGTTCATGATAATCACCAAAATATAAATAAGTTAACAAAATAGGTAACCACATAAAAAAAAGTTACAATTAATTAAATACTATTTAATTTATTAATTATTACAACGAACTCCATATTAAATAAAATAAACAAATACTATATATATGTATAAAGAAAAATTGGGGGTCCTAAAAAATTTGAGGCCCAAGCAGTTGCTTTAGTGGTGTTATGATCAAGATGACCGTGAGTGTCACCGGCTTAAAATCAGTTTCTTGTATTAATTATCTTCAATCTTTATTAGTTTAGTCGTATCCATACATCAACGTGCGATTCCAGCGTCATCTTGGCCCGAGAAAATTATTTTAGAATTGAGAAGAAGACAAGAGGAAGAAGGTATTTTACATGGGAGAGGAAGAAGTAATTTTACCAAGGAAAGGAAGTGTATCAGAGGACTCCTAAAAGTGACGCTTGGTTTAAATTATACGGGATATCTTTTTATGTTTTTTTTTAAAAAGTTACTATTTAAAAAATTTAAATGACCAAAATTTGTCAAAAAAAGTTAAATGTCATCACTGATTTAAGAGAAAGTCATATTATCGAGTTGAGTATTCTCTTTTATATATATATAAAATAACATAAAAGCCTAGCAATAACAAATTATTTCCTCTCAAATCAAAACTAATAGAATATGTTATTACCCAATTACCACTAAATGGTATTGCATTTTTTATTTATAAAAGATTAATGAAGTTATCACTTGCCAACTTTTTAAACCAGACAAATCACGAGCCGACAAATTGAGCTAATAAAAAGATAATATTATCACCTTGGTGACCTAAACTTTTCTTCTACTTTATTTCTTTTTCAGTAAAGTGGACATACTTCGGGGCCTACATTGTCTTTTGTAAGTCAATTATTAATAATCAAGAAGACAAAAGAAATCAAAAGACGATAAGACAAGCCCGTTTGGATTAGCTTTAAGTTGGTCAAAATCAATTTAAAGCCCCTTTTCAGCTTTTGAACGTGTTTGCCTAATGCTAACTTTAAGCTAGAAAGTTCTTAAAGTCAGTCAAAAATGAAAAGTTAGGATTCCTAACTTTTTTTTTTCTAAGTGCTTAAAGTCATTTTCTTTGACCATGGAAATTACTTTTATATCCCTTATATTTTAATTAAATTCCCAAACTACCCTTTTTATTCTTTTAACCCTAAAATTCATATAATTTTCCTCATTTAAGCATTTTTATCCAAACACTCAACTGCTTATTTATAAAAATAACTTTCAGCACTTTAAAGTTCTAAAAACACTTCATACATAAAAGTTACTTTTTTTAAGCCCATCCAAACGGGCTCTAAGATAGGTGTCCTAGAAGCGGATTCAGAATTTTAAATTTTTGAGTGTCACATTATTTTAAATAGTAATATATGGTAAAAATTCTAGCATAGAGCAAGATAATACTTAATATTTATTAGCAAATTTGCATACAGAATTTAGACTTGTTCGGTTGGTTTAATTAAGATTTTACTCACAGGAGGTCAAAGGTTCTAATCTCCTAATTTGCAATTCTTTTTATAATAAATTCGCTACCGAGGTCTTGCATAATAATTTTTTTTTTAAGAAGATACACCCTACAACATGATTCAAACTTGCATCCCTACTTGTGGTAAACCTGATCTTTAACCACCGACACCACAAGGTTCATTATTTATAAGGATGTTACGTTTAATATTTATACTTTATTTATAAATATATAAATATATAAATATACATGTATATACAGATTTTCAACCCACCCCACCCCTCCGAGCTATGTAAATCCGCCCCCGCCTAGGGGCTTCTAAATCTCTGCAAAATATATACATATATATACTAGAGGGGCATGACCCGTACTCTAGCACGGGCCCAATATTTTACATTTTAAAGCGCTCGATGCGTGGACATGCACAATTATAAACATTATCAATATATTGCAACTATATTAGTGAAAAAATATGTTCAACAAATACTTAAGTTTACATGAAATATAACTTTCATGTGAAAACAATAGGCATTTTTTTTAACATCAACAAAGGTGTAGGGGAATAGAAATTATTCATCATCGTGGCTCCTATGAATTTCAAATCAAAGAATTCCACATAGTGCAAAGTTATTCTACCCACTACAACAACAACAACCCAGTGAAATTTCACACGTGGGGTCTGGGGAGGGTAAAGTGTACGCAGACTAGACTCCTACCAAGGTAGAACGACTGTTTTCGAAAGACACTCGGCTCAAAAAAATCATAAACGAAGTCAGATAAGGATAAAAAGTTCAAAGCTAAGCAAATAACACACGCAACTCAGATAAAATAGAATAGAATAGAAGAAAACAATCAAAGTACAGAAAGTAATAGATTATAACAGAAATCAGCCCACAAGGAATTATAGTGCGCTAATAAGCCTACTAAAAATGAAGAATAACGAGACTATGAACTAGCCTTCTACCCTAATATGAGTCCTCCACACCCTCCTATCTAAGGTCATGTCCTCGATAAGTTGTAACTGCGTCATGTCCTGTCTAATCACCTCTACCCACTACAAAAGAAGAAAAATATAATACATCAATTATTTAAGAAATTTAAAAGGACCATCTGAACTATATATAAAATATCAAGTAATTTTTAGTATTGTCTGCCTGTGAGTACCAGCCTAATACAAAGCTAAAAAAATAGAGGAATTCAGAGATCCTATTCACAAACCATTCTAATAGTCGTCTAATACATCTAACAAACATATTTGTTGCCTTTCTAGAAATTTTTTATACCATCTCCACGTTCGGACCAACAATGACAAAGCTAAGCATCTAAGTTAATTGAACACAAGACAATGGCAGTATAAGTTTAATCACACACAATATGTACAACCAACGAATGTTGTACAGTTAAAAATCCAAAAACATAACAACTGCCCATATCTTATAATACATCATGTGCATGTTCTAATTCAACAGTTAAGGAGCACTGGAGGTGGAGCCCCACGTTTAGTAGTCATTCTTCTGTATTCCAAAATATTATGCTTGTTTTACTGGGCACTGTCTTGCCACGCACCGGCCGAGCGCCCGAGGCAGTTTTCGCGCGCTAGCGCACCGAGGCAGCGGCTACTGTCTTCCCGCGCGTTGGCCACACGCCAGAAACATTTTCTGCTCTCTACAACGGGCCGAAGGCCTTTTAATAACCCTCAAAGACGTAGTTCATCTTCCTAGTTCAAATATTTACATTAGAAAGAGAAGTTCTCAAGAAACTAACTTCCTCTGAGGTTCATCCATCATCCAAGGTAAGATTTGACCATGGAATTCTATAATTTCTTCATCTTAACACCAATTAATATCTTTTACCCATGGAATCCATAGGTTTTCAAGAAAATCCACCTGTAAGATTCGAGAAACAGATTCTTTCCATCTCTTCCTTCAAAGATCTCACCTTTCTCAAGAATTAGGAGCGTATAAGGTATGTAAGGCTATCATGCCAATAGACTAAGTCCGTCCTCGTGCCCTACATCTCTATATAGTTAAGTTGAGTTTCAACATTGAGTTTTAATTTTGATAGTGCGAATTCTTGAGTTTTCTATATAAATATCATTGTGTTCTTGTATATATTCAAATATACCTTGATGAGTTTCTTGAGTTGAGTTTTTGAGATTATGGATTCATGTTTGCACTCACATGAACTCTAGTTGAGTTTTACATTAATTATTTTATGCACTATTTGAGTTAAAGAATGAGTAATTATTTTCAATACTTAATTAAAAATGAGTTTGAGGAGTCTTTTATTCATTATTTTGAGCATGAGTTGAGGAGTCTTTTATTTATCGTTTTTACCATGAGTTGAGAAGTCCCTTAATCATTCTTTTGAGCAAGAGAATTATTCAGTATAAAAGAGTTGAACATTTTAAACACCTATTTTGAGATTGAGTTGAGAAGTCAAATTATGTTTCAAAATGTATTCATGGAGTTGAGTTTATGTCTATTTTACAAAGAAGAAATGAGTTGTGTTTTGAGCTAAGTCCAAAAGAGACTAAATGAGCTAATTGAGCAAATACACTCATTTTAATTATGAGCATAAGATATTATTTATTTTGGAGTAGTATTTAGCACCAATTTTGGTAAGGGTATATAACAACTCAAACTCCATAAACTACGTAATCAGGATAGGATAGGATCATGCCGTTTGTTCGGGTGACTCCTCATTGTCCCAAAAGAGGACTTTTATTGAATCCAGAGATGAGTTTGTGTCTCCTACTCTGGCAAGGTATTGGACGGTTGTGGAAACAATGACAGTTCATTATATCATCACGTAGCTCATAAGTGATGGTTGTCGGTTAGAGAAACACCCCAAGAGAAAAGTATTATGTTTTTATATACAGAGTTGCATTTACTTATTTACATCTGTAACATCCCTAAAACAAATGCACACAAAATACCTTAAAGATGCCTTGGGAATAAGCCGCTCATGTAATGCATTATCCTTAATCTTTTTAGAAAATCCGAGTTCGAAATATCAATCAAGGGGTCAAATCCCGCGGGAAAATGGTCTCGGTGGATTTTTAGGACATGTATATCGGAAGATAGATTTTCAAAGAATTCAAAAAATAGTAGGGTCCGTGACAGGACCGCGTCGCGGACCTGGGGACAGTTTTATAACCAAGTAGATCGCGACAGGTCCGCGTCGCAGATCTGGGAGGGTTTTCTGGCCGAGTTGAGTTTTTTAAAGGGCGTTTTAGACCTTTCCCAAATTATTAGTTAATGAACCTAAATGTTTTTAGGACCAATTTCAACTCTATAAATTAACCTAAACCTCTAATTCTATTCATTCTTCTACAATTCATCTATCAAATATTTCTCTCTCTAAAAAAGGCTCTCAAGGGTTTTCATTGAAGACTTCAAGTAAATTCACTCAACCTCTCCATCAAAACTCTCAAGTTCTTCCAAATTAATTAGTGTTCTCACTCAAGGTATGTGGGTATTGATTCATGAATTCTTTCATCCATGAAGCTCAATCAATTTCTCAATATTTTCTATCAAATTAAAGTCTGGTATTTTATGGGTTTTGTGATCTCTATTCCAATTGCATGAATTTTAAGTTAAAATATTATCATGAGTCTATTTTGATATAAATTGATGGTTATTGAATTAAATTAAAGAGTTTTTTCATGAATTTTCCTATTTTAATTTTTAGGGTTCATGATGTAAATTATGTGTATATTGACTTACACTTACAAAGGATATTATCTATATGAATTATGTATGGGATGATGTAAAGTTTATAATCATGCATGTTTTTAAGTGAATTACATGATTTTCAAAGTCAATTGATTATGCAATTTAGTTTTATTCTAAGTTCAAGGTATGAATTTCATGCAAGTTATGAAGTAAGGTTACTTAGGGCCCTATGTGGTGATCTAAGGCCTAACGATATGAATTATGATAATATAATTGTAATGGTGAAAGGATAATTCGCACATTACAAGTATGTTATGAAAATGAGCTACTCTATAATTTCAAACCTATGATCATGACTATGATATATGAAATTATGATCTTATGTTATGTATGTATTCCGTGAAATTTAACTTAGCACCGAATGGACTTGAGGTGGGGGCCCTATCAAAAGCCTTAGTAGCAGCCTCATTGTCACGCCCCGGGAGGGTACCCTAGACGTAACCGGCACCCGAAGGCCATTTCTGACCTCCGAGCGAACCACCTGGTCCAGTCACTCATTCATTCAATCACATTCTCTTAGCGGGAACTCAATTAATGAAATACTATTCGCAATAGGAGGGCCGAAGGACAAGCATTCATCAACTCAACAACAAAAATAATAAGATTCCTCGAATTAACCGTTCAACCTCCCCACACTCCAGTCTATGAAGCCACTATCCAAGTCTAAAAGGTGCCAATGACAAGTCCATGGCTACCAACGATCAAAATAAAAGAAATGACAATAAAACTATACAAGAAGGCTCAATATCCTCCGGGAACTAGGAGGACTCACCAACTAGCTGGGAGTTTAAGTGGATCTTCAACGGAGCGCCGGTTGATGATCTCTGGTACCTGTCGCTGCATCATAAAACGATGCAGGCCAAAGGGCGTCAGTACATGGAAAGTACGAGTATGTAAAATGGCCGGAGGAAACAACATCAAGAAAGCATCAATATCAACTCAGGATCTTAACTCATATATATATACATAACAACTCACTCAAATGTCCTAAGTCCAACAAGAATAGTTTAGACAGGACTAACTCATAAGCCACTTAACTCAACTAACTCGGAGCACTATCAAGGCCTAAATGGGAGTTTCTCTTAACTGACAACCATCACCTATGAGCCGGTGATAGTACAACTATTAGACGTTGTTGCCACATCCGTCCATATCTTGCCTGGGCATGAACGCCTCCCTAATCATGAATACCATCGATTAGTCAAGTCCTATCATTTCAGGACAATAAAATGGGAAACATCGGAATTTAACGGTTTGATCCCATGGGAAGCATCCGACTTTAACGGTTCCATCCCTACCTACGTTGGTGGCATAGTTTCTGGGGTTCGAGTATGGACTATACTCTTACCCGCTTCAGTTCTCGATACTCCTCCCATGACTCTATGCTCATAAGACTCCCTCAAATCATCTCAAACAAGCCCTCACAGCTAGTTTCATGTGGAACATTTTCCCACTCATCAACTCTATCCTCATTCTTAACTCAATTTAAGTCATAATGGCAAGTCTCATTTAGGACCTTGTCCACTCGTCAATTTTATCCTCCAATTAACTCAATCAAGCCTCATTTAGGTAAGAATTTATGACATCTCCTCAAGACTCATCACAACTCTATGACTTTAACTCAACAATTCAAGTAGAATAACACATTTAAGGAAAATGACTTAAGCAACATAATCACTTGGCTAAAGAGATCAACAAAATATAATAACAAGTCATCTCCATCAACTCATACTAACATGAAGGTTTTAGGAATTAGCTCAACAACATCAAAATATATGGCATTAAATAAATAGGGGACAAAACTCATTCAAACACGAACCATACCAAGAAACTACATTTTTCATGGACATCTAACCTCAAGCAAGAGTAGGGAACATGGGTGGACTTAGCCCATGTTTTGGATAGCCTTACATACCTTAGTGAAGACTTGAAGAAAACCTTGTGGTTGTGTCTTCAATGGAAAACTCAAACCTTGAAGCTCTTGGAACTCTTCTTGTTGGAGAAGGATTTGGAGAGGAAGAAGAAGAGAGGGAGAGAGAAGAGGTTCCTAGGGCTTTTAGAGAGAGAGTGGGGGCTGAAGAAATGATCCCAAAATAGTCTAGGGTGATACATATATAATTTGGGGCAATTCCCAAATTGCCCCTTCTCAAAAGTTCTGAACATAGGCTAAAAATGCACCTGGCGAGATAGTGGCGCGTCGCGCCATTGCAGCGCCAGGCTGAATACGCCTAAAACCTGCACACCTCGTAGTGGCGCGCTGCGCCAGAGACCAAACTACTGAGTCATATTTCTAGCGCGATAGTGGCGCGTCGCGCCCTTACAGCGCCAAGGCCAAATTTTCTGGGTTCTGGAAATTTGGCCTGAAAAACCCTGTACAACCTTTAGTGGCACGTCGCGCCAAGGACCAAACTACTGAGGCATGTTTTTGGCGCGATAGTGGCGCGTCACGCCCTTACAGCGCCAAGGCCATTTCCCCAGCAGTTGCAACCCAGGCCAAAAATAAAATTCCTGCCGTGCTAGTTCATCTTAGGATCGTCATATGTTTTGACTCCGAACTCCAAAATTTACGTTCTTGGTGGCGTTGGAAAGAAGACTCGACGACCTTTAATTTGATAGGTCGTGGGCCACCCAGATTGATGTCCTTCAAAAGATATGGTCGTTAAAAGTCGACTCTTATACGAACTCATCCTAAATGTAGCCGCAATGGATCTTTTGGACTTAGCTCGGTCCTAGGGGTCCTTGGTGACCCCACATCACCTCTAACACTGCTCAGTCTCTCAGAGACTCATCGTAACTCACAAGTATACTTCAAGATACTCGGGTTCGACCCCTCTCGAACACAAGAAGGGTCCGAATCTTTGGAAAAAATTTGAGGGGTGTTACATTATCTCCCCCTTGGGATCATTCGTCCTCGAATGAAGAGAAATCAAGAATAGACTCGGGGTGCAAATCACAATTAAAACTCAGTCATTCAATCAGTCAAATTCTCAATCATTTATCAATCAAGACTCAAGAAGGCACAAATGAATTCAGGTCAAGGAAATGGTCATTACCTTCAACATTCTCCTCGGTAGGCATGAATAGATGGGGATATTTAGATTTTATGGCTTCCTCCGCTTCCCATGTCGCTTCCTCAAAAAATTGGTTTCTCCACAGGACTTTGACTGAGGCGACTTCTTTGTTCCTCAGTTTGCGAACTTGGCGATCAAGAATTTGGACTGGAACCTCTTCATAAGACAAGTTATCCTTAATTCCAATGCTATGAATGGGGACTACCAACGAGGGATCGCCCAAGCACTTTTTCAACATCGAAGTGTGGAATACCGGATGAATAGAGGCTAGCTCTGAAGGTAACTCCAACTCATAAGCAATACTCCCAATCCGCCTCAAGATCTGGTAAGGACCAATATATCGAGGACTAAGCTTCCCCTTCTTTCCAAACCTCATGACACCCTTCATGGGTGACACTTTCAAATACACCCAATCATTCACCTCAAACTCTAAGTCTCTCCTCCTCACATCGGTGTAAGATTTTTGGCGGCTTTGGGCTGTCTTTAGCCTCTCTCGAATAACTCGCACCTTCTCCATGGCTTGATGAACAAGGTCAGGCCCAATCAACTCAGCTTCACCAACTTCAAACCACCCAATGGGAGATCTACACCTCCTCCCATACAAAGCTTCATAAGGAGCCATTTGAATGCTTGTATGTTAGCTATTATTGTATGTAAACTCTATGAGAGGTAAGTGATCATCCCAATTTCCCTTGAAGTCAAGCACACATGCCCTCAACATATCTTCCAATGTCTAGATGGTCCACTCTGCTTGGCTATCTGTCTGGGGATGGAAGGCTGTACTCAAGTTCACCCTCGAACCTAATCCCTTCTGAAAGGATTTCCAAAATTGGAAAGTGAATTGAGCTCCTCTGTCTGAGATGATAGACAAAGGGACCCCATGCAATCTGATGACCTCCTGTATATACAACTTTGCATAATCTTCTGCGGTATAAGTAGTCTTAACCGCCAAGAAGTGAGCTGATTTTGTCATTCTATCCACAATCACCCAAATGGAATCATGTTGCTTTTGGGACTTCAGCAAGCCTATAATAAAGTCCATGTTGATCGTCTCCCACTTCCATTCTGGAATTTCTATGTTTTGGGCTAAACCACATGGCCTTTGATGCTCAACCTTCACCTGTTGGCAATTCGGGCACTTAGAAACAAATTCCGCAATATCCCTCTTCATCCCACTCCACCAATAGATTTCCCTCAAGTCATGATACATTTTCATAGAGCCTGGATGAATGGAGTACCTGGAACTATGCGCTTCGGCCATAATCCTCTCTCGAACATCATCGACATCCGGCACACACAATCTATTTTGGTACCTCAACACACCATCTCCCCCTTTGGTGAAAACCATTACCTCTTGTTTGTGAACAACTCCCTTCAATTGGAGAAGGATGGGATCTTGGTCTTGCTTCTCCTTTACCTCTGCCACAAGTGAGGACGTAGACCCATCCTGAACAGTAACTCCGCCTTCATTGTTCTCTTCTAGATGAACTCCCAATCGGGCTAATCTGTGTACCTCCTTCGCCAATTCTCTCCTTCCTTCCTCTATGTGGGCAGTGCTACCCATAGACAACCTGCTAAGAGCATTAGCAACAACATTAGCTTTACCTAGATGGTAGAGGATGCTCATATCATAGTCCTTGAGTAGCTCAAGCCATCTCCTTTGCCTCAGGTTGAGTTCCTTCTAGCTAAAGACGTATTGCAAGCTCTTGTGATCGGTGAATACATCGATATACACTCCATACAGGTAGTGGCGCCAGATTTTAAGCGCAAACACCAGAGCTGCCAGCTCAAGGTCATAAGTTGGGTAATTCCTCTCATGAAGCTTAAGATGTCTTGAAGCATAGGCTATCACCTTTCCACTTTGCATCAACACACAACCCAAACGAATTATGGTGCATCAAAATAGATCACAAAACCCTCTGTTCCATTGGGCAAAGTTAGAACAGAAGCAGTGGTTAGCTTGGTCTTCAATTTCTGGAAACTCTCCTCACAAGCATCGGACTATTGGAACTTAGCCTTCTTTTGGGTCAGCTTAGTCAATGGTGATGATATGGATGAGAATCCCTCTACAAACCTCTGATAATAGCAAGCCAAACCCAAAAAGCTCTTTATCTATGTTGGGGATGTGGGTCTGGGCCAATTCTTCACGCCCTCAATCTTCTGGGCGTCAACCTGAATACCATCTCCAGATACAATGTGGCCTAAGAAGGCCACTGATGCAAGACAAAATTCACATTTAGAGAACTTTGCATACAATACCTGGTCCCTCAAAGTTTGTAAAACGACTCTAAGATGATAGGCGTGCTCCTTTTCATTCTTGGAGTAGACCAAAATATCATCTATGAATACAATCACAAACATATCAAGATACGGTTTGAATACTCAGTTCATGAGATCCATAAAAGCGGCGGGGGCATTAGTCAACCCAAAGGACATGACCAAATATTCAAAGTGGCCATAACGAGTCTGGAAAGCAGTCTTTGGAATATCACACTCCCTCACCTTCAACTGATGGAAGCCGGATCTCAGGTCTATCTTTGAGAAACAAGTGGCACCCTGAAGTTGGTCAAATAAGTCGTCTATTTTGGGGAGAGGGTACTTATCCTTTATGGTGACTTTGTTCAGCTGCCTGTAATCAATGCACATCCTAAGGGACCCATCCTTCTTTCACACAAATAGGACGGGAGCACCACATGGTGAGATGCTTGGCCTAATGAATCCCTTATCTAGCAAGTCCTTCAACTGCTTCTTCAACTCTTTCAACTCGGCTGGAGCCATTCTATATGGAGGAATTGAGATAGGCTGGGTATCAAGAAGAACATCAATCCCGAAGTCGATCTCCCTATCAGGAGGGACTCCAGGCAGATCTTCAGGAAAGACATCCGGAAACTCGTTGACAATCAGAACCGACTCAAGGGATGGAGACTCAATGCTGTCATCTTTCACTCGGACAATATGATAAACACACCCTTTTGAGATTAGCTTCCTGGCCCTAAGGTATGAAATAAACTTACCCTTAGGCGCAATAGGATTACCCTTCCACTCTATGACAGCCTCATTCGGGAATTTGAATGTGACAATCTGAGTTCTACAATCAATAGAGGCATAACAGACATAGAGCCAGTCTATGACAAGGATCACGTCAAAATCAACCATGTCCAACTCAACTAGGTCGGCCAAGGTATCCCTGTGATAAATGGACACAGTGCAATCTCTATAAACTCTCTCAGTTAAGACAGAATCACCGACAGGAGTGGCCACACTAAAAGGCTCAAGAAGACCTTCAGGAATTTTATTGAATTTACTAGACACATAAGGAGTCACAAAAGATAGGGTGGCACCCGGATCCATCAATACATAACAATTAAAAGAAGAGACTCGAATCATACCCATCACGACATTTGGAGAGTTCTCTTGATCTTGGCGACTACCCATAGCATATAAACGGTTGGTACCTCCGCTGGTGCCTGAAGTAGTGCCCCTCTGATTACCTCTAGCCGGCGGTGCGGTGGTAGAATGCTGGACTCTATTTCCCCCTGTTGGACACTCCCTCTGAAAATGGCCCATTTGGCCGCATTTATAACAACTAACCCTTCCTGCTCTACATTCTCCCAAGTGGAGCTTACCACACTTACTTCATGATGGCTTCTCCCTCGCACCTTAACTTATACTGGCCTGGGATTGGGAACCCTGGGGTCTGAAATTCTGATGACTCTGTCCCTGCCGATCATACCTGTTCTACGGCATAGGTGCGCTGGCGGCAGATGAGGCATGATTGGGAGGCCTCTTTTGGAAGAAGGACCTGTTGCCCTTGCTTTGCCTCAGTTCACCCTCAGGGCCTGCTGATTTTGCCTTCTTGCTCAGGTGCTCCTCTCTGTCTTTTCTTTTCTCATCCTCCACCTGTTGAGAATACACCATTAGTCTCGAAATATCCATTTCCGAGATCAACAATGCTGTTTTGCACTCCTTCTTCACATGCCTCCCTAATCCGGAGACGAACTTCCTCATCTTTGACCTCACATCAGGAATCATTTCTGGAGCATACCTGGACAGCTGGATGAACTTCAGGCCATACTCCTTAACTGTCATTCCCTCCTGTTTCAGATTAACAAATTCCTCCACCTTTGCTTCCCTCAATTCTCGGGGAAAGAAGTGGTCAAGAAAAGCTCCCTCAAATTTATCCCACCTAGCAGGTTCAGCATCTTCACCTCTACCTTGTTCCCATTGGTTATACCAAATGTTTTCCATATCTTTGAGTTGATAGGACACCAACTCAACTCCCTCCATTTCCGTAGCAAGCATAGCTTTCAGGATTTTCCACATTTCATCAATAAAGTTTTGGGGATCTTCATCAACCTTAGAACCCGTGAATGCCGGCGGAATCATTCTCAAAAAGTCTATAATTTTAGTGGTAGCAGATGGCTCCTGGGAACTAGAGCTGAGAGTCGGCGAACTCTGATTACCACTTTGGGCAGCCATTAGTTGCATGAGCATTGCAATTGCCCCTCAAAATTCTGCCTCTGATGTGGGCGCAGGTGGAGTAACTGGCACTTAGGGTGCGTCCGAGTATCTCGCAGGTTGGCCTCTAGCCCTTGCCAAGTGTGCCTCGGACTGGGGCATCTCGGTGTTATCAATATTCCTCTGGCTAGCAGTACGTTTTGGAGGCATTATCTGTAACGTATAAACGCATGAATTCAGAGTATGAAAGAAGTGAAACAATTCCTAATGTCCTATAGCCTCCTGCTTATAAGTGTGGTGCACAACACACCCATAAGCAAGACTCTACTAGACACGGCTTCATAGACTCCCTAGGACACATGAACTCTGGGCTCTGATACCATGTTTGTCACGCCCCGGGAGGGTACTCTAGACGTAACCGGCACCCGAAGGCCATTTCTGACCTCCGAGTGAACCACCTGGTCCAGTCACTCATTCATTCAATCACATTTTCTTAGCGGAAACTCAATTAATGAAATACTATTCGCAATAGGAGGGTCGAAGGCCAAGCATTCATCAACTCAACAACAAAATTAATAAGATTCCTCGAATTAATCGTTCAACCTCCCCACACTCCAGTCTATGAAGCCTCTATCCAAGTCTAAAAGGTGCCAATGACAAGTCCATGGCTACCAACGATCAAAATAAAAGAAATGACAATAAAACTTTACAAGAAGGCTCAATATCCTCTGGGAACTAGGAGGACTCACCCACCAGCTGGGAGTGTAAGTGGATCTTCAATGGAGCGCCGGTTGATGATCTCTGGTACCTGTCGCTACATCATAAAACGATGCAGGCCAAAGGGCGTCAGTACATGGAAAGTACGAGTATGTAAAATGGCCGGAGGAAACAACATCAAGAAAGCATCAATATCAACTCAGGATCTTAACTCATATATATATACATAACAACTCACTCAAATGTCCTAAGTCCAAGAAGAATGGTTTAGACAAGACTAACTCATAAGCCACTTAACTCAACTGACTCGGAGCACTATCAAGGCCTAAATGGGAGTTTCTCTTAACCGACAACCATCACCTATGAGCCGGTGATAGTACAACTATCAGACATTGTTGCCACGTCCGTCCATACCTTGCCAGGGCATGAACGCCTCCCTAATCATGAATACCATCAATTAGTCAAGTCCTATCATTTCAGGACAATAAAATGGGAAACATCCGACTTTAACGGTTCGATCCCATGGGAAACATCCGACTTTAACGGTTCCATCCCTAACTACATTGGTGGCATAGTTTCTGGGGTTCGAGTATGGACTATACTCTTACCCGCTTCGGTGCTCGATACTCCTCCCATGACTCTATGCTCATAAGACTCCCTCAAATCATCTCAAACAAGCCCTCACGGCTAGTTTCATATGGAACATTTTCCTACTCATCAACTCTATCCTCATTCTTAACTCAATTTAAGTCATAATGGCAAGTCTCATTTAGGACCTTGTCCACTTGTCAATTTTATCCTCCAATTAACTCAATCAAGCCTCATTTAGGTAAGAATTTATGACATCTCCTCAAGACTCATCACAACTCTATGACTTTAACTCAATAATTCAAGTAGAATAACACATTTAAGGAAAATGACTTAAGCAACATAATCACTTGGCTAAAGAGATCAACAAAATATAATAACAAGTCATCTCCATCAACTCATACTAACATGAAGGTTTTAGGAATTTCTTAGCTCAACAAGATCAAAATATATGGCATTAAATAAA
This sequence comes from Solanum dulcamara, assembly GCF_947179165.1. Classification (NCBI taxonomy): domain Eukaryota; kingdom Viridiplantae; phylum Streptophyta; class Magnoliopsida; order Solanales; family Solanaceae; genus Solanum; species Solanum dulcamara. The sequence goes on from NC_077241.1 coordinate 48,945,305, forward strand.
TAGGGGACAAAACTCATTCAAACATGAACCATACCAAGAAACTACATTTTTCATGGACATCTAACCTCAAGCAAGAGTAGGGCATATGGGTGGACTTAGCCCATGTTTTGGATAGCCTTACATACCTTAGTGAAGACTTGAAGAAAACCTTGTGGTTGGGTCTTCAATGGAAAACTCAAACCTTGAAGCTCTTGGAACTCTTCTTGTTGGAGAAGGATTTGGAGAGGAAGAAGAAGAGAGGGAGAGAGAAGAGGTTCCTAGGGCTTTTAGAGAGAGAGTGGGGGCTGAAGAAATGATCCCAAAATAGTCTAGGGTGATACATATATAATTTGGGGCAATTCCCAAATTGCCCCTTCTCAAAAGTTCTGAACATAGGCTAAACATGCACCTGGCGCGATAGTGGCGTGTCGCGCCATTGCAGCGCCAGGCTGAATACGTCTAAAACCTGCACACCTCGTAGTAGCGCGCTGTGCCAGAGACCAAGCTACTGAGGCATGTTTCTGGCGCGATAGTGGCGCGTCGCGCCCTTACAGCGCCAAGGCCAAATTTTCTGGGTTCTGGAAATTTGGCCTGAAAAACCTGTACAACTTTTAGTGGCGTGTCGCGCCAAGGACCAAACTACTGACGCATGTTTCTGGCGCGATAGTGGCGCGTCGCGCCCTTACAGCTCCAAGGCCATTTCCCCAGTTGTTGCAACCCAGGCCAAAAATGAAATTCCTGCCGTGCTAGTTCATCTTAGGATCGTCATATCTTTTGACTCCGAACTCCAAAATTTACTTTCTTGATAGCATTAGAAAGAAGACTCGATGACCTTTAATTTGATAGGTCGTGGGCCACCCAGATTGATGTCCTTCAAAAGATAGGGTCATTAAAAATCGACCCTTTTACGAACTCATCCTAAACTTAGCCATGACGGATCTTTTGGACTTAGCTCGGTCCTAGGGGTCCTTGGTGACCCCACATCAACTCTACCACTACTCAGTCCCTCAAAGACTCATCGTAACTCATGAATATACTTCAAGATACTCGGGTTCGACCCCTCCCGAACACAAGAAGGGTCTGAATATTTGGAAAATTTTTGAGGGGTGTTACACTCATGTCCCATAAACTATGTGCCACCATAGGAACAAAGGGATTAGAGGCGAATACCCAAATCTCTAAGAGGTGAGTACCAAAAATATCAAGGCTTGGAGGTGAGTACCCGAGTCTAACAACTAGGGTGAGTACCCAGTTTACATAACCGCTTAGTGGATCTACTTAGGCATGTAGGAGTCAACCTTGGCAAGTAGTCTCCCCCTTTCCTCCAATATAGGGGCAACATTGGGATTCCATGGTATAACTCACATAGTCTTATTGTCGGTTATGGTTCCTATCCCATATATGTATGATCTCTTAAGAATGTTATGATTTTGAATTTATGCTTATAAATATTTTGGTCAATATGATTTTCTCATGACTTACGTATTTCATCTTATCATGTGATTTACATGACCTTTACGTTTTATGATTTACATTGCATGTCATGCCCTCATACTTAGTACATTCCAATGTACTAATGCATACTTTTTGCCTACATTGTCTCATAATGTAGGGGTTGAGGTTGAAGATCCTAATCGTCTACGTAACTAGTAGGTGTTCTCCATCCGACAGTGTTGTGGTGAGTCCTTATTGACCGGGGACTAGTTTTAAGTTGGTTACTGTTTCTTTTTCAATAAACTTTTGTTTGCGTTGTATGTTGAGAGTGAGCTAAGGACATGTCTTATACCCCACCCATACTCATGTTTAGAGGCATCTACTTGGACATATGTTTGAGTCTATGTTGTCATAAGACATTTTTAGATTTCTATTCATGTTTTAGACTCTCTTATGATGTTTCTGATTTCATATTTCACCTTATTTATGCTTATGATATGTACAAGAGGCTTGTTTGGAGCCCTTCGGAGTTTTGATTGCCGTGTTATGACTAGGTCCTAAGTCGGGTCATGACAACATCTTTTAAGGCATTCTTGTACACATATTATAGGCCTTATTGAGTTGAGTTGTTTTCAGAGTTGAGTTGAGTTGTGTATCTTTGAGTAAGTTTTCTTTCAGCTATTTTGCGTACTTATACATTTCATGTAGTGACGCCATTTGGCCTGTATTATTTTATGATATACACATAGGTGATAGAGATCCTCAATAGGAGTACCATTGTAGGTTAGATTCCATCCAGCATTTTGGTGAGACCTCTTTACATTCAGAGGCGCTCTTGAGTCCTTATCTTTTCATTCTTTATTTACAAGTTTGAGGTAGTCGTGGGCCTGTCCCAAAACTCATTTCAAGGTCAGTTTTAGAGGCTTCATAGACTAGATAGACATAGTTTGAGTTTATTTAGTTCTATTTAATTGAGTTATGTTTTTAAAAACATTTGAGCTATATCATACATATATTTGAGTACTGAGTTTTAAATTGACATTTCTAAGTTTGCATACTTATTGTGCCCATCTAAGTATTTTTTTATGAGTTAAGTCTTTCACTTAGTGAGTTAGCTAGGCCCAAAATTTGCTTGGTATCAGAGTACAAAGTTCAAATGTCCTATGATGTCTACAAAGACTTATCTGTAGGATATTATTTATGGTTTTGAGGGCCCCACTTCTATATCTGAGGGACTAGGAACATTTAAGAAAATTTTCCCTTCTTTCAAATTCTAAATCGTGTAACTGAGTTGTTCTCTAAGGAACTAATTCAGATTCGTACTTTGCTCAAATCTGTTCGACTACCTCTTATACTCAAAGTAGTTGAAACTTTAAATCTAAAATTCTTATTGATGAGTTACTCTTAGATAAAGTATTTAGAGAATAAGGAGACTGCATTAGGCTTGAGAGGACCCTATTAGTGTGCTTAAGTTTATTGATTTGAAAGAATACACTCCTACTCATATGAATCATGCGTTGGTCCAGAGCAAGATGTATTCCCAAACTCTCTTCTCTAAACCTTCCTTTAGATGTTATCCTTAAGAGAAAAGTTATATTGCTAAATGCTTAGTGTTACCACCTGAGAGAATTTGATTTGATGCATTATAAGCTATAATTAGTAGAATGATCCTAGAGCTATAGTGTCACGACCCCATCCTAGGGCCTAGACGTGACATGGCGAATGAGAAACCCAAAAGTACCTCAAACAAGCCTCTTAGCATTCTTTTAGCCTTTCATAGGTAATGACGATAAATGAACAAACGGAAATCATAATAGTAAATATTCAACTTACATATGTCAAACAATACCTAACTTTTAGATTTAACGGGGCTAAGACAAGTCCCTAGCTCACCCTCAATCATAATAGAAGAAATGCCATAGTAAAAGATCTTAATATATCATAAGCTAGAAATATAAAAAAGTATTGTTTCCGGAATATGGAAACTCACCAAAAGTAGTCTTCAAATGAAATCTCAACTAGCCACATGGAGGAGAACGAGGAGGAGCACCAATCCCTACATGGTGATATCATGTAGGCAAAAGAGTATGCATTAGTACTTTGAATGTACTAAGTATGGAACATGTATGTAATATGGAACATAATGTAATGCATGCATAATAAATCATATAGATATCCTTTAAAACATTTATTTTGTGGGAAAATGACCATAACCGACATTTAAGACCATGCAAGCTATTGCATGGAATCCAACATAACCCCCTGCATTGGCCGGGGAGACTACTTGCCAGATAGAACTCTATCAACTTCATTCATTTCATTAACTTTAACTTTAAGGGCTTTCAAGGATCCATTAGCCTAAGCCTACAAGGGCTCCTATGTTGGCACATAGTTAATGATACAATGAGTTGCTACTAGGATTTCCTTACCGAATCCCACCTCAATGACCCATTCGGTGCTAAGTCAATCCCACAGAATAGTTTAATACTTCAAAATAGTCATAGCATATAACTTGAGAATTTAAAGCATCATATTCGGTAGAATAGCTCTTTAGAATATTTGGTAATTCAAATATGAAAGAATTGTCCTTATTGCATAAAGAATCCATCATTCATATTATTTCGTCATTCTTTCATTTCCTAAGACTCTCTTTTGATCATAGATATTGCTTTTATAAACATTCATTTTGAGTCAAAGCTTTCAAGTCAAACTTTATTGAAAATATAGTAAAACTAGGTGGGTTTACATCACTTCAACTTGGAAATATGTATGTAAATAAATATACATAAATACTTTAAAATCCATTAATTAAAAATCATGCTTTAAACAACCCACCAGGAATTTCAAGAACCTTTAAAGAGATAAATAGAGAAATTACTTGCAAACCATCAATTCATACATATAAAATTATGTTGCATCAAAATAGACCAATAATCATTAGTTTAACCATGATTCATGCTATTAAGTAAAAAAAATAAGAATTACCCATAAGAAAATATTACTAGAAATCAAGAGACTTAATTGAAAGAGTTTTTTGGACTACATAGGTGGAAGAAACCATTGATAAACACCCACATAACTTAGAGTAAAACTTAAAGAAAATAAACATAATTTATCATATAATCAAAATAATTTAGGCATGATAGTGGAAGGAATACTGTCATTGAAGCCTTACATACCTGGAATCCGAAGCGTTACTTAGAATCGAAGGACTTAATGAATACACTCGAACCCTAGCCTTTTCTCCTTGCCGGAGCATTTTATGTACTATCTGGAGTATATCAATCACCAAAATAGTATTTTTACACTACTAAGAACTAAAACTATGTTTTGAGAATGAATAAAGAAGTATGTAGAGAGAAGAGTTGTTTGAGATAGCTTGATGAATAAAATGATGAATTTAGGTGGGTATTTATAGGTATGAAAGAGGGACCTAACAATAATTAAAATAATTGTAAAGAAAAATCTGAAAATTTAATAGAAGATTTTGATGTCATGGGTGATGTTAAATGGAGGACTATTGATGTCATGAATGATGTCAAATGTATCTAGATATTTCCATGGTTGGTGAGATAAACTTTCTTTTAACGGAATAACATTTTTTGGAGGTGCGTTTGGACAAGATAACTTCCTCATTAGGATTTGGTGTATCATATGAATTGTTTCTCTAGAAGTCTACTTTCATGTCGTGCACGAATTAACCAATTTAGAGAATCCGACAGTGAGATATGAATTTTCTTCTACAAACACTCTATTTCGTCACAACACCCTATCTTAAAATAATTAATTTATTTAACCTACTTAATCTCTGAAACTTAACATATGGTCTCACAAAAGTTGTAGGTAATGATGTTGGGGGTATTCAAAAATTTGAATCACCTAAGTTGGACCAAACTACGAAAAGTTATGCCCAAAATACAGAAGCTATATCATTTTCATCGAGAATTGAAATATCATATACAACATTTTTAGGGGATTTTACATATAAAGATGGAGTTCAAAGAGTAGAAACCAACCAACAAGAATGGTGGTTTATTGAGGCATGTAACTAGAGTGATGTATCTATAAGGTAGGTAATGGGGTTAAGTGAAGTTCCTTTGGGTTTGACTAAAAAGTAGTGAGTAACATCTAGCTTTCAAGATAGAAGGTAGAGGAAGCGATTTTAGTTAGGATGAGTTAGAGTATGCTTGAACCAAGAGAGGAATTTTATGTTGAGGTGTCATTGTGATAGTAAAGAGAAGGTATAGGTGTTGAACAAAAGGGCAGAGTAATCGTGAGTTGATAGAACTAATCTAGGATTATGATTTTGATGGAAGAGCCCAGAATATTCTTAGAGTTATGAGCCTAACTAGGCAAGGAGTTATAATGAGTAAGTGAATAATACTTAGGTTTTGAAAGGATATGTCGTGATAGATGGTAATTAGAAAGACAGTGAGACAAGGATCAATTACTCGTGATGAGGTTTTAAGTGGTTTAATATTTCTTAATCTTATCTAGTAGTCGTGAGTGAGTATAGTATGCGAGAAATGGGTTGATGTCTATGTTTAGTACTAGTTCCTAAGCTTGAATTTTGAGATGAGTGTTATGAAGAAAAAGGGGATAGCATTATGAGTGCGATGGTGTTAGTTTTAAGATTTGATGTAGTAGGTTTGACATAAAGTAGGTGAGGAATTAAGATATTAGCTTGCAAGAAGTGTGATGCTACGAGTGTGGTGTATGTGACCCTTATACGAAAATGGTGAATTGAGGTTAAGTCATTAGGTAAGAAGAGGATTAAGATGTGTATCTGAGATAATGTAAAGTTGTGAGAGGCTCTAATTTTATGATTTTCTATGGGTAATTAGTTAGTATCCTTTAGCTGCAAATGTGGAGAAGGCTGGATGTAAGTTTTTTTTATGGTATCCATAAGGATTGGGTCAAATGGGTCATATATAGATGATGATGAGTCTCTCGTTATAGTTCAACTTTCCTTCAACTAAGTTAGGAATATGTGAACTTAGAAGATGAGTGGTAGTAGGCTAAAGAGAAGATAGTTGTTACGACCCGACTTCTCAAGTCATGATGGCACCTACTATCAACTCACCAGTAGGTAAGCCTAACCCCACAGTCCGAAACCATAGGCAACAGACCATCACAAGAAGAATAAAAGAAAATGAATAATAATAATATTAATAACCAGAAAAGAGAATAATAACAATACAACAAGATAACCCCCAAGACCTGATATCAGTCGGTAATCGAGCTACTAAACTAAATAAGGATTACAAGGCTTATATAGATACAATGACAATAATATTAATACAGACTGTCTCTAAATATGAAATAAAGACTAGTCCATATCAAAACGGAGGGAGATAGGCAACTCTGAACACCAAGAGCTCACCCAAGTCTCCAAAGAAGAGCTGCTTCGCACGATATCCAAATCAGTAAGGAAATTCCTTAATATAATCTGCAGGATGTAGAAGTGTAGTATCAGTACCAAGAAGTGGCACTAAGTAGGCATCAGCTGACTGAGCTCCAAAGATAAAGCAAGTATAAAGAACATGTAAGCATGGAGTATACATCGTAAGTAACTAACAAGAATAATAGGGTATCCTGCAATAAGAACATCTGATACAGGGGGGAAAATAAGAAACAATCAAGGAAACAAAGGACGTACCAGGTGGCGCCAGCCAAAGACCTAAACACGACAACACACTACGAAGGGGAGACAACTAAATGACAACCTACTAACAGAAGTAAACATAGATATCACATAAGGGCCCAAAGGACCGTATCAACTAAATCCCTACAAAAAGATAGATAAATAAGAACAAGGGAAGTAACTACCTTCAAACAAGAGACCACCCTTTATACCCTCAGAGGTTCGCAAATAGTAAGTCAATACCTTCTGAGTCCCTGTGTGCCCAGGAAGTTCACTCACAAACAGGTGAACCCATATGGTATCCCATACTACCGATAGGTACAAACAACTATTCTTGTGATAGGCAATGCATATATGCATGAAAGTAATGCAATAAAACTAGTAGTACCATTTGTGCCAAGTGCCTCATTCCAAGATATATACACCTACTTCCAGTCTTGGCTAGGAAATAGGACCCATGCGCCTTTATGGGATTGCCATGGGGGGATCGGAAATGCCTCTATATACACCTGGTCCCGATCCAGGTCTAATCTTAATTTGTAACATGAGTACATCCCCGATGCCTCGAGTCAATGTCGTTTAATGAGCGCATCTTTAATGCCTCCAGTCCACTAAAAATAGTAGTAATAAAGGTAATACGACCCCCATTCGAAAATTAGCATAAAATAGCTGGGTTACAACCCAGGTTTCTCAAATCAATGCTAGAACCAATGCATACACCGGGGTCGACTACATCTGTGAGAAAACAATGATCCAATGCAATGCATGCCATCACCAGCACTCAAACAACATGCACAATCACATACAATAATTACTCCACAAGTACCCTCTAGGGCATACAAACAAGTCTCACAAATACCACCGACCTCTAATCAAGGCCTAAAGCTCGAATCTACTTCTCTAAGTCAACCACAAGACCCAAAAGGGAACTCAACCCTAACTAGGTAACAAGAAGGAGGAAAAGAGGAAATAGGTGCTCCTCTAGCCAATCAATACCTCTAGATTCAACTAGAAATACAACCTCGAGATTTCAAACAGTGCTAGCCCGTCAAACGGCAAAAGGAGAACATAGGGGATTCTAGCTCCTATCTCTAAATCCAAAAATAGAATCCAATAGTAATTCACAAGCCTAACCAGGTGGAAATCACTACACCAAGGCTCCAATGTAAGTACTTCAATAATGAAGAACAATAAGTATCATTAACTTCCGCCAACAATGGCTACAACAATAAAAGGTCAAACCACAACTCAAATCTAAGGCACAAATAACCTAAAATAGGCTAATCAAAGCCATACTAAGGCATAATCCACAATTTTACCAACTAAATGAGAAAACTCATGACGGCAACCTAGCCTAAGGATCACACCGGGACAAAGAACCAAAAATCTAGGAATCAAGCTTAATCTGTCACATACGATCCAAATTGCAAGTAATTTATATTAAAAAATACCTATTGAAACTTAATCAATGAATAGGAGACCATATCCTAACTCGAAGACAAACATGCGCGCTCCAAGTCCACTTCTCGATAGCTTTTTACTCCAAAAATAACTCTAACTGTCTCTACGCTTCAATACAGATATTTCTACACTAACATTGCACTTTTCGGAGATGGACCCAAAATAGGGTCTAAAATAGGATTGTGGGACCCACACACGAAATCAAAAAAACCAACTCTATCACAAGGTCCCAAATAGCTCAAGGAACTTGTGCCCCAAAAATGGGCACATTCCGAGTACCGGAAGAGCTCAAAATAACCACACTAATTTCAAGTACCAGAATAGTAAAAAATGCAAGGAAACAACGAATTTACTCGAAACTTACAAGATTTTTAGGATGAGAAAAGGGTCCCAGAACGTTCCCACAAGAATTTTTAACTCATTGGAACAAGAATCACGAATTTTGATTGAGAATTTCTCTCAAAAGTCATCTCAAAATATGACTTGGTTGCTGAATGGATCTATTTTAAGATCACTGCTAGGCCTCATTTATTCCTTGCAAACGCGGAGACAAGTCTGCGAACGTGGGGGCAAGCATGCTAACCCTTCAAAAAATCGGAGAGTCCTCTCGTGAATGCAGAGGTTTAGGGATTGTCACTCTACGAATGCGGCAAAGTGCCCGCGAACGCGGAGGCTTGACTCTCAGGCTTCCGCGAATGCGGCTAAGAGGTCCGCGAATGTGAAGCACAAGAGTGGCAGCAGCCCTGCATCAGCTAAGGCTAAGGGAATTTGGGATTCTCCGATGGGGGTTCAGAATTTATTCGAAATTCCATGCACACAAATGGACTATGCTACCCCACCAAATTCGACACTTTGTACTCAATGGCACATTCAAAATTTCCATCCAAGGTCGTCTCGCAAAAATATGGGTCCCACAGTCAAACATGAATTTTTCCATTTATACAAGGAGGCTAGAAATGAGATCAAAAGCCTTGACACACAAACGAAAGGTCGTTCCAGACCAAACTCAATATTTTGAAGCTAACCGTGCCGATGGAACTCAAATTGGAGCATGTTTTCTAGGAATATTGACCAAAGTCAACCTTAGGCTAAATCTTAAAGGGTAAAATGTTTAATGACTCAAACTCGCACCGTAAGGCTCGATGCTCGTGCTGATCATGCTACTAGCCTAATTTGGCCATTTTGGAGCAAATGAAACCATAAGAATTCTATTTTGAGGTCATCTTCCTGGTGTTTTGACTGAAGTCAATTGTTCAAACTCTAAGAGCTCTAAAATAGGAAAACGGGCATAAAGCCCAAATGAACTACCAGGGAGCCGAATTATCAGTGCCACCAAGTCATAAATGACTTGGGGTCGCTACAAGAAATCTCTAAACACTGAAAATATCAAAAAAGACGAAAATGACCTTGAGGGTCATTACAACATCCATTACTAAAAGGACTTTCATCCTTGAAATTCAAGGGATAGAAAAGAACCCAAGGGCACGAAAAGATTAGAAGTTAAGTCCGTCAGACAACGCCAACCCAGACCTCAGGCTATGAGAAAACTGTCAAATTCACCTTTCTCCATCATAACTCAACCCAATTTCCAATTTCTCTCTTTTGATACTAACTTTAATTTAACAAGAACAAACTCAACCAAATGCAGTAGAATCATCTGAGATAAGAAAAAACCACCAAAATTTCTCTAAATTAGGCGACCACAGACAAAGAAGATTCCAAATAACTTCCAAGTCGAATCCTTTGCTCTATACTTCCAACTCAAGACTCTTTAGTCATCATGGGTATCCTACCCATCCTAAACCACAGTAATAGCTACCAACACCATCTTCACATTGCCCAAACAACCACGAAGAATTGAAAGCACCACCTAAATACTGAAGAGCGACAAAAATTTAAAATAAGCAACTTAGCCCAAGGCACAAACCCATTGTTCTAAACCAATGACTCCCAGAACCGAAAGATTTAGTCTGAAGTTTATATTTCAAAACTGAAAAGGCTACTTTAAGGGATAACCAAATCCTCGAGTTGAAAACATCATACTGAGACCAGCTCCAATATCGCTTTGCTGCCATCAGAACTCCAAACTCCCAGAAAACTGAACCATTATGAGAATCCAACCCCAAAAGCAATCGAACTAAGGCCATAAGTCCATGTACCACTCCATGAGTGCAAATTTGAGTAAAACCACCAATCTAGGGGAGAAACCAACCCAATAAGCAATTTATTAGCATGTTAAACCTGCCAAAACTGACCTAATAGAATCAAACCACCACAGTAATTACCATAAGTCAATTGGCCAGTGCAAGTTTAAGCTAACCACTCAAACTCGAGAAAAGCTTGGTCGGCGGGTAGTGAAAAAGTAGATCAACCCACCAAAAATGACTCAAATGAAGCTGAACTATGGCAAATTGTACCATAAGGAACATTGCCAGTTAACCACAATGACACACGTGAACCTCACACTTTTAATAGAAACCAAGAGATAATCCCACGAATTAGTTTGACTACATCTTGAGGTTGAGCTTTCTAAGAGAAATTCCATTCGCTTATGTAATCCAAAGTCTGAATTAGGTAAAGCATACTACAAGATGAACTGATAACTTAACCATCAAACGTACAATGAAGAGACAACCCAACCAAATTCGAAGGGAAAACCTTAACTTCGCCACCTCAGGAACTAAGAAAACAAATCGAACAAAGAAAGAATCATGAATAAGAGGTCTAGTAGACCACAAGGGCAACAACTACTGATACACCTTTCTCTCGGCAGCAACCTCATACCGGCTAAGCACACTAGGGAGGGGCAAACTAGGAAGGGCAAGGGCTAAACAAAGAAAAACTCTAGAATGGCTAAACAGAAATCCACCAAAGCAATCAACTAGCTCAACATCCACAAGGTATACCTCTACTACTACTGCCACAAAATAGCAAAGCCAAAATGATCCACTACTGAAAGAAATCACCTAGAGAAGAAAAATACATACACATAGTTTTAAAAAAAACTGTTATACCAATAATAGATAAGTAATCAGGCTAAATAAGCATACTCACATAAGTCCAAGTAAAATAATTACCCAAATCACAAGCTGAATCTAACAAGTCAAGTAATCACCGATGGGTATGAAGACCCCAACACTCAAGCACTACACACAAGAAAGTTCCTTCAAACAAATTCACATAAATACGATTGATAACTGGAGTCTCGTCCTCTGTCTGACCTGTAGAAGCATGGGATGGAATGCGCTTGGCCTCGAACCGTACTCCTGAACCACCAATCGCAGCACTTGGGGTACCATCTCTAACTAATTATCCTTGAGCCCTACGAATCTGATCCTACTAAGCCTGTCCCCGATGATGTGTGATTATAGGATACTCCCTAATATGATGCCCAAACTCACCGTATATAAATCACTTTCCACTAAACACAACCTACTAAGATGAACCAGCCAAAGTATGAGCCCTAAAACCTAAATGCTCAAATAGCAAACCTTGAGATGTCTGTCGTGAACTCTGTCCACTGTGGGTACCATAACCTGTCATAGGATCACTTGGAACCTGAGGTGCTCCCATCATGTGTACGGTAGGTCTAGAGTGAAGCTGACCCTTACTAGGATGATGCTATCTTAGAGTAGGTTGCTACCTCTACTGCATTGACAGCAAAATTTCATATCTCCATCTCTGTAAGTCTCCAAACATGCATGCTCCATAGAACTCACATAATTGACTACCTTGGGAAAAGTAGACCCCATTGCTATCAAGTGTTGTGATGTTAGGCAAAGCGGAAAAACCAATTCCTTAATAAATTATTGAGTTATGTCTTGCTCCATAGGAAACATTGTTGGATCCTGCCTTGTCCAATCTAGGAACTTCATCACATACTCAGAGACCGACGATGAACCCGACTGAGGACCTATAAGTCCAGCTCTAGGATGCGAACTGCTTTATGCACCCAAAACCATACCTACCTGTGGTGTACACTCATCGAGATATTGAATCTCCAACGTCGAATCCAAAAGAGCTTAAATGGTCATAGATATTGTCAAAGCCTGGGTAGTATATGTTGATGCTCCAGCCACACCTATCGAAAAGCTCGTGTTATCTATCTAAGGAGGAATGAATTCCAAGAAAGTATTTAAAGGTTGAATAAAGAAATTTCACATGACCAGGAATCAAGAATGAAGTTTCCATAAAATGCCCTATACCTCCTGAAGATAGTATATAGACGTCTCTGCACCGATCCGCAGGACTCTACTAGGGCACTTGCTCTTATATCAATGATACTGGGAAACTTAAGCTCTGATACCACTCTGTCACGACCCGACTTTTCAAGTCATGATAGAACCTACTATCAACCCACCAATATGTAAGCCAAACCCCATAATCTAAAATCATAGGCAATGAACCATCACAAGTGGAAGAAAAGAAAATGAATAATAATAATATTAATAACAAGAAAAGAGAATAATAACAATATAATAAGATAACCCCTCAAGACCTGGTATCAGTCAGTAATCGAGCTACTAAAGTAAATAAGGAATACAAGGCTTATACATATATAATGATAATAATAATAATACATAATTTCTCCGAATCTGAAATAAAGACTAGCCAAAATGGAAGGAGATAGCAAACTCTGAATGTCAAGAGCTCACCCAAGTCTCTAAAATCCAAGAGTTGCTTTACATGATATCCAAATCAGTAGCGAAAACCCTTATTATGATTTGCAGGGAGCAGAAATGTAGTATGGGTACCAACAAGTGGAACTCAGTAGGCATTGACCGACTGAGCTCCAAAGATAAAGAAGTATAAAGAACATGTAAGCATGAAGTATATATCGCAAGTAACTAACAAGAATAATAGGGGATCCTATAATAAGAACATCTGATATAAGGGGTAAAATAGGAAACAATTAAGGAAACAAAGGACATAGCTGGTGGCGCCAGCCCAAGACTTAAACACAATAACACACTATGAACGGGAGACAACTAGATGACAACCTACTAACAAAAGTAAGCACAAATATCACATAAGGGCCCAAAGGACTGTATCAACTAAATTCCTTCACAAAAGATAGATAAATAAGAACAAAGGCAGTAACTACCTTCAAACAAGAGACCACCCTTTATACCGCCACAAGTTCACAAATAGTAAGTCAATATCTCCCAAGCCCCTGGTGCCCAAGAAGTTCCCTCACAAATAGATAAATACATACGACATCACATACTACCGATAGGTATAAACAACTATGCTGGTGATAGGTAATGTATATATGCATAAAAGTAATACAGTAAAACCAGTAGTACCATCTATGCCAAGTGCCTCATACAAAGTTATATATACCTACTTCTATTCCTGACCAAGAAGTAGGACACATTCACCTCTATGGGATCGCCATGGCAGGCTCGGTAATGCCCCTATTTACTACCTGGTCCCAATCCAGGTATTATCTTAGTTTGTAACATGTGTGCATCCTCGATGCCTCAAGTCAATGTCATAAATGAGCACATCCTTGATGCCTCAAATTTGTATAATAAAATAAGTGCATCCTCGATGCCTCGAATCAATATAATAAAAGGAGCGCATCCTCAATGCCTCTAGTCTACTAAAAATAGTAGTAATAAAGGTAGTGCGACCCCCATTCAAAAATTAGTACAAAATAGTTAGGGTTACAACCCAACTTTCTCAAATCAATGCTAGAACTAATGCATGCACCAGGGCCGACTATATCCGTGAGAAAACAATGATCTAATGCAATGCATGACATCACAAGCACCCAAAAAACATGCACAATCATATACAAAAATGATTCCACAAGAACCTTACCCTCTAGGGCATACAAATAAGGCTCACAAATACCACCAACCTCTAATCAAGGCCTGAAGCTCAAATTTACTCCTCTAACTCAACCACATGGCCCAAAAGGGGACTAAACCCTAATTGGGTAAAAAGAAGGAGGAAAAGTGGAAACAGGTACTCCACTAGCCAATCAATACCTCCAGATTCAACTAGGAATACAACCTCAAGATTTTAAATAGTGCTAGCCTACCAAATGGAAAAAGGAGAACATAGGGGATTTTAGCTCATAGCTCTAAATCCATAAATGGAATCCAATAGTAATTCACAAGCCTAACCGGGTGGAAATCACTACACCAAAGTTCCAATGTAAGTACTTCAATAATGAAGAACACAAGTATCATTAACTTTTGCCAACAATGGCTACAACAACTAAGGGTCAAGCCACAACACAAATCTAAGGCACAAATCACCTAAGATAGGCTAATCAAAGCCATACTAAGGCATAATCCTCTATTTTAACAACTAGATGGGAAAACTCATAACGACAACCTAGACTAGGGATCACACTAGGACAAGGAACTAAAAATCTAGGAATCAATCCTAATCTGTCACATCCAATCCAAACTGCAAGTAATTTATAGTAAACAATACTTATTGAAGCTCAATCAAAGAATAGGAGATCGTAACCTATCTCGAAGCCAAACACCGCGCTTCAAGTCTACTTACCGATAGCTTTTTAATCCAAAAATAACTCCAAATGCCTCCACGCTATAAAAATGCTGATCAGCTCATCAATATGAATGTTTTGACTGTAAAATTGTAATTTTCAAAAATGGACACAAAATTATATCTAAAATGGGATTGCTGGACCTGCATAAGATATCAAAAAATCAACTTCTTCACAAGGTCCTAAATAGCTCAAGGAACTTGTTACCGAAAAATGGGTACATTTCGAGCAATAAAAGATCTCAAAACAACCCCCACCAATTTCAAGCCCTAGAATAGTCTAAATTGCAAGAAAACAACGAATATACTTGGACTTACAAGATTTTTAGAATGAGAAAGGGTCGGAAAACATTCCCACAAGAATTTTCAACTCACCGGAACAAGAATCACAAAATTTAGTTGAGAATTGCTCTCTAAATACCCAAAAATATCAAGTCTCAAAATGAGACTTGGCTCCTGAATGGGTCTATTTTAAGACCACTGCCAGGCCTTATTGTTTCTCTGCAAACGTAGAGACAAGCCTGCGAACGTGGAGGTAAGAATGCTAACTCTTCATAAACACAGAGAGTCCACCTGCAAATATGGAGGTCTAGGGGCTATCACTCCGCAAACACGATGAAGTGCCTGCGAACGCAAAATATTAGCTGCCAGGGTTTTGTGAACGTGGACAAGAGGCTGGCGAATGTAAAGCATAAGAGTGGGCTGCACCAACAGTCCTACATCAGCTAAGGCCAAGGGAATTTGGGATTCTCTGATGGGGGTTCAAAATTCATTCGTAACCCCATACGCGCAAATAGACTATGCTACCCCACCAAATTTGATACTTCAAAATTAATGGCACTGTCGAAATTTGTATCCAATGTTGTTTTGACAAAATGTGGGTCCCAAACCCAAGCTTTAATTTTTCCATTTCTATAAGGAGGCTCGAAATGAGACAAGAAATATTAGGACACAAATAAAAGGTCGTTCTAGACCAAACTCAACATTCTAGAGCTAACTGCACTGATGGAATTCTACTCCAAGCATGTTTTCTAAGATTATTGACCAAAGTTAACCTTAGGCTAAACCTTAAAGGCTAAAATGCCTAATGGCTCATCAAAATTCCATTCTGAGGTTGTTTTCTTAGAGTTTTGACCAAAGTCAATTGTACAAACTCTAAAAGTTCCAAAATAGGGAAACAGACATAAAACCCAAATGAATGACTAGGCGACCGAACTGTGAGTGCCAACAAGTCATAAATAGCTTGGAGTTGCTATAGAAAAGCTCTAAATGCTGAAAATATCAGAAAAGATGAAAATGACCTGAAGGGTTATTACAATATTAGACTATAAGAGTTAGAGAAATTGGCTATGTATGCCGATAAGAGAAACAAGTATAGAAAGATGCCCCTAAAGATGGAAGGAAGTTAAGAGAAGTATCTTAGAATAAATCCCTAATAGCGGTTTTATTCCTTTGAGTATAGTATAACCGGAGAGTTTAAGTGTCCTTGTGTTTAGTAATACCCTGTCCATATGGAGCAATGTGCTTATAGCTTAGAGTAGAGAATCAATCCGCAGGCTCAAGCTAGTGACCTTCGATTTAAGGGGGAGACGATGAGGTAATGAACCAAAAAGGGTCTTGAATTTTAAGAAGTGATGAGTTGACCAGGATGAGACATCAATGTTTTTCCATTTCTTACATTCCTTATACTTTAGTCAATGTGATACCCTATTCCTGTCTTATGTATAAGCGCCATACCCATGGCTTAGACCCATGCACTTCATGTTGATTCATGTTCATGCTTAATTTCTAGATGAGAAGTTGTAACTTAATTCAGTTATCCCAATCTTATTCCATGAATCTAAGAATTTCCTGCCATACGCTAATGAATCATGTTACGTCATGTCTATTTTCTTATCAATTTTTTTGATTGAATCGTGCTTATGATATTTTGCTCTAAGATCTTTTAGGTGATCCTTTTTTTAGTCTTGATGACAATGTTGATGAAAGTAGTTGAGTTATGCTAGATGGGAGAGAGTAGGTGTTCCTTATTGTGATAGTGGTGGTATGCTTATTCCATTTAAGTCTATAGGCATAGAGGAAGAGCTAGATGGGATCTTGTTATATGCAATAGAGATGTAAGAGTATATTGGTGTGCCTCTTAGTAGGAGTCAATGCAATTACGGGCTTAGAGATGCAAAGGTAGACATAAAAATTCTTAAGTGATATTGACTTCGAAGAAGCCATAGAGTGGTTAGAATGATAGGCTCTAATGTGTAGTTGTCGTTATATGAGTGAATGCAGTAAGCTATTAATGACTCCTTATTAAGGAATCCAAGTGAGTTTATAGAGTGGTTATGGAACTAGGCTTTAATGTGGTGTTTATGGTATATGGATGAATGCACAGTGCATTGGGTGTCTTAATTAGGACTCGAGGTTTGTTGGATGTGGTGGTAAGGAGTAGTACTCTTAGAAAGAGATCCTCTGTAGAGGTATAGAACATGGTGCTTGTGGTGTAGATTAGCATGATTATTTTATATGTAGCACCTTGTGACTTTGAGTTAGGATTGAACACAGTAAAAGCATGCAGTTAGAGTTAGACCTTGATAAAAATAGTCATATGTATCCTTGTGGGAGTTATGACTTGCAGCTTCTGAAGAGTTGTATTTAAAGAGAAGAGCGTAGTTGAAAAATGATGCCAAAGTCAAAAGTTATCAATTGTATCGCTTAAAGCATAGTAACCCTATCCTTATTCCATGCTCGAGGTACCTATGTTTCATGTTAAATAGATCCAGACAGAGCATAACTTTTGTCCAGATCATAATCATTCATGCTTTATGAACCTATATTAGTTGACTCAAATACTCAGATCTTACCAGTACTTCATAGTCAGAAGTCTTCAAAAAACCATGCCCAAAAACTTTTTCCAGAAGGTTATGGAGAATCTTGATAAAAGCGTTTGTGATGCCCCCTCTCATTAAAGATTTAGTATCTATTCGTTCCTTCAAGTGTCTATATTGAAGGAATTATTCTTATTCCTATCTATTTATTAGTACCTTCTTTAGTTTGAGTAATTGAGTGAGTTATTCTTGAGTTTGATCCTTTTGAGTTCTTGCATCATATTTGTTCCTTGAGTAAATTCTTAACTTGGTCATCATTCAAGGATGAATGATCCCAATGGAGAGATATTGTAATGCCTCACAACTTCTAAGCATAGATCCGGACAATCGTTCGTGTGCATATAGGCCCGAACCTGATGCCTTCTAAGTTAAGCATGTGTTAAGATTATTTCCTAGGCCATTGAAGTGTATTGGGTGTGGTTTATGGTCATAAGGAACCTCAAACAACAAGTCAAGTTCAAAGCATTTCTATCGGCTAAGTTTTTGCATGAGTTCATATAAGGGTCAACTTCAAACAAACATATCTCTTAGCATACAAATAATTAGGTGGTCCATGACCTATCAAATTAAAAGCCTATGAGTCTTCTTTCTAGTGCCACATAGTTTAGATTGATTGTATTAAAACATTATGTCCATTTTGTTGGGCATTTTCTTGTGGCGCACCGACAACGCGTCCAAGGCATTTTCCATATGCTAGTGCACCGAGGCAGCGGCTACTTCCTTACCGTGTGTTGGCCGCATGCCCAAAGCATTTTCTATGTGCTAGCATGGGCTTGAGACCTTTTAATACCTCCCCCCCTTCAAAGGCGTAGTTCATCTTCCTAGTTCAAATATTTATCCTAAAAAGAGAAGTTCTCAAGAGAATAACTTCCTCCAAGGTTCATCCATCATCCAAGGTAAGATTTTAACATGGAATTCCATAATTACTGCATATTAACATCAATTAATATCTTTTACTGATGGAATCCATGAGTTTTCAAGAAACTCCACCTCTAAGGTTCACGAAACGGATTCTTGTCATCTCTTTCTCCAAATATCTTGCCTTTCTCAAGAATTAGAAGCGTGTAAGGTATGTAAGTCTATCATAATGATGAAATAAATTCGTCCTCGTTCCCTACATCTCTATATAGTCAAGTTGAGTTTCACTATTAATTTTTAATATTTATTATGAGAATTCTTGAGTTTTCTATATAAATCCCATTGCGTTCTTGTATATATTCAAATATACCTTGATGAATTTCTTGAGTTGAGTTTTTGAGATTATGGATTCATGTCTACACTCACGTGAACCCTAGGTGAGTTTTGCATTAATTATTTTATGTACTATTTGAGTTAAAGAATGAATAACTATTTTCATCACTTAATTGAAAAGGAGTTTGAATATGAGTTGAGTCTGAGGAGTCTTTTATTTATTAGTTTGAGCATGCATTGAGGAGTCTTTTATTTATTATTTTTAGCATGAGTTGAGAAGTCTCTTAATAATTCTTGTAAGCAAGAGAATTATTGAGTATAAATGAGTTGGGCATTTTAAATACCTATTTTGAGATTGAGTTGATAAGTCAAATTATGTTCCTAAATGTATTCATGGAGTTGATCTTATGTCTATTTTAAAAAGAAGATATGAGTTGAGATTTGAGCTAAGTCAAAAATAGACTAAATGAGCTAATTGAGTAAGTACACTCATTTGAGCTATGGGCATAATAAATTATATATTTGGGAGTAGTATTGAGGACCGATTTGTCTTAGGGTATAAAAAACTCGAACCCCATAAACTACGCAAACTCATCTCTAGATCCAATAAAAGTCCTCTTTTGGGATAATAAGTAGTCGCCAACAAATGACACAATCCTAGCCTACGACACGAGTTTGTTATATCATCACGTAACTCACAAGTGATGGTTTTCGGTTAGAGAAACTTCCCTAGAGAAATGTATTATGTTTTTATATACAAAGTTGCATTTACTTATTTATGTCTTTTAAAGCATTCTTGTACAAATATTGCATGCCTTATTGAGTTGAGTTGAGTATCTTTTAGTAAGTTCATTTTTAGCTATTTTATGTACTCGTACGTTTCATATATTGATGTCATTTGGCTTGCATCGTTTTATGATGTATACACAGGTGATAGAGATCCTCAACAGGAGTACCGTTGAAGGTCATATTCCATTCAGCATTTTGGTAAGACCTCTTTACATTCAGAGGCACTCTTGATTCTTTATCTATTTAGTCTTTATTTACCAATTTGAGGTAGCTGTGGGCCTGTCCCAATACCCATTGCAGTGTCAGTTTTAGAGGCTTTATAGACTAGACAAACAAAGTTTGAGTTTATTCAGTTCTCTTCAATTGAGTTATGGTTTTGAAAACATTTGAGCTATATCTTACATATATTTGAGTGCTAAGTTTAAATCTGATATTTATAAATTTGTATACTTATTGTGCCCATATAACTATTTTTTATAAGTAAAGTCGTCCTCTTAGTGAGTTAGCTAGGCCAATGATTCGCTTGGGACCAGCAATGATTTCTCAGTGCCGGCTATGTCGAGGGTGTAGACTCGGGGCGTGACATATAGTACAAAAGTTAGACAGTTTAAGACAATATTTTGGCTCCGATAATGATTTTGAAAATATTTGCAATGGCTAAGTATTTCACAACTCAGCAGAAGACCATTCTCTAAACTATCCTGTCAGTACAATATTTCTTTGGCTATTTTTTTAGTTCAAATCTATGTCACTAAGAACCTTGGGAAGTTCTAATGCTTGAAGGGCTGAATATTTGGACTTGAACCTAAATCTCAAACAACCATGAGATTGTCTTATCAGGCATGTTATGTGGAGTACATACAAATTTTAACTTTTAAACTTGCTTGGAGATTGTTCATGAGAACTTTTAAAGCTGTAGAATAGATTAAGGACATAAAGTAAGGGTATATAATGCCTACTGAAGCAACTAGCAGCTACCTTATGTATTCCAAGATGCAAGCCTCGGACTCTGGTGGGGAGAGATCAAGACGTACCGATCGTGACCTACATAAGTGTAGAAAAGTAAGGAAGTGAGTACAAAACAACAACGGTACTCAGTAAGTTTTCCTAGCTAAATCCAAATAAAGTAGTGCCAAACAACTTAAATACTGACACACCATCCAAACCTCCAAAATACTATAACCTACATAGATATAAGAAACCATCCCATCCTAACAATTGCAATAATAACAAGCAATGTAAACAAAAGAGATAGCTCACCTATTAAACACACCATCAGGTTTTTGTCATGATCCAAGCTAGACCCTAGACGTGACATCGTGAATAGGAAACCGAAAGACCCTAAAATATCATCTTAGCATAAACATGACTTAAGATAACAAGAAAATCAAGGTAAACTTAAAATGCAGAAGATAAGTCTCAAAATAGAAATCTTAATATAACGAAAAACTAAGCATAACATCTGATAAAACGAAAATCATACTAGTCTAATATAGCCTCAACTATTATAAATGGGACATAGGACAAACCCTAGCTCATTAAAAGTAAATTAAAATAAGTCGGAAAAGAAATACATAAAGAAAATAATAGGGATAATGGTCCAAAAAGTACCTGAAATTTAAAAAAAATTGTTGTAACAATCTCAAACTTTGGATGGACCCTATTACCCCCTGCACTATTTAATAGTGCATTTTAAAAGTATATTCATTGTTGAGTTAAGTTTGAAAGTGTTGCTCTTTTGATCAAAATAAATAGTTGAAGCATTTCCTAGGGTTGTGATGTAAGTTTGAAAGTTTTTATATTTGCTAGTTTGTATGGTTGAAGTCAATGAACTTGATTTTGTGTTGAATGTAATATCCTTAAATTCAATGAAAAATCTAAAAATATTTATTTCAAAATCAATAATAACATCAATAGTTATCAAACTCACAAAAATTTAGTCATAGCTAAGCACAAATAAACTTTTAAAATACACTATCAAAATAGTGCAGGGGGTAATAGGGCCCACACAAAGTTTAGAATTATTACAATATTTTTTTCAAAGTTAGGGTATTTTTTGGACCATTATCCCAAAATAATACCATGGTCTTGTCATCAAAGCATGAGGACTCACTAAAGCAGTAGACGCATATAAGAGCCAATAATAACTGCAAACTAAATGAGGAGAGTCATGACCTATATTATAAAATAATATAGGAAAAAGGGTATGTGGTTATCACTATCCAAAATCTGGTGTGATAAAAGTTGTCCGTTTCCACAAGAATAAGTCAGTCTAACCCAACAAATACAGATAATAAAGTGGAAGTAACTAAATAGAACTTATATGCAAATGTGGAAGACTTAAATAATCTCAACTAACCCAAAATCTAGTTGTCACGTGTACAAGGATCGAGTAAAATGAAAGTGAAAGATAAATACAAATCTCAGTATGTCTTTGTTTTTCAAATTGAATAAAACATAATTAAAGAGACAAGAAGGGTCAACGGATGTCAATCAATTAAGTCTCAAAATCTCCTTGAAGCCTCAGATGAACAGGAAAGAAGTCAAACTCATGATCTGGGCTCAGAACCTACATAAGTATAGAATCAAGGAAAGAGTACCTAATAACATGGTACTCAACAATCTAACTAACAAAATAAGGCAAATCTAATAGAATACAGGAACTCCTTTCATCCCAACCTAACCTCCTCAACTACAACCTACACAGAGATCAGCCCAACATAGAGCTCACAGTCCACATAGCACTTGGGTCAACAATAGTTTATCAATATCACCAAAATAAGTCATATCGATATAAAGTACGTCAATCACAGAAACATTGAGGGATATACACAAGTACACATATGACAAATGATGTGTCGTGCAATGCAATGACATGTCAAGTATAGTGATGCATATTTTTTCTAATAATACACATCCGTTGATTAGCAGAACAAAACCCATGAGGGACTCATAAGGTCCATGTATTTGCCAAAACTAATTTCCCTTTGTCATAATTATCAATAGCCAAAACTATTTCAGTCAGTCATTGCCCCAACTATTTCCCTTCGGCATAAACATCAAATCGATGAAACCATTTCCTTTTGGAATAATCATCAATTGGGTCTCATCACAGTATTTTAGAACCAATGCAAATAGACATTTTTAAAGGTAAATTTAATGATAATATATATGTACCAGTAAAAGGAAAGAAGAATAAACAAACCAATATTTGAGGAAGATCTATGTCACGACCCATGCCTAAGGCCTAGACATGACACAGCGAATAAAGAACCTGGAGGTACCTCACCTAAGCCTCTTAGCATCATTGAGCATTTCACCGATAATAATCATCAAACAAGCAGAAACATAAGGGATAACAGGACCAAAGGACTTATCATACAAAGAGAGTCAAACTCCACTTAACATCATACATTTGTCCAACTATATCTTCTACTTTAAAGACTTGGCAGGGGCTAAGACTTGTCCCTAGCTCACCCTCAAGATTTTAGTCAATACTACAAAAATGTAACTCAAAAGTCTATACATAACATAAGCTAGAAAGATATGAGTGTTATTCCCGAATCATAGGAACTCACCAATAATAATAGCCGTCAGTGATCAAACTTATCCATGGGGAGGAGCGTGTGCAGCAACGCCGGTTCCTACATTATGAGTATGCTATACAATGAAGAACATAAGAGACATTTATGAGAAATATGCATAGGTGAATGCATGCATGAGAAATGATCATATGAAACCTTAAATCATTTATTTTGTGGGAAGATGACCGTAACCGACATTTAATACCATGCGAGTTATTATATGGAATCCAACATAACCCCCTACATTGGCACGGGGAGAGTACTTGCCATGTAGAACTCCGTTAACTTTAATTATTTCTTTAACTTTAACTTTAATGGCTAATCGTGGATCCACTAGCCTAAATAGTCTACAAGGGCTCCTATGTTGACACAAAGTTAATGAAATATGAGACTTTACTTAAGGACCCCTTAGGTCGAGTCCCCATCTACATGCTACATTCGGTTCTAGGTCAATTCCCACGGAAATACATTTAGATATCATAATAGCATAAGCATCTATATAACTTTAACATCAAATCATCATTCAGTACAATAGCTCATTAAAACATTTTATTTGATTTAAATATGTGAGAATTTTCCTTTCACATTGAATCTTTTCTTTGGCTAAGAAGCTCTTTCATCATTATTCAAATATTTCATAACACTCTCTTAACTTAAGCATTTGCTTCATAAACTTTCATTTGGAGTCATGCTTTCATTTCAACTGTACTTTAACTTAAGAAAAACTTGGTGAGTTCATTTCATAAAATGTTCAAATTCATTTGAAGAATTCTTGCATGCATGAGACTGGTGGAAAATGCATCAAAATACACCTCTTAAAACAACTCATTTTGAAGCCACCTTCAAGCCTTCATATAGGCACCTTAGCAAATCATTCATTTAATAAAATTGAGAGTCAATATATATCAATATAAGTAAATAAACTTCAAATATATCATAATCTATGCATTTAGAATCATCATGTAAAAATCCATAAGAATTCACCATTTAGAATTTGAAATATCAAGTTGAGAAAAACATTTTTGTCCATGGGTGAAAGAACCCATGGATGAAACCCACATACCTTGGGGAAATAGAATCCCTAATAAAACTTGAGGAGGAATGGAGACTTGAAGATGCCATGAGATGAAACCCTAGCTTGGTTTGAAGTTTTGGGGAGAGAGGATTTGAGTGTCTTGAGTCTAAGTGTGAAGAATGATTTAGAAGGTTTAGGGTCTTTAGATAATAGAATTCTGCCCTCACAACGACACCATTTTGAATAAAATGTAGGAAAATACCAAAATGTCCCTTTTAAAATCTAGCCAGAACAGGCTTCATGGGAACTTTTCAAGGTCCGTGGTGGGGTCTCGTAATAAGGGACTTGGAAAATATTTTAGAAAAGCCTGCAGGTTCAGTCTCTAAAGTTTCACTACGGAACCTATTTACCATCCGTGAAAGACACGACGGGTCGTGAAAGGTGGTCATGGTGCAGGTCCTGCAAGAGGCCTGCAGAGTGACCACCACGAGGACACACCACGGTCCATGGAAGGTTCCACTATCCGTGGAGGTCATCCATGGACTTGGCTTGGAAAATTTCCTGAAGGTCTTAGGGAGGAGTCACCACGGAAGGCTTCATGGCCCGTGGTGCTCACCATGGTCCGTGTTCCTCCATAGTGGTCCCTTTCCTGCAATTCTGAGTCTCTGAATCTCTACCACAGTTTCTCACCACGGTTCATGATAGCTTCCGTAGCTAGCTCTTGGTGCCAGTTTCTACAACTTTATGAGTTTTCATCTTTTATTCCTTGGTTTAGGACCTTCCATATTTTTGGGTTCTTACAATCTAAAGGCAAAGTATCAACAGAACAAGGAAAGCAAATAAATAAAGAAGCGTCTTAAGGTAAATAATATCAGCATAGGATAGAAAGAATCAGTTAAAGAAAATAATCTTGGTACTCAACAAAGATGGAAAGGATATCAAACGAATTGATTTCATCACTTAAGAAATGGATTGTAGCTAAATTAAGGGGAAATTAGACCCTTAATTTATGAAGGAAAATCAGCCTTCAATCAAATCATTCAAAGAAAGAAATCAACCCCAACAGCTAAAATTATTTGCAAAGACTTCAAAACTTTTTCCTTATTCTTGGAAAGAAGGATTTTGCTTCATTTCCAAGGATCAACTCTTTTGGATTGCATTCAGCCTCAACAAACTATAAAAAGACCAAGTCTATGACTGAAGAAGAAACTGTCGAATACACTCATACAATCTTTGTTCTACTTTAGCAAGCATTGTGATTTCTTGTGAATTTTTATGTAATCAAAAAGAGAGAAGAGAATAGTAGAGTGGTGTGACATTGTATCAAAAAGAAAAAGAACTAAAAAAAGAAGAGTGTTAAAGAAAAAAATTTGAGTATAGATCTAGGATCTACTTTTGTTCCATTTGTAACCATTCACAAGCTTTAGTAGAACACCGTTGCAACCCAAGGGGATTGTACTAAGATCCACATTGAATCCCAATGAGTATAAAAACATATGTTTTCACATTTCTTTCTTGTTCTTTACTATCTATTTATTATTGTCAGTTAACTGTTTTGATTGCCAGTCGACTAACTAATTTAAAAATAGTCAATTCTTCCTCCCTCCCTCTTGCACTTTCAATTGGTATCAGAGTGTGGTCTCACTAATTTATCTGCCTTACAGCAGGTGAGAAAAGATCATGTCTTAATAGACTATTGGTGCTTTTTTTCAAGAAGGAACATCTCAAACTAGACCTCCCTACTTCAATGGAAAGCATTTTTCTCATTGAAAATAAGGATGGAAACCTTTATCAAATCATATGATATGAAAGTATAGAAGGTAATCAAACTTGGAGACTTTCCTATTCCAATGAAAATAACTGAATGGCAAGCTATTACAACTCCAGATCTGGTGGATTATACTGATGAACAAATGCAAGTTATTTAGATAAACTTCAAAGCAAAAAATATTCTCTACAATGTTATAAGTGGAGAAGAGTATGAAAATATATCTTGCTATGAAACTGTAAAGAAGTTTGGGAAAAATTAGAGGTCACCTATGAGGGAACTAATAAATTCAAAGAAACTATAGTCACTCTATTGGTTTATGAATATGAACTGTTTCACATGAAGAAAGGTGAAACCATTGAAAATATGTTTGCACGACTACGCAAGATCATTGGGGATTTAAAAGTAAATCAAAAAGTATATCCCCCTATTGAACGCATAAGAAGAATTCTTGAAAGTTTATCACCACAATGGTATGCCAAAGTGGTTGCTCTCGAAAGCATGAATCTAAAGAATCTCTCTTATGATGAATTAGGAGGAGACCTCATTGCATTTGAAAAAACACATCTGAACAAGCGAGGACATGAAGATAACAAAAGGAAAATAATTGCTTTCAATGTAATTGAGGAGAACAATGAAGATGAAGATAATATTGGAGAAGATGAAATTGCTCTTATCACTAAGTCAGTTATGGAAACCTTCAGTAGATGTAGAGATTAAAGAAAAGTTAAGTAAAATTTCTCTAAAGGTAAACAAATTACTGAATACAACAGGAACAATGGTAAATATTACAACTGCAGCAAGAACGGACATATTTCTAGTGAATGTCCTGAGGCTAGAAGAAGATACCCTCAATCTAAAACCAAGGCTCTCACCAGTTGGAGTGATCAAGACAACTCAGAATTTGAACATAATGATTCAGGAAATGTTTGGTTTATGGTCATTGGAGAATCAATCAAGGTACAAACTGAAACTTGTCAAAACTGTTTTGAATTAAAAAGTTTGCTTGATCAAGCTGTTTCAGATCTAAATAAAACCTTTCAAGATGTTAGATATATTCTACACGAAAACAAGGACTTAGAAATAAAACTGGAAGTCTTCTCAGTTGAAAAAGATCTTCTTCAAGAAGAAAATTATGATCTAATGACTCAATCAATGATCTTCACAAATCTTTGAAATGAAATTCTGTTAGATCTAATTAGTCGACTAATACTCTTAAGTCTTGTAAAACTCAAAGAGACTATTATAGTTTTTCTAAATTAGATGCATATTATCCCATATCATGTCATTATTGTGGTAAATCTGGTCATAAACATTTCAATAGTAGATTTTGTTACTCAAACTCTTCCAAATGGTTTTGAAAACTCAAATCTTCCTCTAACCAAGTTTCTAAAGGACCCAAGAGAACTTGGGTACTAAAAAGAAATTAATATACTTGTTTTGTAGGAACACCACTTGAAATCAAAGGAAAATGGTATTTGGATAGTGTATGTTCAAACCATATGACAGACAATAAATATTTGTTCAAATCAGTTGTAGATTTTAATGGCAGAAAGATTCATTTTGGGGATAACTCTTATGGAATAGTTAATGATATATGTACTATTTAATTTAATGAATCATGTGATATTACTAATGTTTATCTTATGAAAGGCTTGAAAAACAACATTTAAGCATAAGTCAACTATACGACTGTCACGACTCAAAAATTGAGGTCATGCTGGCACACATCTCAAAACTCAATCTGATGTGTAACCCTAAAAATAAAACTCATACAAGAATCCCAAAGGGGAAAGTGATGCCACAATTTAAATAAAAAGAAAAACAATAAAAAAAAATTATCCCAAAACCTGGTGTCATAAGTATAAAGAGCATCTAATACAAGGTTCAAATCTGAAGATACAACATAAGTCTTTGAATGGTCCAAAAGACTAAAAAATAAAGATAAACTAGTGACGATCCGAATTCTGGGACCTCACCACTAATATGAGAATACACAATTCACTAAAATATCAACTGTCACGTGCGGTACCCTGATTAGTATCTGCATCAAAAAGGAATACAGAAGTAGGGGTGAGTATAATTCATATGTACTCAGTAGGTTTTAGCTGACTGAGTATAAGACATTAATCAAACCTATGAAATAAACTAAGGAACGCTTCCACCTGCATATAAAAAAGTCCCACTTCGGTATCGGTGCTGCCAGTTTATATATATATAGTGATGCGAGTAAAGTAAACCCATAATAATAGCTCATAATCACAATTAATCAGATAATTCAAGCAGCACAGATATCAATGCAATGCAATGCAATATGATGATGTAATAATGTGGTGGTACGGTGGAATCAAGATTGTCGCACAGCTTGTCGTATACACCTGCCGAGCTGTGCTACCAAGTAGGACCCATGGGAGTCTCGCATACCATATACCTCAATCACAATATCTCATTATCCTTGCTACCTCCTCATGGTCAAGGGATCACAATGCATCCACTACCCTGCCGTGACAGGGACTCAAGATACAAAGGTTTAAAGGTGTTTCATTTTCTTTCTCAAAAAGAATTTCCATATTTCTCAACTTCTATGATGAATGAGGATGAATGAATCAAAACACATATGTCATGGAAGTAATATTCAACTCACATGTGGTAGAAGGTTCAAAGTTCTCAAAACTTAACCTACACATGATATTTACCCTCAATAAATAGGAATAGGAATATCCATCCCTTTCTCAACAATATTTCAATACTCAAGCATTCTCAAAACCCCCAACTCAACCTCTAAGGTGAGCATCACAAGTCAAATAATATAATCAAGCCTCTCTCTTAGGCAAATCATGAATCACATGCTTTCAAAGCAAATAAGATAACAAATAAGGCCTCCACACAGGCTATGTAATACAAATAAACCCCCACATGGCAATACATTAACAAATAAGCCCCCACACGGGCATCACAATATATATAACATTCTCAATTCATACTACGACCTCATCCCAAAGTCTATAACATATGAATAACTAATTACCTCATCTCAATCTCAAATAAGGATAGCCAAACCTACCTCAATTGCCGAAACCGCACTCGAACACCTCCACCGAACAAGCAACTCTCGAATTCAATGCCCAGACTGATAACCTACTATCAACAATAAAATATACACATCACAAGAAGTCCAATGACACTCATATTAGTAGGTTTCGAAATTGGGGGTAAAATGGTCCAAAAATTAATTATTTCCGA
Source organism: Solanum dulcamara (assembly GCF_947179165.1). NCBI lineage: Eukaryota > Viridiplantae > Streptophyta > Magnoliopsida > Solanales > Solanaceae > Solanum > Solanum dulcamara. The sequence continues at coordinate 48,974,817 of NC_077241.1, forward strand.
AAAAGGTCAAATCTGGAAATTTATTAGACAATCACATTCTACTTGTAATAAGGAACTCATGATTGAAAAACCCATAAAAATAGAGCTCAAAATGAGTTAGAAATTACCATTTTCTTTAAATTCGAATTAGGGAAGAAACAAATATTTTTAGGGTTTGAAACTAAAATTTAAGAGTTAAAAGAATCAATTACTTAATGAAAAAGGAAGTTTTTAGGTCAAAACTCACTTATCCAACACTTTGCCTCAAAAATCTCTTCTCAAATCGCCTCAAAGAGTTCAAGAACTCAAACAAATGGTGAATAAACTATTGAAATGGAAAGAAGGGGCATTTTCTGCCCAAAAAGTTACTATTCATGCATGTTACTATTCACGCATGTTGCTGTTCACGCGTGTTGACCATGGTCAACTTACCCTATCACCCTTCAAAACACGTTTTTAACCCTCAAAACTCATTCGGAATTGTATAAGTATGAATCGATAGTGCAAATTGATCAAATAACACTCGGGGGCACTAAAAAAATAAGGGTAAAATGATAATTTCACATAAATTTTTAAAAATAACCCTCAAGGTCATTACAATGACTCAAACTCCAAAGTTAGATTCAAGAAAAGAGGTTGCCTTATTGAAGATAATTTTGGCAAAGCCATTCTCCCTGAAAGCAAAGACAAAAATGTATACGTCATTGATTCTGTAAAAGGAAGTTCAAAACACATTTATTTGGCATCTATTTTTGAAGATCCATAGATATGGCACAAAAAACATGGTCATGCTAGCATTCGACTGATTGAAAAACCTGCTAAACATGAACTTATTTTGGGACTTCCTAAACTAGATTACACAAAGGATCACATTTGCTTCCTGCCAAATAGGTAAGCAAACTCAAAATTCTTTTGTTGCTAATGATGTTGTATCCACAACAAAACCCCTCCAACTACTTCACATGGACCTTTTTGGACCAACCAGAACTGCAAGTATAAGAGGTAAAAAGTACGCATTTATAATTATTGATGATTATTCTCATTTTGCTTGGGTTATATTTTTATATAACAAAGATGATACTTTGAGAAATTTTGAGATTTTTGTGAGAAGTTTCGAAGAGATAAAGTTTACTATATTGCATCAATCAAAAGTGATCATGGAGGAGAATTTGAAAACAAAGCATTTGAAAAGTAATGCAACGAACAAGGTTATTCACATACCTTCTCATCTCTAAGATATCCATAGAAAAATAGAGTGGTCGAATGAAAAAGTAGAACTCTTCAAGATATGGCAAGAACTATTATTTGCGAACACTCACTTCCTCATTAATTTTAGGCAAAGTCAGTAAGTACAACTTGTCACATTCTAAATTGTTGTTTGATCAGACCCATTCTGAAAAAGACTCCATATGAACTATGCAATGGTAAGAGACCTAATATCAGTTACTTTTATCCTTTTGGGTGTAAGTGCTTTGTTCACAACAATAGAAAAGACAACCTTGATAAGTTTGATCCACAAAGTGATGAAGGTATCTTTCTGGGCTACTCTAACTCTAGTAGATCCTATAGAGTGTTTAACAAAAGAACTTCTAATATTGAAGAATTTATTCATGTTATTTTTGATGACTCTAACCGAATTTCTAAGAAAAATATAAGTACAGATGATGATGAAGTACAAAACTCTCAAAGTGATGTTGTGACATCCAAGGAAGTCAACTATTCTGAATAACTCACTAATAGTCAAGGAAACCAATTTATAGTCGAAGCTATTTCTAATGAATGGAAAGGTGAACCTGACTATCCTAAGAAGCTCATTATTGGAGATCCAAGTGAATGAATGAAGACAAGAGCCTTTAGCAAGAAAATTGCAAATATTTCTCTCATATGTCAATTGGAACCAAAGAAAATTGATGCAAGATTAAAAACAGTCAGTAGAAAAAGGCTATGCAAGAAGAATTAGATCAATTCGAGAAAAATAAAGTATGGACACTAGTTCCAAAACCTGAAAAAACTTCTACTGTTGGTAAAAAGTGGATTTTCAAAAATAAATTGAATGAAGTAGGTGAAGTTGAGCCAAGTTAGTAGCATGGTTGGAATCGATTCATATACTTCTTACTTATGCTGCTTTTAAAGGTTTTAAATTATTTCAATAATATATTAAAAGTGCTTTTTAAATGGTTTTATTGAAGAAGAAGTATTTGTCAAACAACCTCCGAGTTTTGAAAATCTTGAATTTCCATAGCATGTCTTTAAATTTTGTAAAGCTCTTTATGGTCTCAAACAAGCTCCTAGGGCTTGGTATGAATGATTGAGCTCTTTTTTAATTTTTCATGAATTTTCTACAGGAAATATTGATACGACTCTCTTTATCAAACGTTCTTCTCTTGGCAATTTAATTATTAAAATTTATATAGATGGTATTATTTTTGGAAGTATTAATGCTTCATTGTGCAAGGATTTTTCAAACTTAATGCAAAACAAATTCAAATAAGCATGATGGGTGAGTTAACCTTCTTTTTGGGTCTACAAATTCATCAATCTGATAGGGGCATATTCATTAGTCAAAGTAAGTACACAAAGGAACTCATCCACAAGTCTGGAATGAGCAATGCCAAAGCTATAGAACTCCCATGAGTCCTACATGTGTTTTGGACATGGACAATGAAGGTATGATTGGATCTCTTCTATACTTAACTGCTAGTTGACCAGATATAATGTTCAGTGTTTGCAAATGTGCTCAATTTCAGTCAGCTCCTAAAGAGTCTCATTTAACTTTTCTTCAAATAATTATAAGATATCTTGTAGGTACTACCTCTCTTGGGATTGGGGTTGGTTGAATATATTTTCCAAAATAACCTAATCCCTGCCTTTTCAAAGACAGAGCACTCGTGGCACACACTTGGCATTTCATTTCCGGGTTTATGGATTGGATTCAGTCAGCCGAATAGGGAAGGTTATTTCACTATATTTTTTACCAGGGACCCTTCCTCTTTCAATCAAAACACTCGACGCAGTTTTGGCCCTTTTTGTTAGGCATTGAACCCCACCCCACGGAGATCCGATGCAACTAGAAGTCAGTCAATTCCGTCAGAGAATGGTTTCAGTCCAACCCGCACGTACGGTTTTTAGAGGGATCTGGTCAAAAAACCGGCCGGCGGAAGATGGGTGGGTTTGCCTCCTCGTTCCCTTTTACCTATGCCATGATGCTCATGAGAGTCGGTTGAAAAGTACATCGCGAGGTTTAGGTATGCTAACTCTACTGATTTTAATTTTAAAGTTTTTTTATATGCTGATTTTACAGGTAAAAAATTGATTGAAAAAGTACCAGTGGTACTTGTCAATTTCTTAGAAATTCATTAGTTTCATGAAATAGTAAAAAGTAAAATTGTGTCTCAATTTCTACCACAGAAGCAGAATACATTGCTATTGGTTTGTGATGCACTCAACTTTTATGGATGATTCATCAGTTAGTAGACTATGATTTATCTTGCAAACCTGCTCAAATTTTCTTTGATAATTCTAGTGCTATTTGTCTTTCAAAAAACCCTATGCATCACTCCCAATCTAAACATATTAATGTCAAGCATTATTTTATAAGATATCATATTTTAAAATGTGATGTTGAAATTTACTTTGTCAATTAGCTGACATCTTTACAAAACCTCTTCTTGAAGAGAGATTCTGTTTTCTCCAAAACTTTTTGGGAATCATTAAAAATTTGTGTTAATTTATTTACCTTGATTGTGTTTCCATATTTATCTCTCCACATTATTTATTACCACTGTTGTTCCCTTCCCCGGGATCTTATTACTTCCCCTTCTACTCCTTGTCTTTATCACGTCAATCAGCCCCCTCCATTCTTCAAGAATTGTCTTCTCCTCTCCCACCTTCTTACTCTTCCTCTTCCAATTTTTTTTATTTTAAACCCTAAGTCTCACTTGTTTTTTTAATCATCCCTCTCAATGACGAAAACTTCTAAGTCTTCTCCCATTTCCTCTCGCAAAAGCACCCGTAATAAAGAAAAGAATGTTATTTCTTTTCCTGTTCCAGTTGACTCTGATGGTTCATTATATCAATCTCTCTCATGTTTCTCTGAATCATCTCTTCCTCCTAAGTGTCCCTCTGAAGAAGAAGAAACTGGAGACCTGAAGAAAAAGGTAAAGTTTCACATTGATAGTTCCCTGGATGTTAAAATCGACCTTTGGGTTCTTCTCATGAAGCTTTATTCCACTCCTTGAAATCTAAGAACATTGTTCATGGTCGTATTGTTGATCTAATATCTTGTTTTCTCAAAACTGTCCCATCAAAGAACTCTTTGATTATCAAGGGTGGGCAAATATCTTCTCTTCCGCACCCAACATAGTCTATGAACCTCTTGTCTGTCTTTTTTACTCTAATCTCAGATTGTCTAAGCCCGGAGAGTTGGAAATCCTTGTTCTTGAAAAAGGATTTTTTCTTGATTGTGTTATTTTTGATGCAATCTTTGAAATCTCTTTCTTTGGTATTTCTGCTCCTTCCAAATGTCCATGGCCATCTAATCTTGGTATCTCATTTGAGGAAGTTAAAAGGGTCACCGCCCTTTAATCCTCTGTAAATATTCCTTCTCAATTAGGTCCTAAAGACTTTCCTTTTGAAACTAGGGTAATCGCTCACATAACTGCAACTACTCTCCTTCCTCGAGATGTCTCTCACTCTACTCTCACCACTCGAGACATTTTTGTCACATACTGCCTCCTCTTCAAAGATCGTTGTAAGCTATCTTCCTTTATTCTCAATTTTATGTTGGAAGCCATCTCTGACACTTCAAGCCTTCCCTATGGCATGTTAATCACTCACATTCTTCAGGAAAATCACATTTTCCTTGATGACTTTCCTCCCATTCTTATTAAACAATGCTACAATTCCAAAGCTTTTGGTTGTATGGGATACGTCAAATCTAGTGACTCTTGGATTCTTAAGTTAGATTTAGGTGAGGGAAACTGTGCTCCCTCTTTATTTAAATACAAACCTCCCGACATTCCGTCCTCCTCTCAGACCATTCCTCCTGCTCTGCTTGATACTAAGCTGCTAGAGGACATTTTGGTCAAGCTGACTGAAATGGATGGTAAGTTCGAATATCTTCAAGATATTCTTCTCGCTTATCACTTTCAATTGGATAAGCTCAAAGAAGCTACTAAAGAGACAGGAGATGATATAGCCAAAATTCTTCTCAAACTGGATCATGTCATCAAGGAAGATGTCAAGATTGCAAATCGTGTCCATGCGTGCACTGAAGGAGTTGGTGCCTCTATCTCTACTCAGCTTGAAGCTCTCAAAACAGCTACTGTCAATACTCTAACTTACTTCCTTCCAAATCAATATTAATTCTATTTTAAAATCTGGGTTTTTTGGGATTGTAAATTAGACAAAAGCCCACTAATCAACTCTCTTATTTTTTTTCTATCTTCTCCTATTTAACCTATGTTTTTGGACTGTAAATTGGCCTGAGCACACTTATTTGATTGCATTTTGCTTGGTATTATTTGGTTGCTTTTCCTATAGTATGGTCTATAATTCCTGTTTTTTTCTTTTTGCTTATGTCAAAGGGGGAGAAAAAAAGACAGCTATACAAGTCAGGGGGGTCGACTGTTCAACTGACTCAATCAACTAAAGAATTTACACAATCAGGGAGAGACTACTCATAAAGGAAAGTCAACTACTTATTTATTGTCATCATCAAAAAGAGGGGGATTGTTGAAGCTAAATTTTGATGATAATATGCAGATACCACAAAAATAAAACAAGAATAAACAAATCAAGATTTGAGGAAGATCTAAAGGAAAAGTATCAGCAGAAGAAGGAAGGAAAATAAATCAAGAAGGATCTTGAGGTCAGCAATAGCAGCATAGGATGGAAAGAATTAGTTAAAGGAAAAAAACTTGGTACTCAACAAAGAAGGTAAGGATATCAAACTAATTGATTTCATCACTGAAGAAATAGATTTTTGCTAAATTAAGGGGAAATCAGACCTTTAATTTATGAAGGAAAATCAGCTCTTAATCAAATCAGTCGAAGAAAGAAATCAACCCCAATGGCTAAAATTATTTGCAAAGTCTTCAAAACTTTGCCCTTATTCTTGAAAACAAGGATTCATCTTGCTTTCCAAGGATCAACTCCTTTGAGTTGCATTCAGCCTCAATAAACTATAAAAAGGCCAAGTCTATAGGCGAAGAAGAAACTATTGAATACACTCATACAATCTCTGTTCTACTTTTACAAGCAATGTGATTCCTTGTGAATTTCTGCGTAATCAAAAATAGAGGAGAGAATAATAGAGTGGTGAGGCATTGTATCAAAAAGAAAAAGAACTGGAAAAAAAAGAAAAGTGTTAAAGAAAAAAATTTGAGTGTAGATCTAGGATCTACTTTTATTCCATTTGTAACCATTCACAAGCTTTAGTAGAAGATCCTTGCAACCCAAGGAGATTGGACTAAGATCCACATTGGATCCCAACGAGTATAAAAACATCCGGCATCACATTTCCTTGTTGCTCTTTACTTTCTACTTATTATTGTGAGTTAACTGTTTTGATTGCCAGTAGACTAACAAAATTACAAATAGTCAATTCACCCCCCCCCCCTTTCACTTTCAATGTTCACACAAATAATGAGAATGTTATGATATCCACAAAATAGGTAATTCATATCAAGATAAATCCCGATACGTTTCTAATAGTATATCAATACCATCATTTATATCAATATAATCTCCATCTTAATACCCCGTTTTCACTATAATTCGGACCAACCAAATGAGCAACCAAATCAAACTAATTGGCTTTATAAATGATTAGCAAATGACTTTTTCATTAATTTCACATTCACAATGAAGCTATCAGCACATTTCACCAAATATGCATCTATATACAGATTCAAGACACTTCACATTTTCGATTACAATAATAGAAAAAATAGCCTTTTTGTTAAATTCGTTCATTTTTGAAGATTAATTCGCATGAATAATAATCCATCACCTCATCCCCATTACTCCCTAACACCTACGAGAAAGCAAATTCAATGATTCTATAAGATTTACAGTTTTTAGGAGTTTACTTTCCTTAACCAAATCACGATCAATTACACGCTTGAGATTTCTCTTTTCGAATAGTATCCAAATCACCACAATCTAATAAAATAATGATTCACAATATGATTTTGGAACTAACGGTACTGAATTCACCAAATTCGGACAACCGAGCCAAAACAGCTAAAGCTTTCAATTTCAGAAACGAGGTTCAAATTAGGAAATTTATACATGAAAATATTTCTTAAAGCATTTCGAATCTTTTAGTGAAAACCATTTTAAAAACAAAGTTGTATTCAATTCATTATCACCATTTTTCATTTGAAAATTCAATTTCTTGAAAACCGCAATTTGCAAATCAAATCTCAATTTCTAATGTTAAAATCACATTTGATGATAAAGAATTAAAGTTTTAGGGTCAAAAACACTTACCCAAATGATTCCAATAAAGAACCCCTTAAATAATCACCTCACAAATATTTCTCAAACTCAAAAATAAAGGAAATAGGGTTAAACCCCAGCCATAACCCTCTCAGGTCTCGCTAAAGTGACTCAAGGGTCACTTTTGCGACACTAGCTTAAGAGATCCCCTGATCTTTTTTGTGAGGCACGTAAAACCCCAGCCTTCGCTTTCATGCAAGGGTGTTTACTTAAGCGAAAGTTACTTTCGCAACCCACCCTCGCGATTGTGATCGCAAGGTCTTCAACCATGTTACAACAAATCTTTTCACAATGACCAAATATTCTCCGAAAGGACCTTCGAAATTCGATCATAACCCCATACAAACAAATCATATATGCAACCCTATTATATTCGATGTTCCAAACTCAAAGGAACCTTTAGAATTCTAATTTGATGTCTCCTTGACCCAAAATTTGATAAATTGCAACTAAACTAACTTAATGGCCAACAAATATTAAATGAAACTCGAAACCTCTGAAAAATCAACCAGGACCTCACTATAAGACCGCAGAAGTTGGAAAGTAGGAAAATGAAGTTTAAAGAAATTTCGTAGAAATGTTTCACCAGATGTTGACCACGAGACTCTTCATGGGTCGTACTGTGCTTCATGGCTTGTGGAAGGGGTCCTGAAGGGGCTACGAAATAAGGGAATTAAAGGAAAGGGTCTACGGAGGGATCTACGGCCCGTGGTGCATATCACAAACCATGAATCTAGCCATGAACTTGACCCTCAGGACCCCTAAGTTTGGGTGAGAATCACAATGGGGACCATGACCCGTGGTGGCAACCCTAACACTCAAATCCTAAAATCTTCTCTCTAAAGTTCTCTCTCAAGGGTCTTCTTCCTCCTCAAGCTAATTTTAAGAGAAATCAAGTCAAGAATCCAAGTCAAGAGAAAATTAAGGCTATAATGTCTAAGGTATGTGGTAATTCGTATATGGGTCCTTTCTCCCATGGAGTCCTAATGTTCTCCTCAACTTCTCTTTTATGAATATTTCTTCTAAAGCTTTAGTTTTCATTGAATTTTATTGGGTCTTCTTAATTATGATTTATCTTATGGTTATTGATTAAATTATTCATAAATTTCATTACATTGCATGATTTCAATTTGAATTTCAATGACCCATGCCATATGATATTGTCAAGTATGTCGTCAAGGATTTATGATCATGAATTATAAAGTATTTTAATGAAAGTTTTATGAATGATTATAAAGGGCTATGAATGATGTTTCAAGCAAGTAATTATAGTGTGAAAGGTAATTCTCACACAATCATGTTAAAGAGATGATAGGATATTCTCATCAACTCATGGATTCTTATGAATCAATCATTTTAATGAGCTATTTTTATGATTATTTGATGATGAGGATAGATATATTTTATTTTCTTTTCTAATGATGTTATTGACTATGATTTATGACTTCTGTTGGGATAATGACTAAGCACCAAAAGGACTTTAAGGTGGGATTTGGTTTAGTAGCCAAAGTAGTTACCCAAGGGAATCCTAATAGCAATCCTTAGAACCTAACTATGTTGCCCGTGATGTTTATGATTCCAATATGTCCTAGCTAGTGGATCCACTATAACTCATGATGCTATGATGTTCTCAGGGATTCTACCTTGTCAAAGTAGTCTCTCCTTTCTCGATGTGGGAGTTACGTCAGATTCCATGTTATAATTTGTATGGTCTTATATGTCGGTTAAAGATCCTATTTCACACCAGTCTGTCCCTACAACTAAACTAAAATATCTTGTAGTCACAAAATATTCTCGCTTTTGACATTATAAAAAAAGGACAGCAATAAACTAAGATAAATGCAAGAAAGTTTTCAGAAAAGTCATGGCCAATTTGGGCAACACAATCATAAATCAACAAGCAAATAAATAAAGAGAAAATCAATAGAAACAAGGTAATTCATTCCAACAAGTTAGATAAAGTAGTATGCAAAACAGTACACAAAAAATACAAAAAAGAAATTATTGTGACATTACTGACAAACGATAAAAGGATAGTTAGGGAATAATTGTTGCTAAAGGGAGGGAATCAAGAAGATGGGGGTTGCTGAGTGAGGATCCTGAGGAAAAGAGAGAGACACTTAGCAAAACTTTCATGGTGTTGAAGCAATTTATCCTTGAGACTGGAGACCTGTGCAACAAGACTTGCATTCTAAGTCTTGAGGTCTTGAAGTTCAGCAGAACCAGGTCCCTCAGATTGGGCATTTGCTAATTTAGCCTTTAAACGAACAATTTCATCATCCTTGGCATTCGAAAAAGCTATAATTTCTTCCAACTCATGCTTCAACTAAGACTATTCAATCAGCAGTTCTGACATCTTTCTAACCTGCCTTATTTTCCCTTCCACACACTCATATTCTATAAGAGTGTTCATCGAGAAAGATTGCTTCATAGTGTCTCTAACTCCTGCACCTAGACAAATATCCAAATGGTTGAACACTTGAATAAGGAAGTAACTGTAACATCCCTAAAAAAATGCTCATAAAATATCTTAAGAATGCCTTGGGAATAGGCCGCTCATGTAATACATTATCCTTAATCTTTTTGGAAAATCCAAATTTGGAATATCGATCAGGAGGGTCAAAACCTATGGGAAAATAGTCTCGGTGGATTTTTAGGACCAATATCAGAAGATGGATTTTTGACAAAATCCATAAAATAGTAGGGTCCGCGACAAGACCGCATCGCGGACCTGGGACAGTTTTCCGGCCGAGTTGATTGCGGCACGTCTGCGCCGCGTACTTGGGAAGATTTTCTAGCCGAATTAAGTTTTTTTAAAGGGCGTTTTAGACCTTTCCCAAATTATTAGTTAATGAACCTAGACATTTTTAGGACCTAATTCAACTATATAAATTAACCTAAACCTCTAATTATATTCATTCTTCTACAATTCATCTATCAAATATTTTTCTCTCTACAAAAAGTCTCTCAAGGGTTTCCATTGAAGACTTAAAGTAAATTCACTCAAACTCTCCATCAAAACTCTCAAGTCTTCCAAATTAATTGGTGTTCTCACTCAAGGTATGTGGGTATTGATTCATGGATCCTTTCTTCTATGAAGCCCAATCAATTTCTTAAGGTTTTCTATCAAATTAAAGTATGGTATTTTATGGGTTTTGTGATCTCTATTCCAATTTTATGAATTTTGATTTAAAATATGATCATGAGTCTATTTTGATATAAATTGATGGTTATTGAATTAAATTGAAGAGTTTTTCCATGAATTCTCCTATTTTTATTTCTAGGGTTAATGATGTAAATTATGAGTATTTTGAATTATACTTCCAAAGGATATTATCTATATGAATTATATATGGGCTGATGTAAAGTTTATGATCATGCATGTTTTCAAGTGAATTACATGATTTTCAAAGTCAATTGATTATGCAATTGAGTTTTACATGCAATTGAGTTTTACTCTAAGTTCAAGGTATGAATTTAATGCAAGTTATGAAGTAAGGTGACTTAGTGCCCTACATGGTGACCTAAGGCCTAACAATATGAATTATGCAAATATGATTGTAATAATGAAAGGACAATTCTCACATTACAAGTATGTTATGAAAATGAGCTACTCTATGATTCAAACCTATGATCATGACTAGGATATATGAAATTATGATCTTATGTTATGTATGTATTCCATGGGATTTGACTTAGCACCGAGTGGACTTGAGGTGGGGGACCTATCAAAATCCATAGTAGCAGCCTCATGTCCCATAAACTACGTGCCACTGTAGGTTGCCTTTATGGCCTAGCTAGTGGATCCACAAATAGCACAAGCTCATGATCATGAGTCTACCTTGGCAAAGTAGCCTCCTTATTATCGATGTGTGTATCATCGAATTCCATATTATAGCTCGCATGGTCTTATTATCGGTTATGGTTCCTATCCCACATATGTATGATCTCTTAAGTATGTTATAAGTTTGAATTTATGATTTTAAATGCTTTGGTCAATATGATTTTCCCATGACTTTACGTATTCCATCTTATCATGTGTTTTACTTGACCTTTGCGTTCCATGATTTACGTCGCATGTCACTCCCTCATACTTAGTACATTCCAACATACTAATGCATACTTTCTGCCTACATTGTTTCATAATGTAGGGGTTGAGGTTGAAGATCCTAATTGTCCACATAACTAGTAGGTGTTCTATATCCGATGGTGTTGTGGTGAGTCCTCATTGACCAGGGACTAGTTTCAAGTTGGTTACTATTTCCTTTTCAAAAGACTTTTGTTTGCATTGTATGTTGAGGGTGAGCTAAGGACATGTCTTAGCCCCCGCCCATACTCATGTTTAGAGGAATCTAGTTGGACATATGTTTGAGTCTATGTTGTCATAAGATATTTCCAAATTTTTATTCATATTTTAGACTCTCTTATGATGTTTCTATTTTTATATTTCACCTTATGTATGCTTATGATATGTACAAGAGGCTTGGTTGGAGCCCTTCGGGGTTTCAATCGCTGTGTTACGACTAGGCCCTAGGTCGGGTCATGATAGTAACCATATCTCATACCATATTTTCTATCTTTGACTGAAATGGTCTTGTGCATGTGTTCCAAAATTAATGCAGGCAGGTTGACTGCATCAAACTTGATACGGGCCTCCATGACAAATAAGTCAGCAGCAGATGCAACTATTTTCTTCTCCGGCCTGAGAAGAATGACCTTGTTGACAAATTCAAAATAGAGTTGATATTCCCCTTTGAGTACTTTCTTAGGAATACCAATAGTGCTCAATTTTTGGAGTTTTCCACACTCTTGTACAAAGACTTTTGAGCAAGTCCTTCCTTCAACAAATCTGATCCCCTCTGTTAGAACTTTCAAAATCTCACCAAGTTTTTCCTCATCCAAACAAATTTCCTTGTTTCCAATTTTGGAGTAAATACTTCCATCCTCTTCGAACACGACATTCTAATAGAAATCCCTTACTTGTATTTCATGAAGCACTAGAATGTGATCAACAAACAAATGAGTTAAACCCTATAACTTAACTGCATCAACAAGGCCACACATTTCTAGCTTAGTTAGGATTTTTGAATCAAATACTCTACTATTCAACACTTTTTGAGTCTTTAAAATATTGACGCTCTCCTCTTGGGTTAACTCCTTTTCAACCTTTATTTTCTTACTTGTGAACTTGGTCCCTTACAGACGCAGGCTCGAATACTACAAAAAGCTCATCAATGTCAGGTGACACTTATCTTTTCCTCTTTGATGTCTCTTTCTCTTGTTCCTTTGACTTTCTTTTTTCTTTTTTGCTAAATTACAAGTGAAAGTTTTTCTTTGTCTGTGTTTTGGTGCCTATTTCCTTTTTTGCAGAACCTTGCCTTTTCTCTTCTCTGCGGCACACACAAGTTCATCTGACTTTGTTTCAATATTTCTCCTTTCTTTGGAGACTTTTATGACATTCTCTATAAAAGGATTTGGTCCTCTTCTACTCTGGCTTTCCTCTATCTTTTATTTTTATTTGTTCGAGCTTTGTTCTCTTTCATGGCATCGCTTATGAGTTTCATAGTAGAAACCCTAGTAGGATAGGATTTTGGCTTCAAAGCCTGTGTTTTGGAAATTTTATCCTTCCTTTTGCTTGAAACATATACTATTCTTCTCTTACACCCCAGGATAAAGGACTATTCTCCTCATCATCTTCATCATAAGCAATAAATTAGGGTGGAATAGTTCCATGGGTTATAGGCTATCAGAAATTGCTTCTTAGCACTATATGGGAAGAGAATTTCTCTATTCATCCCCCTCGACTTCAATTACAAACTCTTACTTCTGGGTCTACCTTGGACTAATTCCTTAACAGGCAAGAAATTCCTACAAACTAGACAGAAAGTCAGTTTCCACTTACTATCAAAGCGTTGTAACACCTCTACTATTTTTGGAGTAAGGAGTTTTAGTCTTTACGAGGGCACCCCTAGACAGATTCAATCCCAAGTATCAAACTTAGGAGGCAATTCATCAAAAGTAAGTATGGGAGTACCTATTCATTTTTTTGAGAGTATAGGAATTGTATTATCCTTCATTACTACAAGACTCTCCACTATAATTCTTCACTTGTAGCTAAGATGTTTGATTATGTGTCATTACTGTCTGGAAGATCTCCTTCAAAATATTGCTCAGAAATAGCAGATAAAGATAGCCCAGGTTTGGATAGGGGTTGTTCAGTCTTAATAGGGGTTTTGGACTGAACTGACCCATTAAGGGAAGATTTTTGTGGTTCATTCAGATCCAGAGTGTGAGAGCACATTAGCGAGGCCTTTTCACTGATTCTGATTGAGGAAAGAACATCAATGACTGGAGTTTCTGTGTATTAAACCTAAGGAATGGTTGAAATGGGGATCGAAAAAAGTGAGTTATCAGAAAAAAAGAGAAAGCAGAGGGGTTCATTTCCTGGAGAGCCTCTGGCATTTCTCTTGTGGGATAGCTTGTTAGAGACATTGTTCTTAAGATTGGAGAGAAAAACTAAGAGACAAAGTTAAGGAGAGAAGTTGCTTTCCTGAAAGAGATGGAGTTTTTGAATATTTGGGAAAGAAGGAAAGAAGGGAGTATATAAGGAAGTATAGGGGTTTGTCAGGTCCCTTGGAAAATTCACAATGTTTGGTTTTTGAATGACGCATAGCAATCACAATGGTTCTTATAGATAGTTTAAATGTTCTGTAAAGAATACTAACCTTTGAGATAGGACCATGTCCCTCTCTTCAAGTTAAAGTGATTTTCCCTGCTCCTCCTGTTCTTCCTTTACTCAAGCTCATTCCTTATGTGTGTATACTTGCATAGATATGAAATTGACTTTACCAAAAAATGCATTACAAATAACAAAGATACCTTATTCCTAATCATAGTCAATAAGGGTTGATTACTTTAGATGAAATCAACTCAGTCAAGCTTCAACATTCCCAACTTCAAATCTGTTCTTTTCAAACTGATCCCTGTTTAAAGCCTTGGTAAAGATGACAACAATTTGATCTTCAATTTTGCAAAATTTTATAGTAATATTTCCTTTTTCAACATTCTCTATCAAAAACTAATATCTAATATCAATATGTTTAGTCCTTTAGTATTGTACTGGATTCTTTGTCATGTTCAGTTCACTAGTATTATCACACATAAGAGTGATTGTGTAAGTAACTACTATAAAATCTCTAGTTGTTGTTTAATCCATAACAATTGTGCACAACATGATGTTGCTTCCACTTACTCTGCCTCAGCAGTTGAAAGAGCAACTGAATTCTACTTTTTAGTACCCCAAGAAATGAGTTAGGAACCTAAGAAATAAGCCATTCCATAAGTATTCTTTCTATCAACCTGATACCCTGCATAATCTATATCAGCATATCCCACCAAGTCAAAAGAATCACCTAAAGGATAGAACAGGACTAGGTCCCATGTTTCTTCAGTATCTCATGATCCTTTTAGCAGCTTTCAAATGTGATTCCTTAGGAAAAGCCTAAAATCTAGCACACATTCCAATACTAAACACAATATCAGGTCTTCTAGCAGTTAAATATAACAGTGAACTAATGATACATCAATGCATGGTTTCATTTACTATAGGATCATGTCTATATGTATCCAAATTTGAATTTATGCCCAGGGGAGTTTCAATAGGCTTTACATCCATTAAATGAAACTTCTTAAGTAGCTCTTTGATATACTTTTTCTTGAAAAATAGAAGTACCATTTGGAGTCTATTTGATTTGTAATCCCAAGAAGAAACTCAATTCTCCCATCATACTCATTTCAAATTAACCCCCCATTAATATAGCAAACTCCTCACATAAAGCTTCTAAAATTGCTCCAAAAATAATTTCATCAACATAAACTTGAATAATGAGCAGCTCTTTGCCTCTTGATTTCAAGAAGACGGTATTATCAATTTTTCCACTTTTAAACCCATTTTCCAGAAGAAATTTAGACAATCTTTCATACCAAGCTCTAGGAGCCTGTTTTAATCCATAAAGAGTTTTGTCCAATTTAAGCACATGATTTGGATAGTCAATATCTTCAAATCTAGGATGTTTCTTTACATAGACTCTTCCTTCAGATAGCCATTTAGAAATGCACTTTTCATATCCATTTGAAATCATTTGAAATCCATGAAAGTTGAAAAGGCAATAAGCTTCCATCCTTGCCATAGGGGCAAAGATCTCATAATAATCAATGCTTTTTCCTTGATTATAGCCCTGCACCACTAGTCTTGATTTATTTCTTGTAATACTACCATGTTTATCCAACTTGTTCCTGAAGATCCACCTAGTCCTTATTATAGTTCTGTCAGAAGGCCTAGGGACCAGGTGTCATACTCTACTTCGTTCAAATTGATGCAACTCTTCTTGCATAGAATTCACCTAATCAGAATCTTTCATGGCTTCCTTGATAATTTTAGGCTCAATGCTTGATATAAAAGTTGAGAATGCAACTAGATTTATAGTTTTGGACCTAGTTTGCATTTCAAAATTCAAAGGAGAAATAAGGTTATCAAGCGGGTGAGAAGACCTGTGTTTCAACCTTGATCGAGTTGTCAAGGATTAAGGTTGATCTACTTCTTCCATTTCATTCTCAGAACCTTTCTTCTTAGGGTGAACAATATTCTCTAGTTCAGTATTGTCAAACAGACCAAGTCCCTCTTCAGGTTCAACATCTTTATTGACTTCTTCAACTGATTCTGATTCAACAATGTCTAGGTCTTGAGTTCTTTCAGCTTGTGTTTCATTCATACTATCTCTTTGAATCTAAAGTAGTTCTTCCAGCTCATCATCATCCTTGTTCTTTAGATATTTGATATCACCAGTTTTATCAAAGATTACATGAACACTTTCTTCAATGCACGATATACCTTATTGTAAACTCTGGAAGCTTCACTTGAAGAGGAGTATCCCACTAACACTCCTTTATCACTTCTAGGATCAAATTTTTCAAGATCATTTTTCCCATAGTTTAGAACAAAACATTTAAATCCAAAATTCCTTAAATAAATCAATTTAGGTTTTCTATTATTGAGAAGCTCATATGGGGTTTTGTTTAGAATAGACCTGATCAAACACCTATTAGTCATATAACAAGCCGTGTTAACTGCTTCAGCTTAGAAACTCTTTGAAAGATTTTAATCAATAAGCATAGTTCTGGAAATATAAACCAGAGTTCTACTCTTCCTTTCATCAACAACATTCTGTTGAGGTGTTCTTGGAGCTGAAAAGTTATGATAAATGTAATTTTAAGAACAAAAGTTATCAAGCTCGGCATTTTCAAACTCAGTCCCATGATCAGACCTGATCCCTGCAATTTTGCAGTTCAGCTTCGTCTGAATAATTTTGGCTAATATCATCAACACATCATATGTTTTATCTTTGGACCTTAAAAACATAGTCCACGTATACCTTGACAAATCATCCACAATTACAAGTATATACTTCTCTCCACCTCTACTTTGAATCTCACAGTACTGCACAAATCATTGTGAATCAGCTCAAGAGGTCATATTATACTCACTTGCAATTTTTATTTGAAGGATGAGCTAGTCTGCTTTCCTTTGACACATGCATTGCAAACATTGTCATCAGTGAAGTTGAACTTTGATAATACAGGGAGAAGGTCCTTAGATTCAAGTTTTTTTAATAGTGAAGAGCTCACATGACCAAGTTTCCTATGCCATAAGTTAGCAGTTTCACTTTGGGCACTAACACAAGTAAGATCATCTACTTGGGTATATCCAGGTCAGCAACATACATGTTCTTTCACCTTCTTGGAGTTGAGATTACTTTTTTTGAAATCATATTTGTAACAATGCATATTTCTGATAAAAATCTGACCTCATTACTTTATCACATATTTGTGAAACACTAAAAAGACTATACTTCAATCCATTCACATAGTATACATCCTCAATGAAGTGCTTAAGAGATTTTCCAATTCTCCCAATTCCCAGAATGTACGCCTTCTTGTCATTTCCAAAAGAGACACATCTACCTTGAAGTGCCTTGAGTGAGAGAAAGTTTTTAAGTCATATGCTTCGAGCATCTACTGTTCATAAACCAGCATTGACTACTACTTCCTCCACTCCCCTGCAATAAAGATTATATTTTAGATTTGGGAACCAATTTCAATCTGAGTCCCCAGTAAGCAGATAGAAGCATAATAAGAGAATTTTTAGTCTAGTATTGCAAGTTAATTTTTCTCATTCTATGAAAAGAACTAGAACTAGGACCAAGTTCGTTGTTCAGTCTGACTTTCTGTTTGGAAAAGTGTGAGAAACTTTCTTCAGTTCTTTTCCAAGTAAGTTTGAGAACCAGCTGGAACTTGGATTGCTGACTAATCTAATATCCTATCAAAGAAGATGAACTTGAGACATTCTTTCTTAAGATGACCATTGTGGCCATAATGAATACATAAAAGATTGTCATAACTAACAATATTTGCTGTGAGGGTTGTAAGGAGGACTTATTTTCAAGCTTTCTAAACCCTTCCGAACATTGTGAACCTGATTAGTGAGATTTGCTGGCAATTTTGAAGAAGCGTTCCATTTGATTGATCTGTTCAGTTCTTATTTGAAATGGGTCAGGTCCTTTTCTAACTGATCATTTCTTTCCAAAGCCATAGCTAGCTTCATTTTAGTTGTATTCAAGCAAGTTTTAAGCTTGAGTTGTAAACTGCTAGTTTCACCTTTTGTTTTAACACAGCTCTTACTCAACTTCTTTAATTGTTCTTTAAGTTCCAGACTTTAAGCTTCTAGAACCATCATTTGTTCTTCCATTTCTGACATATGAGAAACCAGGGCCACTTTTTCATCTTGAAAAATATCTATATTGTTATTCATCAAATCATTTTCAGTGGTCAACTCAGTAATTGGGACAATCAAAATAGCTGCTAGAGTCCTCTACCTTTTAATAGAATAAACATGCAAATTATGTTTAAAGTGAGAAAGAGTTACCTCTTCTTCATCTTGTTCATCATCAGATTTTTCCATAAAAGTAAACATTGCATCAAACACATCTTCATCATCTTTTATTGCTAGCATGGAGGCATCTTCAAGGTGTTCAGAATCTTTTGAATCACTTGAGAAGTTACCCCAAATATCAAAATCTCTCTTCACCACATAGTTTGCAACAACTTTTCTTCTTTTCTTATCTAGGACATGGTCCCTATTTTTGTATCTGTCACTTCCGACTTTGACATAATCTTTGTAGTCTATCTTGTGCATAGGGCAATCTCTAATGAAATGTCCTAGTTTTCCACACTTGTTACATAAATCTGTGGCATTAACAACTCTTTGATGTTACCCTTTTTCATGAAACCCCTATGCTTTCTCACAATTTTCTTAAATCTTTGAGTGAGATAAGCCATGTAACATTCCTCAAAATGCTCATAAGAGCCTTAAGAATGCCTTGAGAATAGGTCGCTTGCGTAATGCATTATCCTTATTCTTTTTGGCAAATATGAGTTTGGAATGTCGATCGGGGGGTCAAAACTGTAGGAAAATGGTTTCAATAGATTTTTAGGACTCCTGTATCAAAAGATGAATTTTGTCAAAAATTGCACAAAACAGTGAGATGCGCGGCAGATCCGCATCAACCATTTGTTCCCGTTTAGTGTTATTTTTCCCTAGTAAAAATCTGGCCAAAATTTCATTCGCTAAAAAATGACCTATTCGGGAGCAGCTCTACGTCGCAGACCTGAGAGATGTTTTTCTTCTGAATTCAGTTTTTAAGTAAGGGCAGTTTAGACTTTTTTCTAGTTGTTAGTTAATAAATTTGGACATTTTTAGGGACTAATTCTACTCTATAAACTACCTTAAATCCTTAATTCCATTTATTTTTCTATAATTCACCTACTCAAATATTTCTCTCTCTACAAGAGCTCTCAAGGACTCCATTGAAGAATTCCAAGAAATTCACTCAATCTCTCCATCAAAACTCTCAAATTCTCCAAATTCTTTGGTTTTCTCACTCAAGGATGGGGGATTGATTCATGGGCTCTTTTCACCCATGAAATCCCAAAGACACCTCAAGTTTTCATTAAATTTTCAATTGATTATGAACCCTAGTTTTGATGAATTGTATTGGGCTAGTTTGATTTTATTTTTAAATGTTATCAATGATATTTATATGATGTTCTCATATGAATCACGTGATTTCAAGTTGAATTATAGAAGCTCATGCATAAAGCTATGACTATGAAGTTAAGATGAGTTTATGAGTTGATCATAAGTTAAATGATTTTCAATAAAAGTTTTATATGATATAAAGTTGAGATTTATGATTCTAAAGTTAGAGTTATGATGGTGACCAGAGTTAAGATCAACAGATATTTTAAAGATAGTGCTAAGGACAATTCTCACTGAAGTTATGGATTCTTATGAATCACTAAGTAGATAAGCTATTCCTAATATATTTTAAAGATAGATTTATAGGTAGTTACTATCTTTCCCTTCTATGTTATGATCATATTTATGAGTTTCTGTTGGGATATTGACTAAGAACTGAGGGATTCTAGGTGGGGTTCGGTCCGGTAACGCATTTAGTTACCCAAGAGAATCCTAGTAGCAACCTAAAGTCCCAAAGTATGTTGCCTATGTAGGTTGCCTTCATGGCCTAGATAGTGGATCCATATATAGAACAGTTGAGTTGAGTTGAGTTATGTTTGGAGTATGCCATGGCAAGTAGCCTCCCCTTTTTCGATGCAAGAGTCATCGGATTCCATGTAATAGTTCGCATGGTCTTAGTTGTTGGTTAATAGTCCTATCCACACAAGCTGGAGTTAAGTTATGAGTTTATGATAAAGCTTTACTTATGTTCATTAAGATTGGTCATGCATCTTATGACATATTGATTACATTCTTTTAGTTGTTCATGAATACCTCACTTACTTAGTACATTCAAATGTACTAATACATATTTTGCCTACATTATCTCATAATGTAGGGACGGACGACACTTGCAATCATCCTATTCGTGGATAGCGTTTACCCTAGATTCTCAAGAAGTTTGTGAGTCTTCATTCTATCAAGGAAATGACTTTTATTCATGTTGCTATGGTTTTGAATTTCGTCTTTTTTGGGTGATCTAGGAGGTTTTCCTAAGCCCCAATCAAATATTTGACTAGAGGCATGTTTAGAAGATATTATGGTGTAGTCCGATTGGACATTTATAGAGTTGATCTCTCTTAGTCTCATTTCCTTGTGATGATTACTTCCTTTTATATTTATTGTGCTCTTTATCTTATGTATGTTATGTATAATAATATGGCTTATGTTTGGGATCCCTCGCATCCTGATCACCATGTTATGACTAGGCCCTAGATCGGGTCGTGACAAGCCATAGCTTCATCTTCTTCAGGGATTTCATTTTGAGTCACTTTTAGAGCCAGTGACGTCCTTCTTGATTTCCTTCTTTGAGGGATCTTGATTTCTGTTCATCTCATGAGCTTGAAGGTTTTCAATAACAACATCCATGGTAATAACTTTCAAGTCCTTAGCTTCAGTATTGGCATCAACCTTGCTTGCCCATGATTTTGGTAAAACCCTTAGAATCTTCCAAATCGTTTTGCTTGTATTGATAGGCTCACCCATGGATTTGAGTTCATTAGTGATGGATGAGAACCTAGTGTACATATCATGTATTGATTCTCCTTCCTTCATAGTGAAATTTTTGTACTAGGTAGTGAGCATGTCCATCTTTGATCCCTTCACTTGCTCAGTCCCTTCAAGAGAAGCTTTGAAATAAATCCAGATTTTTTTAGCAGATTCACATGCAAAGATTTTATTATATTCCTCGGTTCCTATTCCACAAACCAGTAGCTTCTTTACCTTATATCTCTTCTCGATTTTCTTCCTATCAACTTCAGTGTACTGTAGTCTGGTCTTTGGAATGATCCTTGTGATTTCTCTTTCTTTTAGCTAAGTAGTAGGAATGAAAGGACCATCCAGCACTATATCCTATAGTTCACTATCTTTAGCCATAATATAATCATGCATTCAAGTCTTCCACCGACTGTAGAACTGGCAATTGAAATAAGGTGGCCTAGTTGATGATTGTCCTTTCTCTAGGTTAACTGGAGCAGTCATTCTTCCACACGATTCTCTCTTGGTGTTAACAAAAATAAAGATTCCAGGCTCTGATACCAATTGATAGAATATATGTGTCCACTACATTTCAGGGACTAGGTCCCTTATCAGAATAACAATAGCGGAAAAGTAAATAACAGGAAGTAAAATCAACACAATATTTTACGTCGGAACCTCCTTGCTCAAAGGAGGAAAAAAACATAACCTTTCTCACAAGATTTCACCAAACAAATCCACTAACCAAAGAGCCAAGATTTAGGTTACAACCTCGTGCAATCTAGGAATTGAACTCTCAATCCCTTCCCCATCAATGTAACACCCATGTTACATATATATTCAAAGTAATAACTCTATTTCCTACTAAATCGACAAACCCTAGTCGAATTAGACTTCAAGATGCCTTCATATCTAACCCTAGCTATATTGACACAGATTAAGAGAAGACTTAACTTGATTTCTTTATGGATTAGGAATAGATCTACAATAATGGACATAGAAACAAAGACTCTAAAAACAACTAAGAATTGTGACAGGTCTATCAGGTCCTTATTGTTCTTCGAAAAGATATTTCAAGAGAATGAAACTTTTGTTGTGTATAACAATCAGATGCAAAAACTATTTTATGTTGTTGAAGAAGACACTTATATATGTGATTAACACAATTGTTGGAGTCATGCTATTAGTTGGAAGCCTGTCACCCTGCAAAATGACTCGCACCATCTCACTAATAATCGGTAGTTTTGACAGGGTGTACATTGTACTTTTTGTCGGCTGTCTCTTTTAGGTCATTCAAACTCTCACATGGGATCAGGTCTCTTACCAATTCCCAGGGTTTGTTAAATCATCAAAACTACATAAAACATTCTTGCTCTCGCCTAATTTTGAAGGCCAAACTACATCAAACTAATTTTCCCTTTATAAGATAAAATTCTTTTAGTTCTACTCGAGTGGATTCCAACACATTGTAAAAATTTCCATATAATTACGTTGTTCATTAAGTAGTAGCAACCGCATCCTTAGATGCCTACAAGTTGTCATTACCATATTGGATCCTTTTAATTGAAAAACATTACCACATAGTTGCATCCTAATCATAGCCTGTCCCAAACTCGTATTACCATGCTCAGCAACCCTTACCATCATCATGAATTTCACCTTATCATCGACGTGATACCTCAAACTCGTTATACAGTTTAATCCCATGAATTAACCAATTTCCATTTGTGCTTTATCGTTAGTACACTCACTTGCCTTCACATAGGTATAATTATTGGAACTTTCTTTACTCATAAGCTTATCATTTCAATATTAGTCCATTCATTCTGGTTTATAATGAAGTTCTCAGTCCCCAATTAGATACCTGCAATACACTTTATACTTAAACACACTAATTCCATACAATGATCCACTTTTATAATGTTCCTTATAAACAATGCTAAACTTAAATGTACATTGTAGAAACCAGTTGGTTTCTCAAATGTAAATGTAAATCATCCTCATTAGCCGAATAGGTAAAACAACTGATAGTTCCTTCAGTGATTGTGCATCATGCTCGATAACCGACATCTCTATTTTCATATATTAATAGTACTACATCGTGAAAGCCCTGTAGATCCACCACTAGAACACATCATAACCACTGGGAAGATCATACCCAGATACTCTACACCATCCTACCTATTACATAACTGCCATATATTACCAAAATCTTTCAGTCTCTATTCAAAAGCAATATGCACCCTTTCATAGGACAGGTCGATAGCAGAAGTAATATAGCCCATAAACCTAACCAAGTAAACAAAGGTACCATAGTAGTAGATGGATTATAACCCTTCCTAAAGTACACCCACTCTATAAAACTACCGTAGAAATTCTAATCTCGGTTGGCGCAATATCATCCTCATCATATACTATGCAATCCATTATTTTGTGACGAACTTCACAAATTGTAGTCTCCAAAATTATAGTGCTCACAACATAATAATTCTCCTAATTATACTATTCTCAATTTTTTAGCCACTTCAAACACTTGGTAGTACACATAAGCACCATTCTCGATGTTAAACCACTAACCAGAAAGATAAGGAGTTCATATGATCCTCCAGACCATTGTTCCTTTTTCCATACAATATCCTCATAATGCGCCATCGAACCACAACCTTACATATTCTTCACAAATATTAGAGCATTCCAAGTATTCCCACACATCCCTTTCATAAGTCTAGCACTTTTTCCTCAATTCCAGATCTAACACTAAAATCATGTGATAACATCCAATTGCATGCATGCAGAACCAAGCTCGAGTTATCACCATAAGTGAGAGAATAGAGTGAGGCAATAAAAATTAGATCAGAATATCAGAACAAGGACATACGATAGAAAATCAAAATGTGAAGATTTTTCCTAGAAGACATCATAACCTCTCGAAGATAAGTAACGGGCATCTCCGTACAGATCCTCGAGACTCTATTAGACTTGGCTTGTACATACGTGAGACCTAAGAACCCGAGGCTCTCACACCATTTTTGTCACAATACAAAACTGGGTGTGATGGCACATGTCCTTTTCAACTAGAACAAGTCAGCCTAACCCAACAAATATGGATAATAAAAAAGAAGTTACTAAACAAAACTTCTATGCAAATGCGAAAGACTTAAATAAAATCAACTAACCCCCAAAATCTAGTCGTCACGTGTACAAACCTATAGTAAAATGGAAGTGAAAGATAAATACAAATCTCAATATGTATTTGTTTCTCAAATAGAATAAAGCATAAGTAAAGGGACAATAGAGATCACCAAATGTTAATCATCCACCTCTCAAAGTCTCCTTGAAGCTTCACATGAATAGAAAAGAAATCAAACTCATGATCTGGGCTCAGTTTGTCATGACCCAAGCTAGAGCTTAGGTGTGACACAGAAATCAGAATCCTAAGGGACCCCAACCAAGTCTCTTAGTATATTATTCTTGTGCATACATAAGGTAAATAAAGCAATAAAAAAAGATATAGAAATAGAAATAAAGTCTCAACTCAAAGTAAAAGATGACATAGATTCCATAATGTCCAAGATGCCTTTAGTAACTAGATGGGGGAATAAGAAAAGAATAGCTTACCCATGAAAACATAAGAGAAATGAAATAGACAACAATTCAATGAAAATAACATGTCTTTCCCCTCCAAGGATTAGGACTCACCACAAGTGTTTGTCGAAGCTCAACTCTACTCATAAATAAGAGGTGTGCAATGATCGTCCATCCCTACATTTTGATACAATATAGGAAAATGTAAAGTATGCATTAGTATATGGACTACACTAAGTATGTGAGAAATATGCATGAATAATAAACATAGGATATAATCAATATGAATCATGAGATGCATAACAAATATTTTAAAACATGAGTAAAACTATGAAAACCTTAAAACATCATAATCATTGATCAATGCATTAAAAACATCATCATGAGAACTTTATACCTTTTTTTCTTTTACCTTGATGTGGGATAGGACCTTTAACCGACATATAAGACTATGCGAGTTGTAATATGGAATCCGATGATCTACACATCGACAAGAAGAAGACTACCTTGCCAGAGTAGACTTTATGATGGTACTTTCTCTAACTTTATGCTATATGTGGATCCTCTAACTATGCCATATTTGCACTTTAAACCTGTGTGGGAAATGTAGTTTGGGATTAACGGTTGCTACTATGGTTCTCTTAGGTAGTTACTTGGCTACCAGACCGAACCCCACCTTAAAATCCTCTCAGTGCTTAGTCATCATTCCAACGGAAACATGATCATTAACATCATTAGAAAAGGTTATAATAGATTCCAATCCAACTTTATAAAATAACATAAGAGTAGCTCATCTATCATCTTCATCATGAGTATGTGAGAAAATTTCATCATATCCTTTATACTTCTTTAACATAATTCTGGAAGAATTATCCTTATTGTAATATAACTTCTTCGCTTAAAGTATCATTGAAACATCATTCAAATCTTTCATGAGTCATTCATAAACCTTGGTAAGCATTCATAAATCATTCATTAAAATAACTTGAAAATCATGATCATAATTCACTGAAAATATACTTGAAACTAGCATATAACATAGGTCCTTGAAATCATGTAGCGTGATGTGAATTATGCTATTAGGCTAATAGCAATGAAATATATAATTAATAAGACACAATGCAAAATATGAAATTAGGGCTTTTATAAGAAGAAATCATAAGAGACTATTGAGAGAAAACTTGGGATTCCATGGTTGAAAGGGACCAAGGAAGAATTCTCACATACCTTGATCTTAGAAGCCCTAACTTTGCTCATTGATTGGAAATGCGACTTGAATTCTCTTGAGAATAGATTGAGGAAGAAGAAGAATCTTGAGAGAACACTTTAGAGAGAAGACTTTGATCTTTGAGTGTTTAGGTGAGAATGAGAGGGTTAGAAAGGCTTAGGGTACTTAATAGGTTAGAATAAACCCCCAAAACTTCGTCCACATTCATTAATAAAAACATTGAAAAAGACCAAAATACCCTTAACTTAAACTAAAAATTCACCTAAATGGAGGACCCACCATAATCCGTGAAGCCTAATCCGGGCCGTGGTGTGGTGGTGTTTGTGGTCCTAAGGGTGAGTTGGACTTAGGAAAGTTCGACCACCACGGCTCGTGGTTCTCACCACGGACTGTGGTCCCTCTCATGAACCTTTCCCCTGATTCTCCAAGTTATAAGGCTTCACCACTATACCCAATACATCCCGTATGCATGTTCATGGATCATGAACTGGGCCTATAGAGGGAATCTTCTGCAAAAGCTTCAACTTTCAGGAAAACACCCTTTAAACTTCATTTTCCGACTCTTCCAACTTTTGAGGTCTTACAATATCTCTCCCTTAGGAACAAATATTCATAAATGAGAATCAAGCTAGCATGAATGGAATAGAAAGGAGAAAGCTCAACATGAATGCAAAACATCTCGAAAATGCATAAAATATGGAATACTCAATTTCAAGCTAAACCATGACTTTAAAATAACTCATTTCCTAAGCATGAATGCATATGAAAACATTAGAATGACTGAAACACATGGTTTGGGTTGAGTGAATCATAAAGAAACTCAATACCTTAACTAGGAACGAAAGGAAAGAGATGAGGATATCATGACATTATATAGGCTTTAGCTTCCCATGTAGCACCCACAACCTCTTGATTCCTCCACAACACTAAAACTGAAGCTACTTTCTTGTTTCTCAACTTTCGAACATGTCGGTCTAGGATCTCAATCAAAACCTCATCATATGAAAGACTCTCCTTCACATCAATGTTTTCCAAGGGCACAATAGAGCTAGGATCACAAATAAACTTCCTCAATAAGAACACATGGAATACCAGATGCACTGATGTTAAATCAGAAGGAAAATCAAATTCATACTCCACCTTACCAATCCACCTCAAAATCTAATATGGACCTACATAGAGGGGACTTAGCTTTTCTTTCTTGCCAAAATGCATCATACCCTTCATGGGTGAGATTTTTAAATAAACCCAATCATTGACCTCAAATTCAAGTTCCCTTTTTCTTACATCCAAATAGGACTTTTGTCGACTCTGGGTTGTCTTCAATCTTTCTCTAATAAATCTCACCTTCTCCATATCCTCATGCACCAACTTAGTTGCTATTAAGGCAACTTCACCCACATTGAACCAACCAATAGGAAACCTACTACTCCTAGCATATAAAGCCTTAAATGGAACCATATGAATGCTGGAATGATACTTGTTATTGTAGGCAAACTCTACTAATGGCAAATGATCATCCCAATTATCCTCAAAATCAATGACACAGGCTCTCAATATGTCCCTTAAGTTCTGAATAGTGCACTCGGCCTGACCGTTCGTCTGAGGGTGAAAAGTTGTACTAAGCTTCACTTGAGTACCAAGACCCTTTTGGAAAGACCTCTAAGACTAGATGTAAACTAAGTACCTCGATGTGAAATGATAGACAATGGGACACCATGAAGCTTGACCAACTCTCGGATATGCAATCTAGCTTAGTCCTCAATTGAATAGGAAGTCTTAACATGAAGAAAATGAGCCATCTTAGCCATTCGGTCTACAACCACCCAAATTGAATCATGTTGCCTACAAGTATGAGGCAAACCTGTAATGAAGTCCATATTCAAGGCTTCCAACTTCCAAGTAGGAATCTCAATATCTTGAGCCAAACCTCTTGGGTTTTGATGCTCAACCTTCACTTGTTGACAGTTAAGACACGTAGCGACAAACATCACAATATCCCCCTTCATGTAATTCCACCAATACATTTCCTTTAAATAATAATACATCTTTGTGGAACTCGGATGAATAGAATACCAAGAACTATGAGACTTGAACAATATCATTTCCCTCAAGCCATGAACATCAAGAACACATAATCGGCTTGATATCTCAAAACACCATCTCCTCTTTGGGAGAAAGCCTTAATGTCTTTTTTGGCAACTGCTTTCTTCAATTTAACCCTAGTAGAATCATTGTCTTTCTTGGCCTTAACATCTGCCACAAGAGACGATTCTAAACTATTTTGAACAATAACACCACCTTTCTCGGAATCAACCAAATGAACACCCAAATGGGCTAATCTATGAACATACCAAACTAACTCTTTCTTCTCATCCTCAA